>NC_140210.1:9820515-10390515 GCF_951802725.1 Rutilus rutilus | reverse complement strand
CAAGCAGGATGTGCATTTGTAAATTCGGTGACAGTGTGTGCTACAAGTTTCAAATGGTTTAAGTGACCGCGGCGCGCTGGCGCCGCCATGTCATGATTATATTGTCTGCTATATTGCTTTTTATGTATTAAATCCAGGCAATACAGAGTGCATTCTAATTCTACAGTAGTAGGCCCGCCTTACTGTACTGCGTGCTATACTGCCATTTATTGGCGTTCGCTTGTATTGCATCAAATTAGTAATTCTGAACCAAAACCATTACTCAAGTGTATTTTTTTTTTAAACTTCCTCACGGGCCAGATGAAAGTGTTCGGTGGGCCATAGTTTGCCCCCCTCTGGTCTAGAGTCTGCACACATTTATGATTACGTTTATTTTATATAAATCCCGATATGTGCATAGAAAATGCACGTACATTTCAATTCCTTTTTTGTGCGTACGCAAAGTAAATACATCAGGCCCCAGGTCTTTAATTAACCTGTCATTTTGATTTTGACAAATATGAAGCTCAAAAACAATACAACACAAAGTTTTCGACAAATTTCTACTTACGTTTCATGAGTGCCAAAAAAGAAGATTGGAAACTTTATATTTGACAGTTTGACGGCTCCATCTGGAATCTCATCAATCTGAAATTGCACAGTGGCATATGTAAAGCATGAAACTGCAGCATAAGTAAACATTTAAAGGCATTTAAAATAGGGCTGAACGATTAATCGCAACAAAACCGCACGCGATTTGCGATTATTTTATGCGCAGCTTGTCAGTGGAGTGCGGCTGATTGGTAGTAAATACTGCCCCATTTGAACGCCAGAGGGTGCTCTCATGCAAACACGATAAATATGCCCCGCCACAGAAGTACAATAATGCACATCATTCCAGGAAATCCCTATCACTGTAGCTGAATAAACAGGAGATTGAAACACTTTGATTAAACATGACTTATAAATACACGACTGCCTTATTCTGTGTAAGAAGGCACATCATCTCACAGAAGGAGGAGCTCAGCTGTCGTTATGAAGTGAGTTTGGAGTAAATGCAGTGTTTCCCCTACAATGTATTAAGCAGCGGCGCCGCTGGATTTTCAGCGCCGCTGCAAAATCTTCACATGATTAGTAATATCACGACATTCACTTACACACCTAAAAACACTGAAACATGGCGACCGGCGACATTGCAATGGCGACCAGCGTATGAAACATACGCTGCTAATGCGATGGCTCTGAATCCAATTGTTGACAAGAAAGGAGGAAAGAGCCACAAATGGAAATATTTTTGATTAGGCTAATGTCACGTTGCCATAAGCGGCCGGTCACATTCACGTTCACATGCAAATATTTCAAATGTGGGAGCGCGGCAAGCGCGCTCATAATAGAAGCGATGCAGCGCGCCTCTGTTCATGGTTGCATAGCAATGACAGACGCCACGGGAGAGCGAGCAAGCGCTTGCGGAAAGGAGAAAGCGGTACAAACTTTTTTCCGTTGAAGTTTATGGGGTCGCTGTGTCCATTTTTTTACTGTCTATGGAAAATATGCCGTCCCGCCCCTCCGTGTTCGGCGATCAGGTTTCATTCTCGCGCAGCTTGTTTAGTAACCTAATGTGCGGGTCTTTTCCGCTCCATGTTTGTGCCGCGTTCTCCGTTCCGTGTGTGTGTGAGTGTGTGTCGGCGCACTGCGCGTTCTGCTCCTTAACGGCCCAAACGCTCCAATCATGTAGCCTAAGCTACCGATCATGCACTGGAAAAGCAAAGTCCGCTCAAATAACGTGAAATTTCTCAGTAGTAGACTTCTGTTTGCTGAGCTGGTATAGCCATGCTGGACAACAATGGTAAAATTATGATCACATGTTCTGGTAATAAGAGCTTTGTATGACTATACTTTATTTTGATAATTAGTCAAAAAATAAATCTGTTAAATCTGAGTATGTTGCATATAACTGAATGAAGAATAATATAGGCCTACTGATGTTTTATATTTTAATATATGGCTATTTTCTGAAAAAAAGATCAGTAGTGCAGGTGAGGGAGGAAAGAGTTACATTTTTCCACTATCAATTTCTACCTTACAGCTAAAAATTAACACAAAAGAAAAACATGAATAATCCTGACCTAATCCTGTTTGTGACCAGTTCAAGGTACGTGCTGCAATAATCATGCCAATCTGTTGATGGTATGTCGAATTTGTATGTGTCAAAATCCACAAAACTTGCCAGAAGTCATGGTTTAAGGCAGGGGTGGGCAACTTCGGTCCTGGAGGGCCACTGTCCTACAGAGTTTAGCTCCAACCCTGAAAAAAATCACCTGCCTGTAATTTTCTAGTAATCCTGAGGACCTTGATTAGCTTGTTCAGGTGTGTTTGATTAGGGTTGAAGCTAAACTCTGTAGGACAGTGGCCCTCCAGGACCGAAGTTGCCCACCCCTGGTTTAAGAGGTTATTAAAAAAAAAAAAATTATTTCGGGGGTGCATGTCCCCGGACACCCCACGAGCGGCTCGATAACAACCTCCGGCACATAACAGCACCGCTGCTGGAAAAATTTATAGGGGAAACACTGAAATGCATGTTATCAAATGTTGTCTGTAGTTGGACGAGGTTCATAAATGCTTCTCATGTTTTGGAAAGATGTTTGACACGTGTTGTTTTTTCAAATGCACGTTATAAGTGAATCAAACTCACAGTGCTTTCATAAGGAGCAGCGTTTACAGAGCCGTACATCAATGACAAACTGCGCATAAAAAAATCAAACATTAAATCGCAGCCTTTGCGATTTTAAAATCGCGATAAGCCATCTCGATTTAAGTGCGATTACATGGAAAGTGCGATTAATCGTTCAGCCCTAATTTAAAAGCACTAAACATTAATCAGACAGTGACATTTGACTATACTAAACAAATTAATAATAATAATAATAATAATAATAATAATAGAAATTATGATCATTTAAGTTGTGCTTGCTCACCCTTGCAGGCCAGTGGGGATAACCCTTCATCTTTGCAAAAATCAAATCACCAGGTTTGAAATCCCGAGCCATGTCAAGACAGATGGATCACCTTTTTTGGGACATAACAAAACATTTCCATTATTTGTACATTAAGACACCACTCATCCATTTGGCTTCATCACATTAACCTCCTCATGACACAGTGACATAGATTGTAATTAAAAAAATTTACTCAGTATTCTCTGATAAGTCATTATCTTAAGATGTGATATCACTCTCTGAAACGGTTTATTATAGCCTACTCGTAACTCCTTGATTTAGGTTGGAGGTGTCTTGTTGACTGCTAAAAAAGACCATTGCAAAAAACAAAAAAAAACTGCCTCTGGCTTTACTCTCCTCTTTCCATTCACTTGAAGTTCAAAGTGAAGCCCAGAGAATGATTAGAATGTCAATTCATCTTAATTGAAGAAAAGGTGCACTCTCTCTAGAATAAAAAAAAATAAAATGTTTGAACATTAACGTTATTAGTATAAAACAAGTAAGGTTTCGACCATTGTCAAGGCCTTCATCAGACATCAAGAACAACTATATCACACACTGCTTTATCCACTCTTACATCAATATCCCCTCAGTGGACTTTTACAATGCTAAATGAGTTCTCAATTATCTTGATGCTTCACCAACATACAACAGTGAACATGGTATAGCTACAAAATAAATGAAATTGCATGAATTATAGTTGATACTTTTTCTAAATATATTTTTGCCTGTTTGTGAAAATATTTCAACCTTCTAGTGTATTGAAAAAAGTACAATTTCCACACTTGCTACCAGGGTGGAATCGCAAATAATCGAGGCTTAGAAGGACATGCATACATTAGCCCGTTGTTATGCATAAAAAAACGTTGTTATTCTGGTTGAAACTTTATTTTCATAGCTCCGCGTACCCTGCTCGCGCAGATATCAAACGTCATCAGCGCGTTCCATGACACTATAAAAGAGTTGTAGACAGTCACTGAGCTCCACAAACAAAACTCCAGTTCCTCCTGAACCAAAACAGCAAGCTTATGCCGTCTCTCAGACTCGGATTTATGCGTTTATCTGGCAACACTATCATTTATTCATTTTGGCAGACGCTTTTATCCAAAGCAACTTACATTGCATTTCAAGGTACACATTTTTACATTCTTATCAGTTCTTGCTTTCCCTGGGAATTGAACCCATGACCTCGGCATTGCAAGCACCAATGCTCTACTGTTTGAGCTACAGGAAAGGTACTATCAATGCCAAAATGAATATGCAGCAGAGGCTTTTTATTTTTAACATGTAAATGAAGCATTCTGGTGCACTCTGACAAGAAAATAAAGGGAAAAGACAACATTTACTTCAGGTAAAAAAAAAAAAAAAAAAAAAAAAAAAAAAAAGTTGTGTTACTTTATCAGAGAGTAGATAGTTTAGGTGTCCCTTCAAGTCCTGAGCCCTAGCACTGTTAAGTAATTTGAATATTAAACAAATCTTGAAGTATAAACATGCTTACTTAAGATTTTCAGATCATGTTAGTATGTATTTTGTGTGTGTGTGTGTATATATATATATATATATATATATATATATATATATATATATATATATATATATATATATATATATATATATATATATATATATATATATATATATATATATATTCAAACCGAATGGTTTTTTGGACCATTTTTCCTGCCGACCAAAATTTCGCTATTTCAAATGTAGGCGTTGCGTGTGGCAAGTGCGCTCATAATGTAAGAGACGCTGGTGCGACCACAACATTGTCCAACATCAAATGGCAAATGTAATGTAAGCGGAACGAAATTTAGCTACTCGTTATTGTGTGGTTGACGGACCGTTGATCAGTTTGGACCAATGCAGCGCGAGCCGATCTTGATCAAGCAGCACTGTTACTACACAGCGAGATCCAGTAAAGAAAGCATTTGAATTCGCCACTGAAGTAGTAACATCACTGCGAGATCTAGTGAGAAACATTCACATTTCTCCGTTATTAACGGATCAAACAGCGCTGACGTGGAAACCAGGAAGAAACATTGTGCCATGAATGAACTATTCAGTGTCCACAGATCAGCAACATTCACCATGGATTTACTGTAGTAACACTACTAACTGTAACCATGGAAGTTTGGCAGGAATAGTAGGCTATAATGCTTTCAAGTAACATTACGTCGGTTTTATTTTTACATTATGAATACAATTGCTGCCCTCAAATGTTAATCTGAACTAAAATAAACCTTTGTTTATAACTACTACAATATTACATTTAATTTTGTCCAAGGACCTGTTAGAAAAGCTGCTCCTAAGAAAAGTCAAGTATAGCTCCATCATTTCTCAAAGTAAAAAAATATCATACTTTATGATGTTAGTTTTAATAAAAATATAATAAAAAAAAATTAAATCAAGGAAATTTCTCGAAAACGTACCGAACCGTGACACAAGTGTATCGTATCGAACCGTGAATTTTGTGAACCGTTACACCCCTAAAAAAAATAATTAAAAAAATAATATATAGATAGATAGATAGATAGATAGATAGATAGATAGATAGATAGATAGATAGATAGATAGATAGATAGATAGATAGATAGATAGATAGATAGATAGATAGATAGATAGATAGATAGATAGATAGATAGATAGATAGATAGATATAGATAGAGAGAGAGAGAGAGAGAGAGAGAGAGAGAGAGAGAGAGAGAGAGAGAGAGACTAGGGCTGGGCATTGACAAATTTTACTATTGGATTCAATTTTGATTTACAAGCTTACGATTCGATTAACTTAGAATTTCTAGATTAATTAATTTGGGGCCTATCAGGTGCAGTTACAGCACATGGTTAATTTCCTCAAAGAAAACATCTCTCTCAACTATAAATAAAAAATCATAAATCATAAAAAAAAAGTTAAAAGTGACAGTCAACAGAGAGCTTACACATAACTTTTATAAAGTTTGAATGGTCGGGATTGGCAAAAATCCTGATTGGAGCATCCCTAAAATGCCAATGTCTTTTTGTTGGCAAACATTGTTTTTTTTACATTCATTTGGAGATTCAATGTGAAAATATATAATTAGAAAATTTTAATGTTAGATGTGATTAATCATGATTAACAACAGGAAATGTGTGATTATTTCGATTGACAGTTTTAACCCTCTGGGGTCTGAGGTGTTTTCTGGGTCCTGGAGGTGTTCTGACATGCTCTGACATTTGTGCTTATTTCTGTTACTTGTGACATTTTCATGGCTAAAGTCTGATTACACTGTATTCAGCACAAACTCTGCTACAATAATATATCAGCAGCATGTATGTAAAAGTTTGTAGTTTTGAGATAATGACATTTATGCGTGGTTTGTGAAAATACAAAAAAAAATTGTCATTGAAATAAGGTCATGAAACCCAAACTGATTATTTCTTCACAAGACTTTTGAAAATTGTATCACGTAGCCTAGAATATTTGCTCCAAAACTATGTGAAAATCATCCTGACTGCTCATTCAGAGAAGACAATATATTGATTTAAAATTTCTAAGACGTGTTTTGTGTGAGAAAGCTTTATGCGAAGGGGCATAATCACCTCATTAATATGTAAGCTTTTCACACCTGAGAAAGACAAAGACACTCCCTAATGCCCTATTAGGAGCTATCAGGCCCTGTCATTCTGAGCAACCTTGCACAAAGAATGAGGAGATTTAAAAAAGAATGGCTTTTTGATTGTTTGGATTTATTTACAACACAACATAATCCAAATATACACAACAAATGACAAAAAAGCACACTATTCAAAACAATGATCCAAAGACAGAGACCTTTGTGCCATTCCTAAAAACATTGTACATACCTTTCATTTCCAAGGTGTTTGATTTTCACTTTACCATGTTCATATACAGAGACTCATGTGAATGTTGAAGTCAGCAGGACTCAGTGGCATCTGGTCCCTAAAAAAAAAAAAAAAGTGAACATACTGATATCAAGAGAAACTATAGGGAATATAGTTCTAAAATTTATTGGGAATAAATTTTAGATTTTTCTGGTTAAAATTGCTTTTTAAAATTCACAGAATACACACACACACACACACACACACACACACACACACAAATGTTTCCAACAATATATAATATAATGAACACCAGGTTTGTTGTGCCTTGTAAGCATAGGCTATGCGCAGTGCTGCATAAAATAATAATAACAATAACCTATAGCAGCATATAAATCTTCCAAAAGATTTCAGTAATAACTACGCTAGAGAAAAATATATTGATTATCATATGTTACTTCAAATGTTTCCATTCGTTATGATGATATGAAATGAGATAATAGTAAAAACATGAAGCCTTTGTTTGGTGCGTTTTGCTTTTCAAACGCGATCGCGCTCCAAATATGATACATTCAAAACCAGAGCTCGCTCCAAAATATGAAACATTATGGTTACCATATTATACATACAGTGAGGAAAATAAGTATTTGAACACCCTGCTATTTTGCAAGTTCTCCCACTCAGAAATCATGGAGTGGTCTGAAATTGTCATCGTAGGTGCATGTCCACTGTGAGAGACAATCTAAAAAAAAAAAATCCAGAAATCACAATGTATGATTTTTTAACTATTTATTTGCATGATACAGCTGCAAATAAGTATTTGAACACCTGAGAAAATCAATGTTAATATTTGGTACAGTAGCCTTTGTTTGCAATTACAGAGGTCAAACGTTTCCTGTAGTTTTTCACCAGGTTTGCACACACTGCAGGAGGGATTTTGGCCCACTCCTCCACACAGATCTTCTCTAGATCAGTCAGGTTTCTGGGCTGTCGCTGAGAAACACGGAGTTTGAGCTCCCTCCAAAGATTCTCTATTGGGTTCAGGTCTGGAGACTGGCTAGGCCACGCCACGCCAGAACCTTGATATGCTTCTTACAGAGCCACTCCTTGGTTATCCTGGCTGTGTGCTTCGGGTCATTGTCATGTTGGAAGACCCAGCCTCGACCCATCTTCAATGCTCTAACTGAGGGAAGGAGGTTGTTCCCCAAAATCTCGCAATACATGGCCCCGGTCATCCTCTCCTTAATACAGTGCAGTCGCCCTGTCCCATGTGCAGAAAAACACCCCCAAAGCATGATGCTACCACCCCCATGCTTCACAGTAGGGATGGTGTTCTTGGGATGGTACTCATCATTCTTCTTCCTCCAAACACGTTTAGTGGAATTATGACCAAAAAGTTCTATTTTGGTCTCATCTGACCACATGACTTTCTCCCATGACTCCTCTGGATCATCCAAATGGTCATTGGCAAACTTAAGACGGGCCTTGACATGTGCTGGTTTAAGCAGGGGAACCTTCCGTGCCATGCATGATTTCAAACCATGACGTCTTAGTGTATTACCAACAGTAACCTTGGAAACGGTGGTCCCAGCTCTTTTCAGGTCATTGACCAGCTCCTCCCGTGTAGTTCTGGGCTGATTTCTCACCTTTCTTAGGATCATTGAGACCACACGAGGTGAGATCTTGCATGGAGCCCCAGTCCGAGGGAGATTGACAGTCATGTTTAGCTTCTTCCATTTTCTAATGATTGCTCAAACAGTGGACCTTTTTTCACCAAGCTGCTTGGCAATTTCCCCGTAGCCCTTTCCAGCCTTGTGGAGGTGTACAATTTTGTCTCTAGTGTCTTTGGACAGCTCTTTGGTCTTGGCCATGTTAGTAGTTGGATTCTTACTGATTGTATGGGGTGGACAGGTGTCTTTATGCAGCTAACGACCTCAAACAGGTGCATCTAATTTAGGATAATAAATGGAGTGGAGGTGGACATTTTAAAGGCAGACTAACAGGTCTTTGAGGGTCAGAATTCTAGCTGATAGACAGGTGTTCAAATACTTATTTGCAACTGTATCATACAAATAAATAGTTAAAAAATCATATATTGTGATTTCTGGATTTATTTTTTTTTTGATTATGTCTCTCACAGTGGACATGCACCTACGATGACAATTTCAGACCCCTTCATGATTTCCAAGTGGGAGAACTTGCAAAATAGCAGGGTGTTCAAATACTTATTTTCCTCACTGTATCTACGTTTGAGCAGATATCCACAAACACAGTAACAGTAAACACGGGTCTAAATATTATAATATTATATATATATCATATATATCATAATATATCTAGCAACAGTTCAAATACAATGTGAAGTTTATGCAACAATAACATGAACTAATAATTAAGAATTTCTTACCATACATCTTTCTTGTCTTCAAATCGCGTTCTTCTTCTGAGGTAAATCCAATGTAAGCTCACGGCACGTCTTTCAAACTCGATGAAAAGCAGAGACTTGTGAAGTTTTTTTGGTGCTTTGTTTTTAAGGTAATGAGCGCGTTCGCGTTCCATGTGGAGATTTGCATGTGAAACTCTTTTGCGCGCGTGGGCGTGGTCAAATTAAAAATAATTAGCAAGCGCGTGAGAAGCTGGAAATCTTGTTGGTTTTATACAAATTACTTAAACAGAGAATATTTGTTTTCAGTTTGAATCCGATCATTTAAAAGTACACACTTAAATGTTTATAAAGGTATATGGCTCATAAATGTGTGACAAGTATTCGCTGAGTTTTGTTTCAGTTTATAGACGTGCTCAAGAAAAAAAAGTTCACCGTGATGGAGAGGCAGAAAGCACACACTGTTTATTTTCTTTATTTTACAAAAGCACAATGTTTTGATTCGATTGTAAGTGGACACATACAAAAGTAGAAATATCACAGATTCTTTTTTCATATTTCTTTTTTCTGTATGACCATAAATGACGGAGAAATTTAAGTTTATTGTGCTACTATGTGAAGAAAATCCAGCAAAACGCGCCGGCGCGTTTGTCGACCTCAGAGGGTAAATACATACTAACATGATCTGAAAATCTTAAGTAAGCATGTTTATACTTCAAGATTTGTTTAATATTCAAATTACTTAACAGTGCTAGGGCTCAGGACTTGAAGGGACATCTAAACTATCTACTCTCTGATAAAGTGAGGTAAATATGTAATTACATGTGTTACTTGATTAAATATAGGCCTAGCTAATAACAGGACTTAATACACAATAATTGTATAGCGAAATCCAAAGTAAAAAAAAATTAAATTTTTTTTTTGTTTTTTGTTTGTTTTTTTATTCAGTGAGAGTGAAAGGTGATGAGACTGACATGACTAAAGGCCTGTTCACACCAAGACCTACAACTAAATTAACTCCACACCAACAAACGATAAAGGTCTTTTTATTCTAAGCTTGTGTGCTGCGGTTTCAAAGTAGTGAAAAAAGATGACCTGCTGCTGCTTTACGTTACACAAAAACATCAAAAGAAAAAAAGACACTTTTGGGTACACAAGATCCTTAAAGACGAGAAGAGTTGGGAGAATCCGTCACTCTGATTAGAGAGTAGTTGTCTTTTGAAGACAAATTGTATTCATACTTCCGTATGAATCAATATCAGTTTCAAAACATTCTGGACATCACAAAAGAGGACATCAGCAAAAGCCAAACAAATTTCAGAAATCCGATCCAGAGACTGTTTGACAGTATGTCTTGGGTATATAGCCTATAGCCACTGACTCATTAAGAAATGCTATAACAAACGTTTCCTAAATGTCATATACAATAAAAGAAATATAAGACATTAAATGGGCAACATGTACAATAATGCTATTTGCACACCGTAGATTAAAGGATGATGATAATAATAATAATAATAATAATAATAATAATTAAAGCTGCAAGCAGCATTTGACCGGGGTTCAAGCATTTAAGGCCTTTAACCCTCTGGGGTTGGCAATCACGCCGGTGTGATCTGCTCGCTTTTTTTCAAAATATTCTGTCGATTTTGATCTTACATACAAGTACATACATCATTCAATCCTGTTAAGTGTCTATTTTTTTGTGTATATTCACAATAAAAACAAAGTGTTGTGCTTCTTGCTAAATAAAGAAAAATCAACATGATGCGAGTTCTGCCTTCTCTGTCAGTGAAGTCCATTCTGAAACGCGTCCGAAAATTTACTAACTCTGCGAATTCTCAGTCAAACAGGCATACAGACACACAGGCATGAAGCTTGAATTCTCTTCTTTTAAATGAAGGAATTTATATAAAAAAACTAATTCTCCGTTTATGTAATCTGTATGAAAAGAGAGAGATGTCAGTCGTTCTCATTTCATCTCATTAAGTGTTAATGTGACCCCGCCCACGGAGAGCGCACGCTATTCAAACACAAATGATCTGAGGCATCCATGCAAACCTGTGAACACCCACATCAGCTGGATAAAACACACTGCGAGTTTAATCAGACAGACACAGACTCATGCACTTTGTCGTCTTGCTTCGCTGTGAAGAACAATCCTAAGGAATAATTCACATCGAGGAGCAACAGGTCCAGCTATTCAGAGGAATGTAGTACGTTTTTTATTCTTAAGTGCTTTGTTCTAATCGCGGTATGCAATAGTGTTGGTAAATGCAAAAATACTGTTTGAATATGAATCGCGTGTCTGTGTGTGAATAAATGAACGACACAGATGTTTACTCCAGCTGTAAACAACAGCACTTACATTAGTAAACATGTTATTTTACATGAACACATCTACTAATTTAGCTTTTACAAAACTATATTGCTATACTGAGATGAGTAAAAATCGACTGAAATATGTTGAAATAAAATGTCTTTGTATAAGCAATGTATTAAACTGCAAATTAACATGTATATGCAAATATATCATAAAAACGATGTTACAGACGAAATATGAATGTTTAGACAAGATTTCGTTGAGTTTAGGATAGATTATAAAGTTTTTACTGTAAAAAGACTACTGTCACATCAAATAAGCTTTTGTTTGCCAATTTCTGCTCATATGTTAAATATATAGTATGTGATGTTTTGTTAAAAATAAAGTAGGTATATTGAATTATCAACTGAGATGTTATTATAGTGTTTGTTCCAATATTCAAACTAATGAATACTTAACTTTGAAATACGTATGATAAAATCAATATATACTTTTTAAAAAGAAAGATTACACTTGAAATATTGTTAAAATTGTAATTGTTGTTGATTTATATGTGAAAACTCTTTAATAAAATAGCAAAACATATATTCACAAGGTTTGTGATGTAAGTAACATCTTAATAGGTCAATATAAACCTTCTCATTAAATTATTTATTATAGTTTTTTTATTAGTGACACATTTGGGGAGTAATACAGTATGAGAATTAACTGCATAGTTACTAGAAATGTTTACCTTGGATATAATACAATTTGCATGCATACAAAATAAGTCCTCACACTCTTTACTTGTGGTACTCTCAGTGACACACCTGAATGAAAGGCTCATTATGCGGCTCATTATGCAGCTCATTATGCGGGCCATTGTCTTCTCAGGTGTGAATCACGCCCCCACGCATATTGCCTTTCCAAAAATAAGTGTCTTACAGAGTTTAAATCAATGTATTGTTTTATGTGAATGATTAGGCAGGATGATTTTCAGATCATTTTGAAGCAAAAACTCTAGGCGACAACACCCATTATTCAAAAGTCTTGTGGACACATATTTAGTATGTGTTTTTTGGCCTTATTTCAGAAACTTACATTTTTTGTTTTTTCAATAACCATGCATAAACATTATTCTCTCAAAAATACAAACATGTACATACATGTTGCTCACATATTATGGTAGTCCTGTTTGTGCTAAATAAAGTGTAATTACACCTTTGCCATTAGTATGTTCAGGGTGCGATTTGCCGGGGGGGGGGGGGGTGTGTGGGATTTCCCCCTTTCTGGTCAATGTATCCCTGCCTCTGCTTAATTATTTTTATCCCCCCCCTCAAAGTGATCAGTGCTACTACACTAGTGGTGAGACGGATCACAAAACTTATGGATCCGTGGTTTGATTAAAGTCAATTTTATTTTAAAATGCGCTACTTTGGCTGGCTCTGATATAGCTGCCGCAGCCTCTCTGTTGCTCAATGTCCCGCCCACGGCGCTATCTGATTGGTTACACCTCACGAGTAATAGCCTATCAACACTTGCGAGACGGTTGGGCAGTGGAGCTGTGAGTCGAAAGGAAGGCATATTCATCTCAGTTATATGCTGAATAATATTCAGCATATTACTGAAGCGGGAATAAACATCACAATCTGATTATCTGTTTCTATGATGACAAGCAGAGTTAGTGTCCCAGTCACACCACTGAGAATGGCCGAAGTTACACAAACGGTGTTTCACTCAATGAGGCTAAAGCGAAATTAAAAAATAAATAAAGCTAAAGCAAAGGTTTTTTGATTACTCACTCTTGAGCATCTGGCGCGAGTGATTTCAATGTTAAGTCAATGTAAAGACGCGTTTACGCGCGTCTAGAGGTCCTGCGGCGCGAATGAGGCGTTTAGCACGGCGCGGGCGCGTCCAGTTCACGCGAATGAGGCGAACTGACTAACACAGATAATGCATCTGTCTTTTCTATCATTTCACTGTAGCTCAGCATCGCGATGTAAAGTTAACGTTATTACTTTAACCCTCTGGGGTCTGAGCTGTTTTCTGGGCCCTGGAGGTGTTCTGACATGCTCTGACATTTGTGCTTATTTCTGTTACTTGTGACATTTTCATGGCTAAAGTCTGATTACACTGTATTCAGCACAAACTCTGCTACAATAATATATCAGCAGCATGTGTGTAAAAGTTTGTTGTTTTGAGATAATGACATTTATGCGTGGTTTGTGAAAATACAAAAAAAAATTCTCACTGAAATAAGGTCATGAAACCCAAACTGATTATTTCTTCACAAGACTTTTGAAAATTGTATGACGTAGCCTAGAATATTTGCTCTAAAACTATGTGAAAATCACCCTGACTGCTCATTCAGATAAGACAATATATTGATTTAAAAAATTTACGACGGGTTTTGTGTGAAAAAGCTTTATGCGGGAGCTCATTAATATGTAAGCTTTTCACACCTGAGAAAGACAAAGACCCTCCCCTAACGGCCCTATTAGGAGCTATCAGGCCCTATCATTCTGAGCAACCTTGCACAAAGAATGAGGAGATTTAAAAAAGAATGGCTTTTAGATTTTTTGGATTTATTTACAACACAACATAATCCAAAGATACACAACAAATGACAAAAAAGCACTCATTGAAAACAATTATCCAAAGACAGAGACCTTTGTGCCATTCCTAAAAACATTGTACATACCTTTCATTTCCAAGGTGTTTGATTTTCACTTTACCATGTTCATGTACAGAGACTCATGTGAATGTTGAAGTCAGCAGGAGTGGCATCTGGGCCCTGAAAGAAAAAAAAAGTGAACATACTGATATCAAGAGAAAGGCCTGCACGATTTTGGGAATAAATTTTAGATTTTTCTGGTTAAAATTGCTTTTTAAAATTCACAGAATACACACACACACATAAATGTTTCCAACAATATATAATATAATGAACACCAGGTTTGTTGTGCCTTGTAGGCATAGAAGAAGAAGCTAGAGAAAAATATATTGATTATCATGTTACTTCAAATGTTTCCATTCGTTATGATGATATGAAATGAGATAATAGTAAAAACATGAAGCCGTTTGGTGCTTTTCAAACGCGATCGCGATCCAAAATATGATACATTCAAACGCGATCGCGCTCAAATATAAAACATTATGGTTACCATATACATATAGGCTATACATTTGAGCAGATATCCACAAACACAGTAACAGTAAACACGGGTACTATAATATTCACCATATATCTAGCAACAGTTCAACTGCAATGTGAAATTTATGCAACAATAACAAACTAATATGTAAGAATTTCTTACCTTACATCTTTCTTGTCTTCAAATCGCGTTCTTCTTCTTCTGAGGTAAATCCAATGTAAGCTCAGGCGCGTCTTCCAAACTCGACGAAAAGCAGAGACTTGTGAAGTGTTTTGGTGTTTTGTTTTTGAGGTAATGAGCGCGATCGCGTTCCATGTGGAGATTTGCATGTGAATATATTTTGCGCGAGTGGGCGTGTTCAAATTAAAAATAATTAGGAAGCGTTTGAGAAGCTGGACATCTTGTTGGTTTTATACAAATTACTTAAACAGAGAATATTTGTTTTCAGTTTAAATCCGATCATTTAAAAGTACACACTTAAATGTTTATAAAGATATATGGCTCATAAATGTGTGACAAGTATTCGCTGAGTTTTGTTTCAGTTTATAGACGTGCTCAAGAAAAAAAAAAAGTTCACCGCGACGGAGAGGCAGAACGCACACCCTGTTTATTTTCTTTATTTTACAAAAGCACAATGTTTTGATTTGATTGTAAGTGGACACATACAAAAGTGAAAATATCACAGATTCTTTTTTTATATTTCTTTTTTCTGTATGAACATAAATGACGGAGTAATTTAAGTTTATAGTGCTACAAAGTGAAGAAAATCCAGCAAAACGCGCCGGCGCGTTTGCCGACCTCAGAGGGTTAACAGCAGCAGTAAAACTGTTTCTACTGTGATGGTTTAACTTTGCAATCAATCCGTGGTTCATTCTTACATGTGTTTTCGTTGTGCATGATCACAGCTCATGTGTGGGGAAAGATAAGCTATTAAGTAAAAATATTGCGTTAGGCTACTTCATGAGTTAATAAGAAAAAAGATTTTACAATTCCTGAAAATGCAGTGATGAAGTTCATGTTCTCATGATTTTTTTTGATTTTTTTTATTTTTTTTCAAAACATCCCCCCCTCCGTTTTTTTCACAAATCGCACCGAGTATGTTTATAAGCAACTGAAAAAAGCACAAATGTCAGGGCATGTCAGAACATCTCATGGACCCCAAAAACACCTTAGACCCCAGAGGGTGAAGCACAAAAGCATCAAAAGACATTAAGTTTTATTTAGCAAGCATTTAACCACTGACATCATAGATGGAAAAGACCATGTTCTAGCATGGTTTACCATGATATACCACTTCTAGTATGATTTTTCGCGATTTACCATGTTCCAGTATGATTTACCATGATTCTAGTATTATTTTCCATAGTTTACCATTATTTACCATGATTTACCACGTTCTAGTATGATTTACCATGAATCTAGCATGATTTCCCATAGTTTACCATAGTTAACCATGATAATCAAAGTTCTAGTATGATTAACCATGATTTACCCTGTTCCAGCATGGTTTACCATGATTTACCACATTCTAGGATGATTTACTATGATTCTAGCATGATTTACCATAGTTTTCCATGATTTTATCTCAGTTTATTCTCAAACTGAACCCCACCCAGAGTGTGATCTTTCTGGGCACAGTCGCGGATTACACAAGAGCGCGTGCTCTCTATACAGCAGCTGGCAGCCTCCTTCAAGGCGAGCGCACACCCCAAGTTTCAGAAACTTCTCGGCCTCAGGGCAGCCGCATCGTCAGTGCTCCGTATGGGATTACTGCGCATGCGCCCACTGCAGCACTGGCTTAAGTGCCGTGTGCCAGCCCATGCATGGCGGTCAGGCAGCCTGCGCATCATGGTGAATCACGATTGTTTACAGACCCTGAATCCCTGGCGGGCTCAGGACTGGTACCACGAGGGCGTGACCAAGGGGGGTGACTTACGGGAGGAAAGTGATTTTCCCAGACGCTTCCAACCTAGGTTGGGGAGCACTGCACAAGGGAAAGCCTGCCTCCGGCCTCTGGTCGAGCACGGAGCAGAGCTTACATATCAACTGCCTGGAAATGAAAGCAGTTTGTTTGGCCCTCAAAGCATTTCTGTCAAACCTCAAAGGACACCACGTCTTAGTCCGTACGGACAACACATCAGTGGTGGCATACATAAATCGCCAGGGCGGTGTCAGGTCGGGCAACCTGTACACCATGGCGAGAGACCTCCTCTTCTGGATGCAAGCCAATCTAAGCTCTCTAAGGGCAGCACATATCCCTGGCATTCGGAATCTGGGTGCGGATATGCTTTCACGGGGCAACACTCCCCTAGGCAAGTGGTCCCTGAACCCTCAGACGGTCCGTCTGATATGGAGTGTGTTTGGCGAGGCCGAAGTCGACCTTTTCGCCTCGAAAACCAACACTCACTGCGCAGTGTTCTTCTCGAAGAACAGGGACACGTTGGTCAATCTCTGGCCCAGCCGCCCCCTTTTTGAGTTCTCCCCCCATTTCAATGATCCCCCAGGTCATCAAAAGGGTCAGGGAGGGTGGATGCCCAGTCCTCCTAGTGGCCACCCTCTGGAAATCCAGGCCGTGGTTTCCAGAGCTGGTTCAGATGACGGACAGAGTCCCCTGGCCTGTCCCGCTGAAGAAGGATCTCCTCACGCAGGCGAACGGGATGGCATCCACGACCCGACTTATGGGCCCTCCATGTGTGGCCCCTCAACGGGTACCCAGGGACCTCCCTGAGAAGGTCTTGAACACAATCACTGAGGCTAGGGCCCCGTCTACCAGGCGCCTCTATGCTCTGAAGTGGTCAGTGTTCTCCAGCTGGTGCTCGGACAAACACTTTGAACCCAGGTCATGTGAGGTATCAGTGGTACTCTCCTTCCTACAAGAGTTGTTGGACGCGGGTCGTTCCCAGTCCACGCTCAAAGTATATGTGGCAGCCATTGCAGCTCATCATGCTCCGGTGGCTGGCCAGTTGTTAGGAAGAAACGACTTGGTGGTACGGTTTCTAAAGGGAGCCAGGAGGATGAACCCCTCCAGACCTCCATCTGTGCCATCATGGGACCTCTCCACAGTCCTTGGGGCCCTGAAGTGACCACCATTTGAACCGCTCCAGTTGCTTGATCTTAAACCTCTCTCGCTAAAGACTATTCTCCTGCTGGCACTGGCATCTATCAAGCGAGTGGGGGATCTGCAGGCGCTCTCTGTGAGCCCCTCCTGTTTGGAGTTTGGAAATTGGTGACTCTAAAGTCACCCTCAAACTCAGACATGGCTATGTACCCAAAGTGCTCTCAACGCCGTTTAGAGCACAGGTTATCACATTGTTAGCTCTTCCCCGATCCACAGAGGATGGGGAGGCTAATTTGCTCTGCCCTGTCAGAGCACTGAGAATCTATCTGGAGCGTTCGGTGTCTTTTAGACAATCAGAACAGCTCTTTGTCTGCTTCGGTGGCCGATCCAGGGGATCTCCAGTCACGAACTAAAGACTGTCCAGATGGATAGTGGATGCCATATCTCTGGCGTACACCTCAGTGGGTCAGGTTTGCCCTATAGGTACTAGAGCTCATTCGACTAGAGGCATGGCTTCGTCATGGGCTTGGTCCTCTGGGTTTCCTATTCAGGACATTTGTGCGGCGGCCGGCTGGTCCTCCCCTTCCACATTTATGAGGTTCTATAACATGGAGGTACCTTCCCTGCAGTAGGGATGGCGAAAACAAAAAAAATTCTTGACCGACCACCGAGCCTCATTAGCCGGTTGAAACCGGTTAACCGATTAGTTTAAAATATGCTATGCTATTTGAAATAACAGCCATTTCGAGCCGCGCCTGCAATTTCGCAACTGTCGCATCTCTCTGCCGCTCTGCCTCCCGCTCACACACACACACACACTGTCCTGGCGCCGCCCTTCCACTCACGTCACTTTTTTAAAATCCCCTACAGCGCGAAACATGAGTCCCGCAAACGCGGCGCCGAGGAGCTTGTATGTAATCGGAGGACAAATGGCTCCTTAGTTTCGAAATGGTTTGTCCCACACACTAATTTTCTTTGCACGCTTCATCCTGTCGTCTGCCCTGGCTCTAACCTCGAGTGTTTTAGCCTGTAGCCTTTACTTTTCGCAAACCTTGTGAGCGTGCGAACCAAAAAGCTGTGACCTCGCGCCAAATGTTTTTATTGGTTTATTAAGTACAAACAGGCGAGTTATGAAAAATTTAGTGTGAGGGATTTGTTCTTCACACAAAAAGATATTTGAATGAGATGGCTAACTGTAGTAGCGTTTAGTCCACTGTCTAGCCCAATTTAGAGATCACTTTTTTTTTACCTACAACTTTGATCGGTTAACGTTGATACGGTCAACCATCGGTCAAACGGTCATCGGTTAACATCCCTACCCTGCAGGTGATAATATTATATATATTATTAGACCCGACGGTGTCCGGTCTTTTCCAATATATACATAATTTGGGCTCTGGCTTGTTTCTGTGAGCTCAGGAGTCCTGAGCTGCAGTAGGCAACCAGTTACTTACAATGCGGCGTTTTACATGGCGTCCCCACTGCGTATAGCAACGCAATACGAATTGACCGTCCTCGAAAGGGAAAGTACTCGGTTGCTATCGTAACCTCGGTTCCCTGAGAGTAAGGGAACGAGTATTGCGTAGCCGGCCACACTATAGTAACATGGCAAGTTTGTCGCTTCAGTCGATTTAAACATGCTATAATGGCGAATTCGGGCTCTAATATAGTCTTAGCCACGCCCAATTTGGCGGCAGTTGCAATTGCGTTTTACATTTTAAGCTTCAGTATTATCGAGGAAAAGGAGTTTCCCCACTGCGTATAGCTACGCAATACAAAGTGACCGTTCTCGAAAGGGAACTGGTAAATCATGCTAGAATCACGGTAAACAATGGTAAATCATACTAGAATGTGGTAACCTCTCAGGGAACCGAGGTTACGATAGTAACCGAGTATGTTTATATGATTTATCATAGTTTGCCATGATTTACCCTGTTCTAGCATAGTTTACCATGATTTACTATGTTCTAGCATGATTTACCATGATATACCACGTTCTAGAATGATTTACCAGGATTCTAGCATGATTTACCTTGATACACCACATTCTAGTATTATTAACTATGATTTACCATGTTTCTAGCGTGATTTACCATGATTTACCACATTGCTAGCAATTATGTGAAGTATCAGTACAAATGAAGTGATAAACTCTGACAAAATATTATTGTGTTATAATAGTAATGTAAATGTTATACAAGTGATTTTTTAGTGTCTAAATATGAATGCAAAACCACAACTGAAAAGACTTTATTAATCAGTAGAATGGCCAGCAGAGGGCAGTAGAACACCACTTATTGGCTCACTTTCATTTTAAACTTCTTGATTTTCACCAGCTTTCTGCACTAAAGCAAACCACTTTTTCCATGTTAACTCCATAATGCATGCTTACACGCACACAAACACGCACACACAAAAAGAAAAATTTTTTTTTTTTTTTTTACGCTACTGGGATGTCATTATGAAAATATATTTTAATGTTCTATAAGCATTTCACATAATGTCTTTGTAAACTATTAATCAGATTATTCAGAATTTATTCAGAAACCTAGGACTACTCACACACATTCTGTTGTAAACAGACATTTGAACTATGATGGGAAACAAAATGTTTACTGCAAGTCTCCTACAGGATTCACATTTCTCATTGTGAAAATTGTCAATAGTGATACTTCAATAGATGAATTTTGAATAAAGGTGATTGTAAATGTTAAAATAGCGATTTTATTAAGTCTAAATATGAATTATAGAACCATATTAGTGAGTAGTACCACAAAATGACTATTTTAAACAGCAGGGGGCAGTAAAATACCACTTATTGCCTTAATATGCCATTATATTCATATCATTTTCACCTTTTTAACTGTTATGGAGGCAAATTTTGTCCGATCTGTCTGAAATTTTTCATGCTTGTTTGTAAGAAGATCTGAGCATGTTCTGACTTGTTTGTAAGAAGATCTGAGCATTTTTTGAAGATATATAGGCTTTCGGGGACACTTGGTCAAGGCCACATTTGAAGTGACCCTATTATAGCCATCCAAATGCAGAAGGTTTTTTTAATAAATATTGATCTAGAGCAGGGGTGTCCAAACTCAGTCCTGGAGGGCCACTGTCCTGCAGAGTTTAGCTCCAACCCCAATTCAGGTGTGTTTAATTGGGGTTGGAGCTAAACTCTGCAGGACAGTGGCCCTCCAGGACTGAGTTTGGACACCCCTGATCTAGAGAGTCCAGATAATTGTACTAGACTGGTTTGGTTCCGATTGGGCGAAAAACCTAGGACTAGTTTGCAAAAGTAGGTTTTTAACATATTCGTGAATATTTAATGAACGATTTGATTGACAGCAGTGGTTCTTGAGGCAAAGTTGTTCAGTATGAGGAGATCTATCAAATGATATGCATATTGTGTGGATGTGTGTAACACCACGTGATTAAAGAGGGCATAAAACTTGCTAGCGCCAATTAGTGTCCGATGTCTTTTAAAATTCCTACAGACCTCTAGGGCCATGAGTCGAACATGCCCACCGAGTTTCGTTGCAATCGGCCTCCGTTAACCTTGTCTAATAGGTGCTCAAACTTCATTGGGCGATGGCGGCCATGTTTTTCGAGATATACTAATGTCCTTATAGATATACATGGCACCTTTGACCAAGACACCAATTTTCAAGTCAATCGGACTAACGGTCAGATGGTTATAGCCCTTTTCATGTGTTTTTTTTCATGTTATAGCACCACCATGAGGCCAATCGCCGCAATTTTTTTTAAAGTGACCAAAATTTTAGCCTATACACATGTGTACCGAGTTTGGTGAAAATATCCTTTACCTTTCTTTTACATTTTTCCTTTACATTTTTTACCTTTAGAAATACCTTTATAAAATAAATAATGCTTAAAATAAATAAATAAATAAATAAATAAATAAATAAAGTCCGATATAGAAATATGCAATGATGGTAAAAACTAATTGATGCTTTTAAATATTAAATTAAAACCACCAGTAGGTGGCGGCAAGTCACTGTCTTTATGAGTGAGTCAGAGTCATTAATTAATTCAGTAACAAAGCAAGTGGCTGTAATTATGAATGAATCATTGACTCTCACGATTTGCTCAAA
The DNA here is from genome assembly GCF_951802725.1 of Rutilus rutilus. Taxonomy (NCBI): domain Eukaryota; kingdom Metazoa; phylum Chordata; class Actinopteri; order Cypriniformes; family Leuciscidae; genus Rutilus; species Rutilus rutilus. The sequence continues at coordinate 10,368,711 of NC_140210.1, read as the reverse complement.
GCCGCAGATTCGTTCATAAACACTGCTGTGTGCTGCAGTTCTGCTGTGGCTTTTGCTGGAGCTATTGTTTTGTTGCAAAAAAAACTGACAATACTGTTTAAAATGAACATCACTTAATATCAATACCTTTCGTTTGTTGAACTGTTGTATAAAATCAATGTCACATTTGCAATCGAGTGGATTATAATCGTATAATGTGATCAACATTAAACACAGGAACTCACACAGGGTATGTTTTTGTATCGAAGAGAGTTTGAATCTTAAATCGATCTCTATGCACAGTAGGGCTGTAATCAACCAAAGAAAATCTTGGTCGACTGAAGTCCTGAAATGTTCGACAAAAAAAAAAAAAAAGACTAAAAATGACGTTAGGAAAAAAACCCGTTAAATTAATTAGCTGCGCACTGTGCGCAGTACTTGGTAGCCTTGTTGTCTGCCTAAATTAATTATAAATAAACAAAAATCTAGTAGGCTATTTGCAGTATATTAAATCGTTTTTGACCTAATTATTTATTTTGCACTGAAATGAGTCTGACACACGAGTCTGTCGGCTCTGACAGCGTTGCATCACGTGTAACTGCGCAATATCATAGCCTATGATTTCCTAAAATAGTACTATGTTGTCAACTAGTGATATCATAAGAACTTTTGAGGAATATGCAACATAATTTAGACAAATGTTTTATAATTACTGACAGACACTATAATTTTTCTATCAGTTTTCATTTATACTTCTGCGTCGTTGTCCGCGTTGATGTGCAATTACACATGCAGAGGGAGCATGTAAAACCCAAGGAAGGGGTTCTAGCAGACCAATCACAGCGCTTGCATTCCATGTAGAATTGAGGCGTTGTTAAATTTTTGGAGAGGTGCATGTCAGGGTACGCCGTGGGCTACGTGTGCTACACACAGCCTACAACGTAGCTACAGCGTGAGTTCAATGCAGAAGTAGAAATTGGGCTTTACGCACATTCTGAGAGTGCACGGAACTTTATTAAATTAAAATCAACACATTGATGAATAATCAATAATGTTATTTATTACTTGACCTGCCCGAACAGCAGATTACCCGCAACATCCGCTTTATAACCGTGATCGCACATCACTAGTGTACACAATTTTATAGCATTAAAATGTTTATGATTTCATTTTGTTAACTAATTGTGTATTAACAGCGTTTGCTGTTAACCTGCGGGCGGATGCCAGCACACTGAAGCAGTCTTTGTTATTAGTTCAAGTTCAGACTTTGGAAACAATTCCATCGAGGGGAATCAACTCCTTTTAAAGTGCCCCTATAATGCTATTTTAAAGTTTCCTAATGTTGTTTTGGAGACTCCTATGACAGGTTTACATGCAAAGGTAAAAAAAACGGTTTAATTTTCTCATAATATACATTTGCATATCACCACATTTTCAATGATTCTCAAACGACTCGTCAGATGAATCAGTCTCTCTAAATACCTCCTTTCCGCGAACTACTCTGCTCTGACTGGCCAGACAGCACAGTCTGTTGTGACTGATTTACCGCGTACTGTCGAAAACAAAAACGTCCATTGCCATAAAAACGTCAGCTCTGCGTGTCCTGAGGCTTCCTACACCGTAAACTAAACACAGTAACGAACAATGACGTCGATTTTACCATATCAATCCGAGCGTGAGTCCGATGATGAAACATTGGAAGAATTCATTCAACCCAAACCTCCATCGCAAGGACGGCTCAAGCAGGACGTTTCTCAGTGATACAGTACTCGGTTTGAGGTACATTGAGATGTTGCAACTGTAATTCCTCATCAGCATGTCCATCAACAAACCGATTATTTTACTTATAGGCCTACTTATTTATTTACCGAGTATTTTTCTAATTTATTGCAGTGAACATGTGGAAACTGTATCAATAACAGTGCATACATTAGCCGAGCTGTAGCGTGAATGACTGATGTAACATACAGTATCTCACAAAAGTGAGTACACCCCTCACATTTCAGAAAACATTTTAGTATATCTTCTCAAGGGACAATACTATAGAAATGAAACTTGGATAGATTTTAGAGTAGTCAATGTGCTGCTTGTATAGCAGTATATATTTACTGTCCTCTGAAAATAAAATTATTGTCAAAATAGCTGGCAACAAAAGTGAGTAAACCCTAGTGTTGTCACGGTACCAAAATTTCAGTATTCGGTACCGATACCAGTGAAAATCCACGGTTCTCGGTACCAATTTCGGTACCAAAGCTTAATTTAGATTAAATTTACATAATTATATTAAAGTGTATATCACAAAGATGGAAACTGTAGTATTAAAAACACTTTACAATAAGATTCCATTTGTTAGATAACATTAGATAAAATGACCTAACAAAAAAAACAATAGTTATATACTGTCGCAATTATTCTCCTTTAGGGGTTAATTTAAAAATACATTTTTAAAATCAAAAGTTAACATTATTTCTGTTAACATTATTTAATGCACAATGAATGAAGTGAACAAACATGACCAATCAAGTGTTTTGTATTAAATAACATTCACAAACATTAATTAATGTTGTAAAAATATATTGTTCACTCAATGTGTAATGTTAGATAACGCATTAAGTGATGTTAATGAATGGTATCTTATTGTAGCATTACCAAACTATACAGGAGATAAAATATGTTTTATTTGACTTGACTATACTTTTATTTAAAGGGTAACTAAACCCCTGGTCAGAGCCTGACTCCACCCACTGTCAATATTTGAAAAATGCTAGAAAAGTGGGCAGACCCCAGCGGAGATAGAGGGGACGAACCGTGAGCGGGGGGGGGGGGGGGGGGGCGTGCACCTGAGACCTGCTGTCAGACTCTAAAATGGAGTTTGCTCACAGAGTCGAAAGACGACGTAAAGTGCATCTGATGAGTTTTATCAGAGCCCGTCATTCTCTGGTTTTATCGAGTTGATGTCAATAGCGCGCGCTCTCTATAGGCATATTCATATTTTGCCGCTATGTGAAAAAATCCAGCAAAATGCGCCGACGCGTTTGTCGACCCCAGAGGATTAACTTTAGCCTAACCATAAATTGTGATTAAAATATATATGATCACTCACATCAAGACGCCGCTGCGGTGGTGGAGTCCATGCAGGATCAGCAGCATTTTACACTGTCACTTTTCAGCGCGAGCTGTGTGGAGGAGAAGCCCATTTCCACCTCTATTGCGTTGGAGAAGCAATCCCGCGAAAATGCAGGTTTCACACTCACGGTCTTCCAGGCCAAGTGCATGCAAACACTGGCGCCTATTTTCCAAGTCTGCTGGAAAGCTATGCAGTCCAGCAGTGCTGTTGCAACCAGCAACATTACACCTACGTACCCTCCTGACCACTGTACACAGATAAATCTACGCTAGCTCATACCAAGGGCGTGGTGAGCTCGTACCAGGGGCGTGGTAGAGCTGGAACCTGCTTACGTCACCTGCCACCTTTTACGTCACTTGCCACCGCAACATCCAATAGGAAAATTCAACTGCAGTAGCCACCGTTCAACCTTAAGAGGGCAGCACTCAGACGTTTTTACACCATATATTGTAAAATTAAAACACTTTATACCCAAATGTCAAAAAAGTTACTCGAATCAATGAACAGCACTAATAAAGCCTCATTCTTACAGATCATTAAATAAAAAAAGTGGGTTTAGGGTTTTGTTACCCTTTAATCCAAAACTGTATTCATATTTAACTTTAAAAGGGCTTTTTAAACCTGCTAAGAGTTATCCAGCCAAGAATAAGACTAGAACTGCTTTTCTGACGGACTGATATTAATGACAGCTTTTTATTTCTCATCTCCATAAATATATCTAGTAGTAAAGCTAATGCAAGGGCTAGAAATCAATTAATAGGCCTATGTCACACTTCCTCGTCGTCATGGAGAGCGCAGTTCGCACAAGCGTTTGTACTCCCGTGGCGTCTGTCGTTGCTATACATCCATGAACGCACATGGAAAAGCGAGCGCGCCGCTTCTATTATGAGCGCGCTTGCCGCGCGCCATTTGAAATAACGTATCTGCACGCGCAAAAACATCAGCACCACATCAGCAGCAGCACCGCCGATCGCCATCAGCGCTTTTATGAAGAGGACGCAACTGCACGCGCTTCGGGCATGCACGCGCATCAAGTACCGGGTTTGAGAAAACCTGGTACCGTGACGTTTAAAAAAAAATTTGTACCGACTTGGTACCGAAGTACCGGGTCTTTTGACAACACTAGTACACCCCAAGTGAAAGTGTCAAAACTGTGTCCAAAGTGTCAATATTTTGAGTGAGCACCATTGTTATCTAGCACTGCCTTAATCCTCCTGGGCATGGAGTTCACCAGAGCTGCACAGGTTGTTGTTGGGACCCTCTTCCACTCCATAATGACATGGAGCTCCACTTTCCGCTTGAGGACACCCCACAGGTGCTCAAATAGGGTTCAGATCTGGAGACATACTTGGCCACTCCATCACCTTCACCTTCAGCTTCCTCAGCAAGGCAGTTGTCATCCTGGCGGTGTGTTTGGGGTCGTTATCATGCCTTTCGGACCAGTTTCTGAAGGGAGGGCATCATGTTCTGCTTCAGAATGTCACAGTACATGTTGGATTCCATGTTTCCCTCAATTAAGCACAGCTATCCGGTACCAGCAGCACTCATGCAGTCCCAGACCATGATGCTACCAACACCATGCTTGACTGTAGGCAAGACACCATTTTTTTGGTACTCCTCACCAGGGCGTCGCCACACATGCTGGACACCATCTGAACCAAACAAGTTTATCTTAGTCTCATCAGGCCACAGGACATGGTTCCAGTAATTCATGCTCTTGGACAAGTTGCTTTCAGCAAACTGTTTGCAGGCTTTCTTGTGAGCCAGCTTCTGAAGAGGCTTCCTTCTGGAACGACGGCCATGCAAACCGACTTGTTGCAGTGTGCGGTGTATGGTCTGAGCACTGACAAGCTAACCTTCTGCAACCTCTAAAGCAATGCTGGCAGCACTCATGCGTCTGTTTTTGGAAGCCAGCTTCTGCACCTGACTCACAGCACGAGGACTCATCTTCTTTGATTGATCCTTGCAAGGCCTGTTCCGAGTGGAACCCGTCCAGGGCTCGCAAAATTTCAAAATCGCTGGTAGCCCTTCGGGCAGGCACTCTTCAGATTTTGGTAGCCCGAAATGAATTTTACTAGCTCAGATAAAAAGACAATTTTATTCATGTAGAAAATTGGTTAGGAGTTAAAACAATGAATCAAAAACTTCTCAAACACAAAATATCAACAAATATGCATCTGGTTCTAACTGAACTGAAATGTGTGTGACCAGTATGGAACATGAATCAGTCTGTGTCGGTGGCTCAGCCCCCAATGAGGGTATGATAAAAAAAATAAAAAAAAGTAACACTTTAGTTAGGGTCTAATGCTCACTATTAAGTTTCATTAACATGCAGATGGCAGTGTTTTATCATCACGGAGGTCCCGAATGTGAGGTAGACTAGTCAGGGGGGTTAGGGGGCACCCCCGAGAAAATTTAGATTTCTCTGATCTACATATGTGCATTTTAAGAAGTTTTGAGGACCAAAAAAATTGGATAACATTAGCTTTAAAACCATGTAAGTGGGCAGCTGATTATTTTTCTCTCCTCATCAGCATCACACTCCTATTCTCTTTGTTTTTCTCTTGCTCTGTCTCTTCCCCTCCTAAAGCTGAGCTTTGACTGATATAGCCTAGGCTTTTCATTTTTGTCTGTCAGTGAAGTAAACTTAGGGTCAACTGATTGATTTATGAATAATTTTCTCAGAGGCATTAATTTACTGAAAGCTACTAGGAAAGCTAGGTAGCCTAACTAAGTTTATTAAATTCATTCACAGTATGTCCACATTCATTATTGATATTATTCCTAATACAGGGCTTTATAATCAAATAGGCCTAGGTCCTACATTTAAGATTATTAGGGGGTTCAAATTTTTTATTTCTCTGATATGTCCATTTCAAGACATTTGAAGGCCAAAAAAGGATAAGAAATAGCACAATGTCAGTGGGCAGTAGATTATGTGTCAATACCTGCTCTCACTTCTTATCCATCACTTCTCTCAGTCTCCTCATCTTGCCCTGTCTCTTCCCCTCCTAAAGCTGAACTTTTTTAATTTACTGAAGGCTACAAATTGTATATTAATTCTCAACATGTACACATTCATTATTAATCTTGTGCCTAACATGAAAACGGCTTTGTTAATGCTAATGTCCCCTCACAATGACAGTAAACTAATTATTAGTCACGTTACATAGGCCTATTTTCAGTTCAAAATGGCGAAATTCGACAAAAGTATATTCGTTTGTCTGATTATTTTTGTCATTCGTTTCACATTTATGACCTAAAAAAGCTGTCAAATATGAAATGTTTAGTTTAGCTACTTACATCTTATCTCGCACTTGGCCGTAAACTGAAGCGTCAGTTGCTCTGCTCAAATTCGCGCTCAGCAGCTTCTTGTGAACATAAAGCCCGCCTACTTTGATATGATTGGTCATCTCAAATATTCTGTCATTGACAGACCAATGAGACTCATATGAACACACACACACACACACACACACCTTTCTGACGTGCGCTCTGCTCTGCGCCGCTGCGGATTGAAGATGAATAACGTGCTGAATCTGATTATAACAAGACTGACGCAAACACTATTTCAGTTAACCCGTCGGGCAGGCCGGTTATGCATTTTGGTAGCCCGACTGGAAAACACAATAGCCCCGGGACGTCGGGCAGGCGATTTTGCGAGCCCTGCCGTCTTGGAAAACCTCTGTATGACCCTGGCCTGTACTGTAACTCAGTTTCAGGGTGTTTCCAATCTTCTTATAGCCTAGGTCAACTTTGTGGAGAGCAACAATTCCAATTCTCAAATCCTTAGAGAGTTCTTTGCCATGAGGTGCCATGTTGAACATCCAGTAGTCAGTATGAAAGAATTGTACTCAAAGCACAAATTTTAACTGCTCTAATACAAGATACATACATTTGTATGGTCCTGTCAAGCAGACAAAAACATGAAAATGATGAACAGGACATGTGGCTTTGCATGGTTAAACGACGTACAGCTATTATCACTTAGGGTGTACTAACTTTTGTTGCCAACTATTTTGACAATAATGGCTGTATGTTGAGTTATTTTCAGAGGACAGTAAATATATACTGCTATACAAGCAGCACATTGACTACTCTAAAATATGTCCAAGTTTCATTTCTATAGTATTGTCCCTTGAGAAGATGTTTGCTGAAATGTGAGGGGTGTACTCACTTTCGTGAGATACTGTAAACGTGGGTAAAACAAATCTTGCTCCCTGCTTAATCTTTCCTCAAAGTAGTGAGAACGACAGCCAATCTGCATTAATATACACAGTTTTAGGTAATAGTGGCCCACAACTGATCAGCAGAAGTATTTCAGTGAGAAAGTAATAATGTGAGTTAGCCAGAAGCAGGAGACCTACACAATATAAAACTCAAAACTAAGTATTTTGAACACCATCTTTCAAGAGCAAGCGGTTTGCGAATCCTGGATTGAACTCCGAGATTTGAGAAGCAGTCGTCAGTGAAATAAAGGGAACACAGCAAAAGTTTAGGATTATACTGCTGTGGTATCGTGGTGAAGATGAATTTTAACCACTGATTCTTCACATGCTCGTCCTTGGGCAGTGAAAAAAAAACTGGCTTTACCTTCACATTGTAGAGCACAGCGTCTTCTCGACATGATGCTTTTCAGCATTCACAGGAATCAGCTGCTGGTTTGAGGGCGTTCAAGTTTTCCCTGGTGTCTGCGCACACAATATGCTAATGTTTTGTCTTGACGTCACAACGAAACGGCTTATGACTCGTTTGAAAAACAATTCATTTAATTGACTCAGAGTCGACTCTTACTTTTGAAAGACAGTAACTTTATATAAGGTGCACTTTCAGATTTAAAACTTTGCAGGATGTTTTCATTCACTTAGAGCTATGTTACACACTACATGAAAGGTCATTTTCAAAAATCCATAATAGGGGCCCTTTAAAGAGGCTATTTTAGTTCAACAGAGCTAATCATTAATTCGCCTCTAGCTCATTAAGGCCCTGTCGTAATGCAGAGCCTTAATGACGTATGACGTAATGCCGCTTTGACTGTCGGGAAGAAGTCTGCAGCGGCTCGCACCAGTGCAGGCTTGGTGTAAAAAAAATCTTGCATCACAATAAGTGTTTTGTGATTGTCAAAACATTTTAGTAACTACACAGAATTTTAGGTTTAGTGACAACATGTTACATTGTTTACATGGTTCAATTTCTGGTAAGCTACGTTTTTTTATTATTGCTTGACAAGTTTCACGATTTCAATTCAATTCTTGTGATTTGATTCAATATTGACTCATTTGGATAAATATTAGGTACACAAGATTTGTACAATAAAATTTACAAATTTGTACAAAAAACTAAAAATTTAAAATGAAATGCTAGTGTTTTTATTTATTTATTTATACTTTTTCTTTCTATCAGCCAATGATAATTCTGAAAGAAAATGTGTTGAGAGCACAGATCAGTGTTCGAGAGTCTACTGTTGCTATAGTAACGAACAACTTCCACGCGCATCTGAGTGATAGATAAACTGTTCACTCTAATTTCAGTTTTGTTGTTGTTGTTTATGTTGTGGTTATTTCAGTATAGAGTTTGCTTCCCATATTTTGTGCAAAAGCATACAGTTAAAGTAAACTTTATCATTCAACTGAACTGTGCACATGCATTTTGGACATGACATGTCTTGTTCCATCCATGCAATAATGCACATTGTTGAGTTGAATGAGTGTTTTTTTGTTTTTTTTTAAATAGTGTATTTACTGCTGAGCTATGGGGCTATGACCCATTTCAGGGGCAGCCAAAATTACAATTTAAAATCTATCAGAGCTATAGAAATGTATCTTCATATTAGAAATAAAGCTTCATATTATGAGAAGGCTACTCTCTGCGCACTTTATATTCTGTGGTAACAGCGAGATTCGATTCCTCCAATCTTAAAAAAAAAAAAAGAATTGAAAATAACTGTGAGGAATAGATTCTTGGAATTGACTCCATCGATTCCAGAATCGGGAATCAGAGTCGAATCCAAAAATTTCGGAATTGAACACAAACAGCACTAAGTACACCTGGCTGCAGCCAGCAGAATGGGACGGGGCTGCAAGCCTACTCTACTCTGATTGGACTTTCACAGGCATACATGATAGGAAATGTGTTCACATTCTGTGTAGGAAGGTGTGTATGTCATTCAAATCTATATGATATGGAAAATCTGTGCAGTTTTATAAAGCCTTTATTATAATGTGTGGTAGAAAAAAACATTAGCTTGTATCTCGCAATGTCCCTGAAATGATTGTTTAGCTAAATTAAGCTGGTCTTTAGCCTATGGAGCTGTCACAGGATGAACAAACGACTTTCATGTGGTGAGCAGGACGAGGCTGAGGGCCGTGGGAGAACGGTGCGAGGCCGGTGGCGTGATTGATAAGGAGCGACACCTGTTAGATCATGGGTCACCAAACTAAGGCCCGCGGGCCGATTCAGGCCCGCCACCCCCCTTTGACTGGCCCCCCAGCCCCTCTGTCCCCCACTACTTGAACCGGCCCTATGAGGCAATCCCCAAAAGTCGTCATGGCCTATTTTTTTTTATTGCTTTTTGGACAATAATAATATTGTTGATTTTTTTCAGTAAAAAAAATTATATTTAGTTATAAAATGAACTATAGCCTATTTGCCGAATTTTCATCACCCGACATGCTCGAGATCAAGCAGTGACAGACAACGCACGCGCAGAGAACTGTCAGTGTTCAGGACAGCAAAATGGCTAGCGTTAAATGAAAAGTTGAGTAGAGCTGGTTAGTTGTTCTATTATTCATGTTATTACTAATGTTATTATAATTTCAATGTTTTTTAAATTTATTTATTTATTTTATAGGCCTATTTATTTGACCTTTATTAAGTGCTGCACACAATTATTATTAATATTATTATTAATATAAACAGGCCTACCTATAATTTATAGTTTTTCACTCACCTTTGCCAGTGTCAATCACCTCAACTAGGCAGATGTTTCTTACCTTGACAGCTTTGATGTTATTTTTATTAGAAAATAAATAAATGGAATATCTGTGGTATTTCAAATTAAAACAAAGTGTGAAGACTCGATTACTACTTTTGCAAACCACTAGTAAAGATAAACAAATATGTGCCAGGAATCAAGTGTTGATATAGTAGTGTGGATATAGTAGTGGGGATGGCTGTGCCAGGCTAGTAATCTCTACTACAGAATGAGGCCTGCTGGTGGTCATTTTGGTCTGGGTCACGCAATTCTATGTTATATAGCTGACCCGGCCCCGGCCCCCCCATCACAGTCAGGAACGATAATGTGGCCCCCTGAGAAAAAAGTTTGGTGACCCCTGTGTTAGATGCACCAGTCTCGTATCTCTCAAGGAGCAACGGAAGCATAAAGGAGGAGCGACGACGAAGGACGAGAGAGGCCAGGCCTGGATTTTTGTTGTGTTGTTTGTTTTATTATGTGACAGCAGTCATCCATGAGGGGCTGCTGTCTTTTACTTTCGTTTTGTATTTATTTAAATGTATCATTAAAGTCTTTAAATGTTCGCAGGTTCCCGCCTGCATAGCATAGCTTCAGACTAGGGATGTGACAGGACAGGACAAAACAAAATAACGAATCTGGATGAGAGGTGAATTAGCAGACTGCATAGCCTGAAGACCCAGCTAAGCAATTTATTAATAATTTCTCTGTCATAATTTGGCCTTGGCTGCATTATAGTGTTTTTTTATTAGACATGTGATAAACATTAGCCTATTTCACACCTATGTTTCACATCTCCTTTTCAGCTCCTCCCCGGCTGCAAGCGGCAACTCTTGCCGATCGGTTACATCCAGCCGCAGCCGATGTCGAACACAGCTAATGCCATGAAGTGAAACAAAGTGGTGTTTCACTGCAGAGTCAAATGACATCCAGCTCCACTTCTCTGGACATCTAATTGGGTTGAGTTGTGGGTAGGATTAGGGTGTGGTTGGACATTCTAGCTCCACCCATTAGGCCCAAAGTACATTCGCTCCTCCTTGCTGGACGTCTAGCGAGGGGGAGCGAGACGTAAGATTCACCCATTTGCTCTGCAGTGAGAAGCCTCTCCTAGGTATGGCTATGGGACTACGGATGGAAATTAGCCTTTGGCTACAATCCGGCATGTTTACATGCATGTATTCCATGTTTGTTTATTAACATGCACTGTCCCAATCAAATAAATAAATAAATAAATAAAATTGTAAAATGAGTTGCAAAATCATGTAAAAAAAAAATTAAATAAAAAATGTTGCAAAAATGAAATAGGAACAAAGTTCTTAAGCTTGTTTAACAGCTGTCACTGATTTTTGGAATTCATTATTTATCTTTGCACTACTTTATTTAGCAATTATTTATTTTTGTTTGCAAAAACTAATTAATTAATTATTTATTTATGTTTTTATTTTATAATTTTTTTACTCAATACTTAAACGCGTCGCATAGCACTTAAACCGCTCGTAAAATAAGGCCCCGATACCGATTAAACTCATTTTACACTGATATGACTGTTGCCATGGATAATTACTGTGAAATCACGACACTGGATACACTGTAGCTTAGAAAGAATTGTCAATACACACGAGTAACACGTATATGTTCTAACTCTGTATCGACACAACAACGTGACTACATAATCCATGAACATGTTTTGGACATCTTGCAACGTCTTTATGAACCTCATTAAATGTATGTCTTTTTTTTTTTGTAAATACCGTGTTTATTCAAAGAAGCTTCCCCCACCGATTCAGCGTGTTCGTCTTTCTTCTTCTTCTCCCTCTTCTTCTTCTTCTTCTTCTTCTTCAAGTTCTTCTTCTTCTTCAAGTTCTTCCTCTTCTTCTTTTTCTGCGGCGGATTTCAGACAAGTGTGCATTACCGCCATCTATCACCCAAATGGACCACTGACACGCTGCCTACAATCTCCTCCTGATTTACCTTACTCCAGGGGCGTAGAATTTAGTTGGGACGCTGATATGTCCCTAGTCGCAATCATTTCGATCAAAACTTAAAATATATATAACCTCTGTTGTCCGGTTGTGTCTTGTGTTTTTTATGTATTATGCTTATTATTTAATCAGGAAACATCTTATTTAGATTAAAATCTCTTTCTGATCGTTCTGAGAAAAATGCGCAATTCATGGTACACAAACGGTTAATATATATGAGCCTGCTTAAGACATTAAACTGATTGGCTTTGTTTTTTCTTTTTAACTTGTGAGAAGCTCTTGTGTGACGCGGCAATGCTCCTCCGAAGGAAAACTAGATGCGGTAAGCTAGGGAGAAATCCTTTGAGATCCTCCTTGAAACCCTTATTGTCATCCCAGTCTCATCAGCTGAGCCTGAAAGAAGTTTCAGTGCTCTTAGGAGACTGAAAACATGGCTCAGAGCAATGGCATAAGTGACACTTAACAATATTGTTGTGTGCCATGCCCAACAGGACAAACTGGACATTATTGATGTGAAACAAATATGCCAACAGTTCATTTCTGTTAAAGGGATAGTTCACTTAAAAATGAAAATTCTGTCATAATTTACTCTCCCTCAAGTTGTTTCAAACCTGTATGCATTTCTTTCTTCTGCTGAACACATAGAGGCTAAAGCTTCATCCGGCGCTAAGTGGTATCAGCTCCTCCGTTTCCACACTCAGTCCCCATGGAGGGGTAAAATAAATAAATAAATAAATAACAAAATCGTAACCTTTTAGAAGCAGATCGGTCTCATTAATAATTCAAAACAATTCATTAATAAAACACAGAGCACACATGCGTAGCTAATTTCATAATTGCACAAAAAACAATTCACGTTCGTGAAAAATATATATTTCCACAAAAAGTAATTCACGTGCGCAAAATAAAATTACATATTCATAAAATACATAAATGCAAAACACAATTCGTAGATATAACTGTGCACAAAAACTTTCGAATTATTTAAATTTACGAGTTTATCCATGAATGTGAAAATTGTCATTCATGTGTGAATCGAAATGATTTGTGTGTAGGCTCATTTGAGATGCACCTGGCTTCACCTGAAATAATAGGCTCGTTTGAGATGAGCAATAGCTGCGCAGAACCGATCACCGGTGATGCCGGCTAGAAATGTGTCCGAGTGTGGTCCGCCTTACCTTGATGTCATGCTGACGTATGTCAAAAGACTCTTGCGATGGTGAGGCGGACTTGTCGGATTCTGCAGTCTGGCGCAGTTGCTCTCCACCAGGGGGCCAATGTTTCGGAAAAAACTGAAGCTTCCCGGGCGCCGCTATTGATTAGCAGACCCTCACATGCTGTTAGCATTCCATTGACTCCCATTCATTTTGGCGTCACTTTGACAGCGAATAACTTTACATCTGAGGTGTTTAAAGACTCCATTTGTCCATTATTTATTTCTAAAGAAACACGAAAATGTATAAAAGGCTCCATTACCTTGTATCTTACGTTATAGCCCCGTAGAAGCAGTTTTTGTAAAAATAGGCTAACGATTGTGTCATAACCACACGACTCTCTGTCGCACAGTAGAGAAATTACCATATGGACAGGAGGAGAAGCTCGCAGGCAATCGGGGGGACGTGGAGGCAAAATGACAAAATAAATAATCAGAATACTTAGCAAAAGTTGCTCCTGCTCCTAGCTCATGGACACCTCCTACTCACACTCTCCATCTCTGCAAGTTTCAGAAGGGAATGATTCCGATTTCTCTTGGCACAGCTACTAGAAGACAGACAGGTTGCTCACGTCACATTTACGTTGTCAAGCTCAGTTTGAGTCTGCGCAGTACGCTCAGCCATCAGGAAGTGAGAGCTTCTAATTGACTTCACTTTTCTCCATTGAATCCAATGGGGGTCGCTGTGTCCATTTCTCATACTGTCTATGCTCTCCACCGACTGCGCTGATCAAAAGCACAATGGGAAACGACTTGCTGCCGACACAGCTTAATGCTCATTGGTTTGCAAAACTGATGTATTGTTCTCTTTTAAAATGTTTGATTTTAAAACTCTGATATCATGTTTTTATGTGTATAAATTGTGTTGTGGTAATTGCAGTAAATTGCAAGAGACAACTTCTCATGTTGAGCACACAAATGCGTGTGTCATTTATTTTTTAGTAGGAAAAACACTGAAACAAAATGGCGCTGACAAGCGTCCCACGTCATCATGCATTCAGAACATTTTAAAGGGACCGCGATCCCTAAACAATCATGAAGAAACATGCTAAGAACAAAGTGCTGCATTTATAATCAACAGTTTATAGAACTACGCTTAACAACAAGGGTGAATTATGTTTGTCACATTCACTACAGTGTGTGAATATTCCCAAACTCTCTGACAGTACGATCTCTATGTGATTGTTGTCATATTTATAAAATGTGACTGAAAATATATAAAAACATGTCAATATATATAAAATATATAAAAACATGTCTGAAATGAAACTAAAAATGATTGATAAACACGTCTTTCGAATGGAAATAAATAACAGTAGGCTACTTTCGGTGTCTTGTTCATCATATTTATTTTCCTATAAAAGCAACAGAACTTAAATTACATCCAGTTTATTAGCAACATCTTGTAGGTGTATGATTCACCGTGAGAAAGATATTTTGAAGAATGTCGATGGACCCCATTGACTTCCATAATAGGAAAAAAAAAAATACTATGGAAGTCAATGGGGTCCATCGACATTCTTCAAAATATCTTCCTTTGTGTTCAGCTGAAGAAAGAAATACAGGTTTGTTATGTAAATACAGGTTTGTTATGTTTGTTAAATACAAGAAATTATGACATCATTTTCATTTTTAAGTGATGTCACATATACGCTCATGCCAGGTATATGTTCTCTTAGGATTTATTGAGAGCAACAGCTCATTCAACACAGCGTACACATCTGACAGCTAACCCATATGCTTGAATCGCATCTCTTACGTAATACACTCCCCAAAGCCTTATGGGTAATGTAGTATGAAATACATCCCAACACAAGTGAATTATTTCTTTAAGGGCTTTCATGCAACCGGGCCCAGAACTATATTTTTTGGTTTTACTCATTATGAAGGATGATTAATGGAATTGTACCTTTTTGTTCCCTCATATTAATAGTCCTGTGTAACAGGCTGGACAATTTTGGTGTGCTAAAAATTGTAAATATAAATGGGAATATACTTCAGAGATCTTCAGAGATTTTACTCATTATAATTTGTAGGGGTACCTTATTGACCCCAACAACAACACACACATCTTGGCTCAGTGATTTTAGTCTCGTCCGAATGTGCCATCTCAGTAATCATTACGGACAATTTTGGTAAAATTTACGGCAACTTTTACCTTCTGGAAAATGGTCTGGAAAAATGACTTCAGGTAATACTAATCCCGTGCAAATAGACCTGCTGTAAATATGTATGTAAATATTCCGTAATTTCCTGTTTAAAAGTAGTTTTCTGCGGTTTTTCAAGTATGAGGTGCTTGAAAAAGCATTCAGTTGCGTTCTAGGTGGTGGGTACAAGTCTGTGGCAAAACAGTTTTTTACTGAGATTTCTTATCCCGTGTGAATTGGCCATTATTATTACAGACGTCCTTTGGTAAAATTACATTACTCAATCTACCCTTGTAAACTAATCCCGTCCGAATAGGGCTAAAGACAGATAGTAATAACATGGAAAGTTGAGTACAGAATTTTAAGAATTCAGTTGGATATCCATCTAGACCTGGGATTTTGCCAGTCTGCATACTCCTGATTGCCGCTTCTATTTCTGAAATCATAATTGGCTAAATGCACTGCTTTTTTGGGGTCTATCAATGGAATATCAAGTTTACAAAAATAAATAAAATTCTGACGGGTCAGAGGGTGGATCCGAGGAGTATAACGACCGTTAAAATGTATGAAAACAAGAATTAATTTCTGTACTATCCGTGTGCTTCAGGGCTTGATCATCACATAGCCTATCTCAAAAAAACATGAAGAACAGATTGATGTCACAACTGGTGAGCCAGAAGTTTCCCAGCTTTTCCCCTATACTCATAGAAATTACAGCTCAATTTAGAAAGAAGGTATTCTGCTTGTTTAGTTGCTAGCAAATTGAATTCAGTTTGTAAGAACATACGTTGTAATTTACAACTTGTAAAAGAGTTGCTGAATATGGCAAACAACTATTCAAAGTTCTAATATCTGTTCTGTTTGCATTAGCATGGTTTAAATCATACTTACCTGACCATTATCAGTTTGTAGCAGTAAATGAAGAGATGTCTTATCGATCACAAGTTCAGTATGAAGTACCACAAGGCTCAGTACTAGGACCATTGCTGTTCACTCTGTACATGCTACCCTTGGGAGATATCATTAGGAAGCATGGCATTAGTTTTCACTGTTATGCTGATGATACTCAGCTCTATATTTCTTCACGCCCTGACGAAACTTACCAATTCACAAAATTAATGGAATGCATAGCTGATATAAAAATCTGGATGACTAGTAATTTCCTACTACTTAACTCTGAAAAAACAGAGATTCTAATTATTGGACAAAAAAAAAACTTCCTCACGTAATAATCTAGAATACTGTCTAACACTTGATGGCTGCTCTGTCAAACCTTTGTCCTCAGTTCGGAACCTGGGTGTGCTCTTTGATACCAATCTTTCATTTGAAAGTCACGTTTCTAGTATCTGTAAAACCTCATTCTTCCATCTTAAAAATATATCTAAATTACGTCATATGCTCTCAATGACAAATGCAGAACAATTAGTTCATGCGTTCATGAAATCAAGGCTAGATTATTGTAATGCTCTTATTGGTGGTTGCCCCGCACACTTAACCCTCTGGGGTCCTTCGTTTAACAGTCACACTCAGGACCTTCGGGTCCAAATGGACCCGGAGGGCGGGATTAATATATATATATAAAAAATCATATATATTTTTTTTTACTTGTTTTCTATAATATTTTTTCTTTTCTTTTTTGGTGTTTTGAGATAATTTTATGATTTTAATTAATATTTATTCAATAATTATGACCCATTTTTTCCCATTGAATATAATAGACATTTTTTATATATATATATATATTTTTTTTTTTTTTTTTTAAATGTGTGTGTGTGTGTGTGTTTTTTGTACTCTTGATGTTTTAGAGATTCACCCCTTCACTGTTGAGTCCTTTTTTTCTGCATCCTGGCTGATTTGTAGATTGTATACACAAAAAAATTCTGTGTTTTCATATTTTTGACAATTTCCCATTCATTTCCTATGGGGGTAATTTTTGACCAAAGAGCAGAAGTGTGACGTGCTTGGATCATGACCCCAATATTTTTTGTGTGTTCACATACCTAATACCATAAAAGTCACCAAGTTTCGGAAAATTCCGATGAAGCTGTGATTTTTAAAAATTCAAAACAGATTTTTGTAATCTGAATTTATTAGTGTGTATGTGTATAAAAGTGTGTTTGTGTGTGTGTGTGTGGATGTGTCTGTTTTGCACTCTTGATGTTTTATAGATTAACCCCTTCACTGTTGTGTGCTTTTTTTCTGGATCGTGGCTGATTTGTAGATTGTACGCACAAAAAAAACTCTGCATTTTCACATTTTTGCCAATTTCCCATTAATTTCCTATGGCGGGTCCATTTGGACCCGAAGGTCCTGAGTGTGACTATTTTTTTTACAACCACTTAGACTATTCAAATCCTGTCCCCAATTTTTTTGGGTGTTCATATACCAAGTACCAACAAAGTCACCAAATCTCGGACCATTCCAATGAAGCTATGATTTTTAACATTTTTTTATTTAAACGCTTCGGGTCCATTTGGACCCGAAGGACCCCAGAGGGTTAATAAATAAACTACGCCTGGTCCAAAACGTAGCAGCTAGAGTTCTTACTAGAACCAGGAAGTATGACCATATTAGCCCAGTTCTATCAACACTGCATTGGCTCACTATTAAACATTGTATAAATTAAATTTTTTTGCTGATTACTTACAAAGCACTAAATGGTTTAGCTCCCCAGTACTTGAGCGAGCTCTTAAAGTATTATAGTCCTTCACTTCTATTGTAATCTCAAAACTCAGCCAATTGATAATACCTAGAATATCAAATTGACTGCTGGCAGTAGATGATCCTTTTCCTATTTAGCACCAAAACTCTGGAACAGTCTTTCTAACATTGTCCGGGAAGCAGACACACTCTGTCAGTTCAAATCTAGACTAAAAACACATCTCTTTGACCTAGCATACACAACACATTATAAACTTCTATAATTCAATGTTAGTGTCAGGTTTCGTACAAACGAAGCAGGCAAGATGGTAAGTTTGATATTTTAATAGCAGAATGGATCGGACACAGCGTGAAAGGTGAGTAAACAGGAAGTAGATAATTGGATGAAGCTTAACTGAATGATAACAAAGTCTCTCTTTCTCTTGCAGATGCAGATGATGAAGATTCTCTGAAGATGGACTAAAGAAAGGCTGAAGAAGATCAGGATCGACAGTAAGTATGCAGGTAGGTGAAGTAGAGAGTCTGTGAGTCATGTATAGACAAGACCAAACAAAGAGTGAGTGACTGAGTGCTGAATATAAAGGTGAGCTGGTGATGGGATCCAGGTGACGGTGATTACTACTTAGAGGAGAGTGAGTGCAGGTGTGCGCCAAGGAGGATTCTGGGGAGTGTAGTGCAGAGACAGATGAGGAAGACAGACGGTGGATGTGACAGTTAGGCTGCATAGATTAGGTCAGCCGGAACCGGGAACACTCCCCATAAATCCTGATGTACTCATTACATCATAAGAAGAATGGCGTCTATGCAAATATTAGTCTCTCTGTTTATCCCAAGGTTTATAAACGTATCCAGATCTGATGAAGGACCTGCACCTGGACACGACGACAACGCAGTCCTGAAGTGTCAACTAGTCTCTCCCCTGTGAAGGCCTCCTTCCCTTCCCTTTACTTTACCTCTGTACAGATAAAAGTTGTCAAAATAGTTCCAGTTCACATGGCTACTCGGAAGCGATAAATAATTCAGCGAATGAGCGGGCTTAAGGGTTTTCTGTTAGAACGGTGTTGTGTAAGCGGCCCCTAAGTTAATAACTAATGATCTTTGCAACGGAAGTGAATCGATCAAAACTAACTTTAGCTGGACAATAACTTTATTCTAGAGTTGCTGTAAAATCCTATTATCACTGTAAAGCTGCTTTGAAACAGTCCATATTGTTAAAAACGCTATATAAATGAAGGTGACTTGACTTGTTCTGTCAATTTCTTAAGTCGATCCTTTCTGATTTTACCCTGACCTGCACAAAACGAGATAATTTGGCCTCTCAGGTATGCTTTCAATGCTTCCCATGCAGTTCTGACTGCTTGTAGCTCGCTCTTTAAAAAGTTAAAAGTTAAAAGTTTAAAGAGCTTTAAAGTTCAGTCCTTATCACTGTGGAAATGTCTGATTTTAAGTAGGGCTGGGACAATAAATCGATGCATCGTGAATCGAGAAATGATTCTGAATCGATTCAAATTTTTTCCGAATGCATTGCGATTCTCTCTCAAATAAATTCTAAGCTTAGTTTTTAACAGCAGATGGCACTGTGTCCTTTAGAAACAGCCGTACTCTGCTGGGTTCCAATGCCTTACACACACCACTTGATCCTTCTATAAAATAATCATTCATAAAGATTGAAGCAAATTACAAGGGCGTTTGCAGTGGGCTGTTTATATTAATCTCAATGTCATAAAAGCTTTCTGAGGTGCAACATTCTCAGACTCTTCAGCGCTCTTCATGAGCATTTGAGCGTGCGGTTAAAAAATAGCCTAGAGCACCATCTGCTGTTAAAAACCAAGCTCAGAATCGATTCGAGAGAGAATTGCAATGCATTCGGGAAAAAATTGAAATCGATCCACGAATCGCGATGCATCGGTTTATTGTGCCAGCCCTATTTTTAAGGATATCAGAATCTGAGATTTAAATCTTCCATATCCATTTCGTTTGCAGTATTGTCTGGATGCATCGGTGCAACCAGAAGGGCACGGGCATGGTCGGAATCTGAACTCTTTATATTTTCGAAGCTTCGAGGCCATCACTCTTTACAAGGCTTGTTCATTTCACTCACTATGTACGTTACAAATCGGGGATAATTACAAAAGATATGTTGATTTTAATACAAAATTAGATAGATGCCTTGTCCAAATACCCACACTTGCGGTCTTGGCCACCTGCAGAGCGCGTGCGAGTATGTGTAAGCCTATTATGTATAACATTTGAAACTGTTTATATAGCTTAATTAAAACCACTACAATTTTAAATTTGTGTCTTCTGTTAGTTACATAGCCACTACTAAACAGACATGTCGAAATTTATTTTAAAATGCAAAGTATTGAAAATATAATAAATAAAAGCTCTGTAAACACTTTTTAAGTGTGTCCCATCGAGTAATTAAAAGTTCTACACACACTTGCAGTCTTTACGCCTACTTGAACACTTGGGCCAAATAGAGGAAATACATCATGAAAGTAGACAAGTGGTCAAGTGCAAAGACTGCAAGTGTGGGTATTTGGACAAGTCAAAAAATTAGGCAACTCAGCCAAACACGTTCTATTCCATCTCCTGCTCACTACCACCCCTATTTTGCTTGCTTTAAAAAAAAAAAAGATCTTGTTTAGTAAAGTTCTTTTTGATTGCAGTCTTTTTCTGCTGCAGTTGTTTTCCTTGGATTTGCTTCTCAGTTCCATGTAATTTTAAGCTTTTCTTGGTTCATTCCATGTTTTATAGGCAACCTCTGTCATGCTAATTCAGATTAGCACACTTGGTTTTAAATTGATCTTGTTTATTTTAGTTCAGGACTCCATAATCCAGGGGCCTCATGTATAAAACTTTATGTATAGATTTCAGATTTATAAAACCATGCATATAACGCCTATAACACCTAGTTATACTATGCATAACATCATCTGCATATCATTTCCATGCATATTCACCATCCTACACTACATTTCCCATCATCCCTCCTTCTGCTCACCTGCACTGAATCACCAGGCTCCACAGTCACTCAACCACTGAGATCACTATCACCTGAGTTCTGAGCTGTCACATCACCCCAGCACCTGTTTAAAAGGTGTTTCTTATAGAGAAATAGAAAAATGGAAAGAGCTGTATGTAGTTGTTGAAGTTTGGTCAGGGGATGGTAGGTTGGTCATTGTGAATGCAATAAATGGAAACAGCCGTACTCTGCTGGCTAGAAGGATCATTTGGTGTGGTGACTTTAATGCTCATAGTAGGAATGGGCAAATGAAGCCTCATGAAGCACTGAGGTTTCCCCTGAATGTTTTGGGAAAAGATTCAAAGCATCAAGAGTGTCGAAAACAGCGCCATCTTGTGGCAGGTCAAATTTATAGCAGCCATGTTTATGAGCAGCTGAGTTGTTTTATCCATTAAGCACAAATAAAAGCCTGACAACACTAAATGTTCAGTTTTCTGATAATATAATTCACATATTAACAGTCATTATTGACTGGAAAGAGAGTGAGGCTTCAGGCTTGTTCGACTTCATGCAGCTCTGCGCAGACCGATCGGCGGCTGACTTAAAGCAGTGCATGCAGGTTAGAAATTTTGTCCGACTTGACAGCGCCGACGCCACGTGACTGTGACATATGCCATCAAAGTACCGCGAGAGCGATTCGAGAGTAGCCGGAGAACTCAGCCAGCGCATCTTCTCAAGAGCGGCTGCACGTGGACTGATGACGACACAGCTGTTCCACGATTGGCCGGATTCACTGCATGACAACGATCACGTGTTTATTCGAACACCTTTAGTTCCTCTAAAGCTCTCAAATCAGTTTATTATAACAGTGAACACTCTTTTCATGTCGTTGCAATGGTATATTGTGTCATGTTTATCCAATTAAAACTGATTAAAAAACGTAGACTCCACTTCATTGATAGTAGCTTATGTTGAACTTTATTCTTGTTCAAACAGACTCTGTATAAAGCAATACATAAAGTATTGAATGAAAATGTCTCTGAAACATCTGTGTATTATTTGGCAAATATTGCATTGATTTATTTCACTTAAGCTGTGGTAAAGTATGCGAACACCACGTGAGTGGTCACTACGGGAACCAGAAAGTGTCCGACTTCACGTCTCCGTTTGCAGCTCCTCCCCGCCTGCACGCGGCTACTCTCGCCGATCGGTTGCATCCAGCCGCAGCCGATGTCGAACACACCTTTCGTTTTTCGTTGATCACATGTTTCTCTGAAAACAATTCACGCTCCGCACGGAGCTTCATGAGAAATTGCGCTGCATATTCAATACGTGCTTTGAAGCTTCGTTGTCAAATGTAACATCACTACTCCATAACCATCTGCAACGCAATAAGACTGTCAGTATTCCTATTCTCCATTCCTTCAAGACTTAATCAGTGATCTGCAATTCATAGTTCCTCTTATCTTCAATAAACCTGTTTCTCCTCATTACCATCCTTGTTGTGAGTCTCTGTTCAGTAACAGTAAACATATTCGTTGTTTTTGTGTGGATATTTATAATCATACATTTAAAACCGTATAAAGCCTAAATTATGTCCGAGGGGAAGGGCAGCCATAACATTTGTTAAGTTAAGGGAACGGTATATTACCTTGTTTAATTAATAAAACATGTCAAATGTACTACTATAATATATAATATGTTTAATTTCGGCATGTTGTATTACATTTTTTGTTTCCGTAACATGAAGAGTTGGTATGAAGAGAACACGGTCTTTCTCATTATAGCCCATGTCACATTATTAGGCCTACTTTTATGCCTAGATGCAAGTAACTAGGAAACGTGTAATGTTAAACACATTAATACGCTATTTTAGGGTAACGTGAGCGTGATGAATGGGGTTTAGCTTGTGAAAACGTTTGCAAATCCTGTGAAGATAAGAGACTGAAGTTATTAAACCTAAATATCTAACGTTACCAGCTACGATAAAATGGCACTCATTTTCAAACAGCGTTTTGATCTCTCAAGGAGGACGACATTTCACAAGGCCGATATCAATGGGTGCCTCAATAAGCTTGCTAGGTCGTGAATCAGCTGATACTTTTATTTTGTCTACTCAAATTCGTTCACTAGTAAGTGATTTATGTTAGTGATCACATAATCTTGGATTAGAGTTCTTCAATTTTTTTAATACTTTGTATTGTATAGCCTAGGTATATTTGAATCATAAATCTGTTACAATATGGAGTAAAATTGGTTGTAACTCCTGTTTCATCACAAATTTAAGGAAATAGTCCTAACTAATATAGTTACGTTAAATTATTTAATAAGCGTCATTTTATTTTTATTTTTTTTTATCAATTGTTCTTTTCTTTCTCCATCAGGGTGTGGCCAAAGTTATGCTCTGTTGTCATTGAAAGTTTTCAGGCAATAGCCAGTCAATTCTTCTACAGCACTACCAACTGAAATACTGGCACGTGACCAGAACACTCCACTGCTTTTACATACATTGTGTGTATACTTTCAAAACTAAAGGTGCGTAAAAGACTCATCTGGCAAGATTTCACTCCCAAAAAAGCAAGAGAGTTTATCAGAAAGAGAGTTTAATATACACATAAACATTAATATACAAGTCTCACAAACTTTCCACCAGCTTACCTGTAAAACAGGAGTTAATCGTTTTAGTTGCAGCTCTCGTGGTTATCACACACCATCACTCACAGGGAAGTCTCGCTCTCAAACTCACGCGAGACTTCACAAGAGCTTGGTTCCATAACCAACACTACGCAACATCGCCGCCACCTGCTGGTGCACTATGAGACTGTAACATTTGTCACTATATTTAACACTACCCATTATATATGACATTCTTGGAGTGCAATACTCAGTCATTGTGCTACACTCTCCCCTACTAAATTTAAAGATTAAATTTAAGATTTGACTATAATTGATAATCAAGAACTTTCGCAGCAAACACCTTATAATAGTAGAGATGACTTAAATTTCAAACACTTGAAATACACTCTACAAAATGTCAAATCAACCATTGGTTGCATTATCCATTGTTGCACAATGATATTATATTTCCAGCAACAGTAAACACTTATCTCGCTTATACACATTCTTTTGTAATAGACTCCCCATTTCGGCCAGACAATTCTTTAGTCTACTACCCTTCTTAGCTTACTTTGTAGAGTAAGCCAACAATGTCCTTAATTGCCTATGTTAAGCAGTTGAAAAAAGATCACTGTCCATGAAAACATTTGTTTCCACAAGTCCTGATTAAGTGTGGCTAATCAGTGTACGTTTAGCTGGTAACCAACATTGCCCATGGTCGCCACATTCTTTGGACTGCAGACTCTCTACTCACATCTAGTCTATCAATCGCAACTTCCACCACAGATGGCTGACCCAACGAGTCATATGTCAGAATCTTTGGACGACGCCATCTCTCCTTGGATAAGAATTCAAAGGTATAGAGTCATCATCCTCACTCTCAACTGATGCTTGTTCTTCGGATACCCCCGACTGTCCTGCAGGCATTCCAAGATACTCTTCCATCCGCTCCTCTGGCCCATTGTTTGCTATCTTCTCCTCTATCCTCTGTGACTCTCGTTCCCAGTGCTGTCCCACATTTGGCGTGAACGGTTCTACATCAGAATTAAGACGAACAGACTTACGGCACTGCCTCAAGGAAGTAGGAAATTGTAGCACTAGCTCACCATCTTGAACATCCTCGTTCTCTGACACATAACTCTGAACTTCTTCCAAGCATTTTCAGTCTTTTCTGCTTACTTTTGTCTCTCTCACTGTCTCTGGTTGTGGTGTTGCTTCGGAGTTCTCCAATGGCAAGCTATCACAAGGGAGAAGTAGATTCCGATGTAACACTCTCATTTTACCTCCTCCTTCAGGTACGACTTCATACACTGGACTCTCGTCACTCCTCCTTTTTACAATCACGTACACTCGATTTTTCCAGTACGATCGGAGCTTACCGGGTCCTCCTCTCTCAGATAGATTTCAGACCAGCACTCGTCCCCCCGGCTGAATTCAATTCCATGAATTCTCCTGTCATGCCCCTGCTTACTCATTGAGGTTTCCTTGTCAGCTGTTCTGGAGGCAATCTCATAAACTTGACGCATCCTCGTTTGCCAATTCTTCCCATACTCAGCATAATTCTCATTCCCTTCTGTTGGCTGCAGGTTGAAAAGCAGATCGGTAGGCAGATGTGGGGAACGACCATAGAGCAAGTAGAAAGGGGAAAAACCTGTGACCTCACAGCAAGTACAGTTATAAGTGTGAACCATCTTCTCCAATGACTTTCTCCATTGTGTTTTATCTGCATCTGTAAGTGTGCGCAACATAGACAGTAATGTTCTGTTGAAGCGCTCTACCTGTCCATTTCCTTGTAGGTGATAGCAGGTAGTATGAGATGATCGCACATCACAACACTTCTGCAGTTGGTACATCAACTGGTTCTCAAATTCCTTACCCATGTCATGGTGAATCTTTTCTGGGAATCCGAAACGTAAAGCAAAATCATTAAAGATCTTGTCCACCACCATCTTGGCTGATTTGTTTTTAGTGGCATAGGCTTGTCCAAAACAAGTATAATGATCTATGACAACCAGAATGTACTCGTACCCTCCCTTACAGGTTTCCAGATTTAAAAAGTCTATACTGTAGATACTAGCTCAAACGGTTGTGTAGTGATGATTGAAACAAGAGGAGCTCTTGTGGCCTTGTGTGGTTTCTTCCGCATTAAACACTCACAAACATTAGCAATGAAGTGCTCTGTGTCACTCTGCATACGAACCCAGTAAAACTGATCACGAATCAAATTCACTATCCTCTCCACTCCTAAGTGTCCCATTTCCTTATGAAGCTCATTGAATACAATCTGGTGATACTCTTTTGGCAAAACAAGCTGATCTCTTCCACTGGCCTTTCTGTAAAGTATGCCATGCTCATTGATGTACAATTTTTGCCACTGTCTCAGAAGCATTTTCACATCTGTCGGCTCAGTTTTGAATACTTGTCTTGATGGTCTCTGATTATTAACTTTATACTGCAAAACTTGACCGATTACAGGGTCTTTCCTCTGACTTTCTAAGATCTGCTTCAGTGTGCGCGGTTTGTCTGACGTAGACACAGCAGCATCACTCACCATCTGGAGGGTTTGTACTTGAGTTGCAGTAACCCATGCTAGCGGGGTGTTTTCGCCCACCAACACTCCCTGAATAGATGCACTGATGACTTCCTGACTCACTCCTCCAGTGCACTGCTCCATGAATTGATCAATGTCTACTGGCATCCGGGACAGACCATCAGCGTCCACGTTGCTCTTGCCAGGACGGTACTTTATGGAGAAGTTGAAATCTGCCAGCTGAGCCACCCATCAATGGCCTGTGGAGTTGAGCTTGGCAGTGGGGAGAACATAAGTCAAAGGATTATTATCAGTATACACTGTAAAATGTGGAGCATGGTACAGGTAGTCCCTAAAACATTCACATATTGCCCATTTTAATGCTAATAATTCTAACTTCCCTGAGTGAAGGTGGTAATTTTTCTCAGGTGTAGTTAGCGTTCTGGAAGCATAACCAATCACCACTAATTTACTGTTCTGCCTCTGGTACAACACAGCACCTAGCCCCTCTTGTGATGCATCACAGTGCAGAATGAACGGTTGGGTGAGATCTGGATAGCCCAATATTGGTGGGGTGGTCAGTTTGTCAATGAGAAAGTTCAATATCTCTTGATGGCTTTGAGTCCACTGTATCTGTGTGTTTGATGGAGGACCACCTTTGTGTCGTCTGTTGAGACATTTTCCTCTTACTCTTTTCTCCACAGGTGATGTTTCCTCTGGGGGTGATGACAATAGCTGATACAGGGGTTTCGCCAGTCTGGAAAAATCAGGTATGTTAGCATCAGAGGTGTCAAAAGTATTCACATTCATTACTCCGGTAGAAGTATAGATACTAGGGTTTAAAAAGACTTCTGTAGAAGTTGAAGTATCAACTCAAGCTTTTTACTCAAGTTAAAGTATAAAAGTACTTGTTTCAAAACTACTTAAAGTATAAAAGTAAAAGTAATGTAAGGAAAAAAATGCAATTAATTCTCTCTCTCTCTCTCTCTCTCTCTCTCTCTCTCAATCATTTGACGCGATTTGCCCCGATTTCTCCCTCGCTTACCGCATCTAGGTTTCCTTTGGAGGAGTTTTGGCGCTGCGCACAACCAAATGTGACTACAGCCTCTCACAAGTTAGAAAGAAAACACAACGCCAATCAGTTTAGCGATGTGTATTCAGGAGGCGGGACTCAGATCTAAACCGTTTGTGTAATTGGCCAATTTTTTTTTTAACGACGACATGCCGGAATGAAAACAAGCCGAAATTAAATAGGAGTAACGAGGCTATTTTTAAAATGTAAGGAGTAGAAAGTACAGATAATTGCGTGAAAATGTAAGGAGTAGAAGTAAAAAGTCGTCAGAAAAATAATTACTCCAGTAAAGTATAGATACCCCAAATTTCTACTTAAGTAAGGTAACGAAGTATTTGTACTTCGTTACTTGACACCTCTGGTTAGCATAGTAATATGAGATGAATCCAAGCAGCTTTCTCAAATCACCTATAGTAGCAGGAACTTGATCTTTTAAGGCCTGCACGGGAGCCACTTCAGCAGGATCCATTGTATATCTGTCTCCTGACACAAGGCGTCCAAGGAATCTCACCTTCCTCAGAAAGATCTCACATTTACGAGGGCTGAGCTTTACACCATGCTGCTGATTTCTCTGTAACACAGCTCTGAGGTGACTGACATGGTCCTCAAAACTAGGGCTATGGACAAGATTATCATCAAGGTAGGGTTGACACACATCATCTCTAAGCCCTACCAGACACTCCTCCATACTCCGTTGAAATTCGGCTGGTACTGAACTGAGGCCGAAAGGTATCCTCACCCAATGGTATGAACCCCAAGGAATTATGAAGGCAGTCAAGGGCCTGCTTTTCTCATCCAGGAACCCCTGGTGATAGGCTTTTCCCTGATCCAACACAGAAAACCAGGAACTACTGATTAAAGAGTCCAGCATGTCCTGTATTCTTGGAATTGGATGTCGATCAGGTACTGATTTTCTGTTCAGTTCTCTGTAGTCACAGCACAATTTCATTGTCCCATCTTTCTTTCTTACACAGACCATCAGTGATGCATAGAGTGATCTGGACTTTTCAATCCACCCACGATTCAGTAAGTCTTGAAAGTACTCTTTCACTTCCTGATGTAACGGTTTGGAACTGACACGTATGTTTTCATCACAGGTGAGGTATCGTGAAGTGTAATATGCAGGTTCAATGAGGGAATACAGCCGATGTCGTCCTCGTCAAAGCCGAAAGCATGACACTCCTCCCTCAACAACTGTCTCACTATCTCATTCTGTGTTCCACTCAGATGGTCCAGGGAGACTGGAGGATCCCATTGACTAGGTTTTTGTCTTTGTGAATCACTTTTACTCACATTTTCCTTACTTTTACTGTTGTCAGTGTTGTCCTGGTCTTTGCTGGCTGTGGAATTGCCCCTGTTTTTCTGTTCTGTAGCCACAGATAAAGCAGATTTTATTACTTGAAGATGACCTAGAACTATTCAACGATCTAAGGTAACAGCATAGTTATTGGTGTTAGAAATCGGCACTGGTACCACTGCAAATCTGTCAGCGGGAACAGTAACTACTCCTTCTTCAACAGCGACCCCTTCTGGCAGTGGAGGCTCTTTGCTTGGGACTAATAGTAGACTTTGACCTTTAAACTGAGACCCTGTATTGATCTTAACCAATGCAGTTGTAACTTGGTTAGCTGCTAAATGAATTTGTCTCCTTCCCGTCTGCACAATACCTGCTTCACTTCCAGAATCTGTAGACTGAATTAACTTGAGCACCAGGTTTGCCGTTTTGAATGGCACACAGAAAGCTTTACTCACTTCACCGATGGTATCTTTTTCTGACTTATAGCCCCTCTTTTGACTGAGAACTGCTTCAATTACATTGAACCCAATGATGGGCTGTTCAACTAACTGTGGGTCAGTGGATACTAATATTGGAACCAGTAACGGCGGAGTAGCGCTTGAGTCTCAGTCTGGTTCATGAGGCTGGTGTAGGACAGTTTCTCTCTCTGTTCTGCCTCCCCAATTTGTCCACAGATCCGGAACTCTCTCCTTAGAGTCACTTCAGACAGCGCAGGTGATGTCACTGTGATAGCTCTTGTTCCTCCCTCACTCCATTGCGACAATCTCCTCTTCAAATATTTGACGGGCTTGAGCTTGCTCCATCTGCAATTTACATTTACTACTACATTTAAAGTGGATTTATTCTGCAAAACAGGAGTTAATCGTTTTAGCTGCAGCTCTCGTGGTTATCACACACCATCACTCACAGGGAAGTCTCGCTCTCAAACTTGCGCGAGACTTTACACAACACGTTTTAAACATTACATTGTAAACATGCAAATATCCTCTTATAGTTCAGCATGAAATAATTGTAACAACATCTCTGCTATATTCTCTATAAACAACACTCATATAAATGGCCAAGTGAACTCATTAACACACGTGCAAACTCACTAATCAACTCTTAGCACGGTTAATATAACATACATGTGATTCACACTATGCAAACACTTCGGGAATATACACATAAACATTAATACACAAGTCTCACAAACTTTCCACCAGCTTACCTGCAAAACAGGAGTTAATCGTTTTAGTTGCAGCTCTCGTGGTTATCACACACCATCACTCACTGGGTATCTCGCTCTCAAACTCACGCGAGACTTCACGAGAGCTCGGTTCCATAACCAACACTATGCAACATCGCCGCCACCTGCTGGTGCACTATGAGACTGTAACATTTGTCACTATATTTAAATCATACTTATCTGACCGTTATCAGTTTGTAGCAGTAAATGAAGAGATGTCTTATCGATTACAAGTTCAGTATGGAATACCACAAGGCTCAGTACTAGGACCGTTGCTGTTCACTCTGTACATGCTATCCTTGGGAGATATCATTAGGAAGCATGGCATTTGTTTTCACTGTTATGCTGATGATACTCAGCTCTATATGCCCTGACAAAACTTACCAATTCACAAAATTAACGGAATGCATAGCTGATATAAAAAAGCTGTAATTTGTAGTAATTTCCTACTACTTAATTCTGAAAAAAACAGAGATTCTAATTATTGGACCAAAAAATTCCTCACGTAATAACCTAGAATACTGTCTAACACTTGATGGCTGCAATGTCAAACCTTCGTCGTCAGTTAGGAACCTGGGTGTGCTCTTTGATACCAATCTTTCATTTGAAAGTCACATTTATAGTATCTGTAAAACCGCATTCTTCCATCTTAATATATATATATAAATTACGTCATATGCTCTCAATGACAAATGCGAAACCATTAGTTCATGTGTTCATGACATCAAGGCTAGATTATTGTAATGCTCTTATGGGTGGTTGCCCAGCACACTTAATAAACAAACTACAGCTGGTCCAAAACGCAGCAGCTAGAGTTCTTACCAGAACCAGGAAGTATGACCATATTAGCCCGGTTCTGTCAACACTGCATTGGCTCCCTATTAAACATAGTGTAAATTTAAAAATATTGCTGATTACTTGCAAAGCACTAAATGGTTGAGCTCACCCAGAGCCCATCCTAACCTCCCTGGGGCCCTTGGCAAAATTCTGTTAAGGGGCCCTCCTACCTGACCCATGAGCCATGTAAACCATTTGCCATTGCCACACAGTCACACCTGACACCCCAGTGCTCCTACTCCTTTAAGTAGTACTAATAAAAATTTAATTCCTGATATCAGAAATAGACATTGTTACTAGAAAAAGTACATTCTTAATATCAAGAATTCACATTTTAAATAGTACAAATTTAATTATTGATATCAAAAATGCATCCTGTGAATGAATAAAAGCTAAACTGGCTTGTCATAGCATGTCACTATGTTTTAAATGATAAAAGCAATACTTGATGGTTATTATTTACTGAGGGATGTGCATCCATATTGACCAGTGTGTCCAGCCAATCAACATTTTAAATGCAATATAGCCTATAAATCAATAGTCAATGTCAATACATTGTTTCCATCTTGCTTTATTGCAGAGTTGTAACTAAACTTACTTGGAGACTAGATAATCATTGTCTTGTCTTAAAAGTATGTACGCCTATAATGAGGAGTGCCATCACACTCATATTGTACTGGTCCCCACAGATGTTTTGCTGGAAAGTGAACGTTTAATTTCGTGCACGCGCATATGAACGCATGTTAACGCGTGACGCGGTTATCTTTTCCGAGCTACAGTTTATAAACAAACACCATTGCCCTTTGTTGTTTATCAAACGTAATAAATAGTTGTATTTCACTCTCACTTTTTTTTTGTCGGCACAAAGTCACAGAACACAGCCCCGGAAGTGGACGGTGTTGTAAGCAAGACACAAGATATGCACTGCCCAGCTGGGTTAGCAAGACAGACAAACTAGAGATAGATGCACATCAACTTAACTTTACTGTTCTTTGCTGACATCAAACTTGGAGAGGAGAGAACACAAGTCTACCTGATTGCTGTTCCCGCAATTCACTCTCATTGTGTTTTTTATTTTTTCTCTTTTCGTGACCAGAAGGATAGTTCTGGTTAATTTTTTCATCAATATTGTGTAAACTTTGATTGACGCGCTTTGACACGAGGGGGAGGCGGGGCCCTACGCAACTCTTTAATTTGCGGGGCCCTACGCAACTCTTAACGCATTATAGTCCTTTACGTCTATTGCAATCTCAAAATTCCGGCCAGTTGTTAATACCTCGAATATCAAAATCGACTGTGGTTGCACAGTGGCTAGGGTGGGGCTAGGAAGTGTTGAGGTGATTCATGATTGGCCGTTTGCTGCCCTGAGTCAAACTTGTGTTAACCCCATCTCTTTATAATGTTCTGATCCAGAGATATAAGTCTTGCAAAATGGTTGCTAGGGTACTCTGTTTGGTTGCTATGGAGTTGCTTGGCAGCGGGCAATGATGAAACTCCAAAGGCTGCTTGTCAGTATGAATGATATAAACCAACTCCCAATGCCTCTGTGACATTCAGAATGGAAGATATCCCTCTATGGATTTTGGTT
This sequence comes from Rutilus rutilus, assembly GCF_951802725.1. Lineage (NCBI taxonomy): Eukaryota > Metazoa > Chordata > Actinopteri > Cypriniformes > Leuciscidae > Rutilus > Rutilus rutilus. The sequence continues at coordinate 10,336,496 of NC_140210.1, read as the reverse complement.
GCTAAAGTGCTCGACAATGGTTGCAAGGGATGGGCTAGGAAGTGTCGAGGTGTTTCATGATTGGCCGTTTGCTCCCCCGAGTCAAACGAGACCACCCTCGTGTTTCTATGACAATTCAGTCTGGAGATATCCCTTTGATCTCTTTCAATGGAAGTCTATGGGACTTGTTGCTAAGGTGCTCTAAATGGTTGCTAGGGCGTGGCTTGATAGCTTCACAATGAGCCTGAGACACTGATTGGTCGTCTGAGTAAAAATGAGCCCGCCCCCTTGTCTCTATGACACTGTGATCCAGAGCTACGTTCAATACAAAATCCCTGTGCAATTTACAATAGTAGGAAAAGCATGTGCATGTCACAGGACGTTCCTTCCTATTTCAGCGAAATCCTCGCTCAGAGCTACGAGTCGTCAAAGTTTGTCGCAATGTTAAGTCATTGGGACTTTTTTGGCCGCTTTCTCACCCCTGGGGCGAACACCGTAACCCTGATCGTTTATAAAAGTCATAGCACACCTCTCCTCAATGAGCCGGTCGATTTGACACCTCATTCATGGGTCTGAGGATGACCTTATGCCTTATCAGACATAAGGAGACTACAAGGTACAGTCAGGATGGCTGAGAAGATTATTGGTTCCCCCCTGCCCAACCTCCAAGGTCTTTATACCAGAGTGAGAAAAAGGGCTAAGGAAATTACTATGGACCCTACACACCATTTCTCTTTGAACTGTTGCCCTCTGGCAGGCGCTACAGAGCACTGAGCACAAGAACAGCCAGGCACAAAAAAAGTATAGCTGTGTCCCAAATGACGCACTATCAGGGGCTCCGCTAATTTTAGACCCTTTGAAAGAAAATGAGGTTGGGCCCCCCTACCGCACCCATTCCATTAATAAAATCGATCTCTGGGGGCCCCAAAAGTGCGTGGGCCCTTAGAATCATCCTAACCCCCTCCCCCTCACCACACACACTTAGCGGCGCCCCTGTGCAGTATACACTAATAAACTATGCACTATGTACTCAACCATGTAGTGTATGAACTTTATACGTTTTTTTAAAAATGTTTTATAAGCTTTGTAAGTTTTGGACACACCTATTATTCAGCCTGAACAGTTAAAACTCTCAGTTAAAACTATACATTGTCAGTCATAACTCTCTATTTGTACATGGCATCTCAAAATTGTACATCTATAAATATCCTAAACTGTACACCTGAAAATAACATATCTGTACATTCATAAAATTATTATATTTTTCTTTCTTTCTATATTTCTATTACTGTAGCCTATTGCATTATTTAAATGTTGTTTTCTTCATAATATTGTGTTATATTTATTTATTTTTGTCTGCACTTTCCTTCTGGAAGCTTCTGTAAACAAAACAAATTCCTTGTGTGTGCAAAAATACTTGGCAATAAAGCCCTTTCTGATTCTGAATCTGAAAAAAAGATGGAAAAAGATCTGACATGATTTTACTTGGATTCAAATCTAAAATCTGCTGTGTGTAGACTTTTTATTATACCCACTGCATATACTCCACTTGAAAGGCCCACATAGCAATAGGGGACATCATAATTAGAATTTCCAAAATATTAATCTTTAATATAGACAATATAATGACATATATTTTATATATTAAGATTATTGAGCGGCGTCTCTAGCGAATGGTGTAATGAATGATCACTCAACTTTTACCGTTTGCTTAGCCTACACAAGTTGATTGACAATAAGCAATAAACTGAAAGTTTTTCATCATTTTGAATTTAGAATTAGTAAGTTCACAATAACATTTAAGGCTACTTCTGTGTCCCTTGACGTTTCAGACTTAAATGCGCAACGTCATAGTAACGGACCCCCGCCCATATAGCGACTTGGAGGTAGGCCTATACGAGATTCACAGAGTGAAAGAATGTGAACTTGAATGCAGCAGATAAAGCATATGAATTTATTTAGCTTTTTATGACGTTGCAATGCTAAATTCTTTAAATATTTGTCTGGAATTAAAAGACAGCAAAAAAATTTTTTTTAATCAGTTACAGAAAAACGTAGATTGGTCAAATTTGATACCGAAAAGTAAGACTGACTGCCCCTGACTAACTGCTAGTGGGTTATACTAGAACTTAAGTCAGCGTCTTAACATAATGGCTAAGTTTATGCAACCGGCCCCCTATATGACTATAGGCATTACATATTTCGGAACTTTTAAATAGGGACTTCCCATCCGAGCGTGAACATAAATAAACGTCATTTGAAGGTTTTTTTTTTTTTGCGCACTGCTCTCTCTATCTTCCTCAACGAGGTATGCAACGGGTTAAGGAGCGGGGCTTCAGAGTCTTCTCTTGTTCGCCACGATGAACAAATGAACTCTTGGGGAATGAAATTTAAATTCCATAAAGGAGAAAAAGTTCTCTGTTTTGAACCTGACCCATCCAAGGCCAAGGTGCTCTACGATGCAAAGGTAAATAAGATCATGTTGCTACACATTTGCCTTTTAACAGCTTGTTTTGGTGTGTTGCAGGCGGTTGCAGGCAATACAGGTTGCCTCTCACGCATGTATGGATATTCCTTTTTCGCCCACATTTCCTCAAATTCATTTTTCGGCACAGTCGTGAAACTGGAGCGGATTGCTATTACAGTTTCGAAGTATCACCCATATAATCAACTTTAATAACGTGTGTGTATATATATATATATATATATATATATATATATATATATATATATATATATATATATATATATATATATATCTCTATCTCATAGTGTGTGTTAAATGGATATATATTATTAAAAGTCCATGGCCTTGCGTGGTTAAGGAACAGGAAAAGTTATAGCACATTAGCTCGCTGAAGTAGCTAGCGCTGCATCCGCCCTATGCGAGGCCTCACCATTCTCTTTATCATGCCCGATCAAGCAAAACATTTCAATAAAATGACCTACATTTAAAGTATCCGCGTTACGCTAGTAACCCCTGATATCAACTGAAATAAAATTGCGTGCACACAATTAAACTCAGCCAACTTAGCAACAGTTGTGACGTCAGCATTATGCGCCGCACAGGCTGCTGCGGTGGCAAACTGGGGGAAGGGCACAGGATGAATCCTCACTAGCCAGAAAATGTAAGATATATATATATATATATATATATATATATATATATATATATATATATATATATATATATATATATCTCCGATTCCACATTCTATCGTGTGTGAGTATTAAATTTGAATTTGTGTTTGCGTTTGCATTTCAGGTTGTTGACATAGCAACAGTAAAAGATGACAACGGAAAAAGAGTCCCAAAGTATCTGATTCATTTTAGTGGTTGGAACAGAAGGTAAGAAGAGGGCTCATTTTTGGTTTGTAACATTTGTGTATAACTTAGCTAATTATTTGACATTTTAGCGGGACAGTGTTTTTTTTTTTTTTTTTTAATGGTTTTAACATTATTGTAAGTATTTGGCATTTTAGTGGTACAAATATTGATATCGCTAAAGTAAATAAAATGAAATTGCTAATGTTAGCCACTTTCAATGTTGTCAATGCGGCGAATCCATATACTGAAGCATTTGTTGTTTTGCTGTTTTGTTGTTTTGCAGTTGGGATCGCTGGGCTGCAGAGGATCATGTGCTCAGAGATTCTGACAATAATCGCAAATTACAACGTAAACTGGCACGCAAAGCTTTGGCTCGCATGTGAGTTTCAATGAGCCGCTGCTTGTTCGCATTGTTTAGTTATGTAAAATGTTTTGTCTGGTCAATCAATTGTACTTGAATTACTTTCTTTATGAATAATAATAGCATAATCAAATCTGGCATACTTCCATAGATGGTACAATGGGTATCTGGCTTTAAAGACCCCATACAATGAAAATTGAATTGTTGCTTGTTTTAGAAATCTTTTAAGCTTTAAAGGGTTAGTTAATCCAAATATTTAAATTGACACCATTTCACTCGCCCCATTTTCTTTTTATAAACCCATTACACTTTTAGCAATAATTTACCTACATAAAAACATCTCAAAAGTAATTCTTATTAATTGAGCATTTTTTATGTTTTCACCCAAAAATAAAATTTCTTTCGTTAATTACTCACCCTCATGTTGTTCCAAACCCGTAAGACCTTTGTTCATCTTCGGCACATGAATTAAGCTCTCTGACCTCTCTATAGACAGCAATTTAATTGCTACTTTCAGGGCCCAGAAAGGTAGCAAAGACATTGTTAAAATAGTTCATGTGAATAGTGATTCAACCTTAATGTTATGAAGCGATGAGAGAGCTCTCGGATTTCATAAAAAATATCTTAGTTAGTTAGTGAAAGTTTATTTCGGTCAACTTCAAAAGAAAAAAGAAAGAAAAACAATTTACAAGCAAACATAGAAACAAACGTTAAATTACAATGTAAACAATTTTTAAAAAGGAAATAAAAGTTGATCGACCGAAAAGGTGTCGGCTGAAGCTTATGCTTATTGCGCCGATCCTTTTTGCATATCATTTATTTTACACACAACACCAAGACCCAAAGTCATCTTGCGTACAATGACTAAAAGAAAAAGAAGCTAAATTCATTCTGGTTTGTATAATGTAATCTTAAAAAAAAAAAAAAAAAATTCTTGAAACTACTAATGGATTTACATGTTTTCAGTTCATCATCGAGACTATTCCACAGTTTAACCCCCTGAACAGACAGACATCTCTGTTTGGCATTGATTCTAATTTGTGGTTTGCTGAACATAAGTGTTCCTCTGAGCTCATAAGGAGTAGATTTCATCTGAAACAGGTTCTGGACACAGTCTGGAAATTTATTATTTATTATTTTATACATTATTTTGGCTATTTTAAATTCCACTAAGTCATTAAATTTTAATAGGTTAGAATTCATAAATAACTTGTTTGTTGGGTGATAATAATCTGTTTTATTTATAATTCGTATTGCACGTTTTTGCAGAATAACAATTGGTTTTATTATTGTTTTGTATGTATTTCCCCAGATCTCTACGCAATAAGTCATATATGGCACTATTAGAGACTGGTACAGTATGTTTAGAGCCTTAGAATCAAGAATGTGTTTTGTTTTAGACAGGATGGCCAGAGTTTTGGAAATTTTTGACTTTATATAGGTTATGTGGGATTTCCAACTGATCTTGCGGTCAATGATGACACCTAAGAATTTAATTTCATTTACCATTTCTAGTTCAAATTTATCAATTCTTATCTGGACGTTTGTATTTATTTGTTTATTACTAAATAAAATAAATTTAGTTTTATTTATATTTAGTGACAGTTTATTAACATCAAACCATTTTTTTTTTATATTTTCATTTCCGCTTCCACTGTGTCCAGAAGCTGTGCCAAATTTTGATTGGAACAAAATAAAGTTGTATCATCTGCAAATAAAACACAATTTAATTGAGTAGACACGTTAAAGTCGACATGAAATCAAAATTGACCCTATTTACTTTGTTAGTGCATATTACTAGTCTTGTGGTGAACAATTAATCCGTGCAAGTTGATACACAGAAAAAAATTATTTGCCGTGGTAATCTTTAATCAAAATCGGAAAAGTTACTACCGGTCTGGAATGGCGTTCCTTTTCTGATGACGTCAGTTTGATGGCTTGGGTTGAAAACGCTTAACCACTCCCCTCAAACTGTTAGTCTGCTATTAGCAGAGATGGAGAGGAGGAGTGCTAAAGTAAAACCCTGCCCTTTGTTTGGTATTCCGTTTCACTTGGGAATACGTCAAAACACTGGAGAAATGTCGTTTGCAACTTCTGGTTCACGGGGACTTTAATTTGTGTTTTGAAGATGAACAAAATTTTTATGGGTTTGGATTGGAATGATATGAGGGAGAGTAATTATTGACAGATTTTTCATTTTTTTGGGTGAACTAACCCTTTAAATACACAGTATGACATTTAATTTCTAGTTCAGGGGTATTCAATTAAAGTTCCAAGAAGTCCGGTCTCTATTTTTCCTTACCAGCGGAGTATTGTCCAGACGGACAATACTTTTTTGGAATTGTTATAAATTTCCATTTGGGCAACAGTAGTACTTTGTAAAAGAAAAAGAATCATAAACAATCAAAATAGTCATCAAAGATGAGGAAAAATCTAACCTTTCATTGAAGTAAAATAATTGAAAGTGGGGGGTAAATCACATTATAAAATAAATGCTTTTCTCCAAAACACGTTGGCCATAATTATTGGCTCCCTGTTATTAAATTATTTTTGCAACCTCCTTTTGCCAAGATATAACAGATCTGAGTTTTCTTCTATAATGCCTGATGAGTTTGGAGAATAAGTGACAAGAGATCAGAGATCATTCCTCCATACAGAATCTCTCCAGATCCTTCAGATTCAGAAGTTCATGTTGGTGTTTCTTCTGTTCAGTTTACCCCACTCATTTTCTATAGGGTTCAGTTTAGGGGACTGGGACGGTTATGGCAGAAGCTTCATTTTGTGCTTAGTTACCCATTTTTGTGTTGATTTTGATGTTTGTTTTGGACCGTTGTCCTGATGGAAGATCCAACCACGGCCCATTATAAGATTTCTAGCAGAGGCAGACAGGTTTTGATTTTTTTTTTTTTTATCTGTTGGTATTTGCTAGAATCCATAATACCATGTATCTGAACAAGATGTCCAGGACCTCCAGCAAAAAAAATAGGCCCACAACATATAAGATCCAGCAGTATATTTAACCGTAGACATGGGGTACTTTTTATCCCTGTTTGCACCAAACACATCTGGTGGGTTTGCTGCCAAAAAGCCCTTTTTTTGTTTCATCTGACCATAGAATCCGGTCCGTTTTGAAGTTCCAGTCATGTCTGACAACTGAATATGCTGGAGTTTATTTTTGGAGGAGCGAGGAGGATTTTTCTTGAAACCCTCCCAAACAACATGTGGTTGTGTAAGGGTTGTTTGATATTTTTTTTAGGCTTTCTGACTCCCAAGACTCAAGTAATCTCTGCAATTCTCCATCTGTGATCCTTGGAGAGTCTTTGGCCACTCAAACTTTCCTCCTCACCGTGCATTAAGACAGTATAGACACATGTCCTCTTCCTGGCAGATTCGTAACATCTTTACTTGATTGGAACTTCTTAATTATTGCCCTGATGGTCAAAATGGGGATTTTCAATTCTTTAGCTATTTTCTTACAGCCACTTTCTATTTTGTGATGCTCAACAATCTTTTGATGCACATCAGAACTATATTCTTTGGTTTTACTCATTGTGATGGACGATTAAAGAAATTTGGCCTTTGTGTATTCGTCATATTTACTCCTGTGAAACAAGAAGTCATAGCTAGACAATTTTGTTTTCCTAGTCACCCTGGTGTGCTAAATAAAGGTAAATATTAATGGGAATGTACTTCAGAGATATTTTACTCGTAAACAATTCTAGGGGTGCCAATAATTGTGGCCGACATGTTTTGGAGAAAAACATTTATTTCATAATGTGATTTCCTCCCCACTTTCAATTCTTTTACTTCAATGAAAGGTTAGATTTTTGTGACTTTTTTTAATGAAAGATCAAAAGGATAAACAATGCAGATTAATTTTTTTACAGCCATTTTTGATCATATTTACCAGGGGTGCCATTAATTCTGACCACCACTGTATGTAAGGTTCAGGGTTTTCCTCTTAAGAAGTCTGGACCGTTTTTATATTTTGCGTTAAGTATCTATTAAAAACAAACAAACAATGTGCATAATAATCAAAATGCCCTGTTGTTTGCTAAAATGAGCCGAAAACAAAGGTTACTAGAAATTCCAAAGTTTACCATCTACAAATACTTTTCCCAATTATTACGTAGTTTATTATGAAATGCTCTTAACTTGCTGATTAGTAATGATAAATGTAGATGTAAAAAAAAAAAGTCTTGTTAAAAAACTTATTTGAATGGCCTGAGTGTGTGTATATGTACAGATGAAAATAAATATAAATGACAGATGAAAATAATTGTATTTGCAGCATTTTTGTTTTCTGCAGTGTTTTAGTAAAAGTATAAATCTATTTTACAGTTCACTGTGTTTCTGCTACTGTCAAAATAACTGTGTCATCTGCAGCTCTTTATGTGGTGCTTTAACGGGAGAGAGAATCAACGCGCACAGAACGGAAATGGAAAGAGCAGACAATTATTTGAGGATGCCTGTTCTAGTTCATTATATTGGTTTTGTTTACATGGACAGCAGGAATCTAATTATTGAACTTATTCTGAATAAGACAATATACTGATTAAGGTGTTTACATGAGTTGCTTTTAGAATATTCCTTTCATGTTCCCGTTTTACATGTTACAGAAACAGAACATAGATCGATTAATGGCACACGTCATTACATGGTACGCCGTCCGACGTTCCCTCCAGAATTTCGCGTATCAACATACAGTTCGTCTTCATTAATTGTACCATATACAGTTTGGGGTGTTTCATTTTTAATTTTACGAAAGCTTCAGGTGCAGTTAATTATTTGTCATGCTATACGTGCAAATAGACAACGATGGATACAAATTCTCTAGCAACAGGGCTCCTCTGTACTTTCATTCTTTTGTACTTTCATACATTTCTTTCAGAATTCTTAACATTACCATTGTTTGACCAAAAATCGGCCACCTTGCTTGAAGCCATGCTTGTCTGCCGTCAAACGGTTGAACACTACTGTGTGTGTGTGTCCTGTCACAAAATAAGGCGAAAACTTCCACACAACGTTAATAGTCTGATTAAGGTGTGTACATGTCTGTAATGCACTTCGATAATGCGACTAATAGGAATACTCCACGTGTCTTAATTTGATTTTTGTTTACTTCAAGTATGACTTTAGCTGGATTAAGGTAATCAGAAATCGCTGTTTACATGGTAGTTTCTTAATCAGAGTATTGTCAATCGGCTTAATATCTGAATGTTGTAGTCCAGGTAAGCGTACTACTGATATTGTGACTGTTTGAGGTAAATTTGATGCCGAAAAATCAGTATATTGTATTTTTTAAATGTATTTATTTTTCTGCACAGGAGGAAAAAGGGATGGAAGAAGCGACGTTGTCGTCTGCCAGGTGTTAACCCAATCTTGAAGACCCTGACTGAAGAGGAAAAGGAGAAGAGTGATGATGCTTGTGAGTATTTAATGTTTACTAGAGGTTGTTTGAGTACCCACCTGCATGCAATTTTTTTTTTTTTGTTAAATGTAAACCAAAATCCTCCATTGTTCTGTATTTTCACCCTGTTCTCCCTTTTTGATATGTTTTACAGCTTTGATCTCACCATCTGATGATAGTGACGAAGACGTTTCAGACCAGGCGTCTTTAAGTGAGAGTGACTCATCTGATTCTGAGGATTTAAACAATATGGTAAGAGATTGCATAATTTAAGCATATTATAGACGGCTGGTCCTGAATTGCATTACATAACACAAATCCATTATCCAACCATAACCATTTAATTTATATTTTTTGGTTAATTAAGTGTCTGTTAGGCTTTTCCGCAAGTCTACTTGTTTATTTACTCATTTATTCAATAATTTACTTGGATTGATTATCACGGGATATGATGCATGTGAAACGTGAATCATTGTCCAACATTTTGCAAGCAATTGTTGATAAGGAAAAATTTCACTTTGCAATATTGGAAATATTTCCGTTTTAAACCATGAAGGCGAGCCAGTGGACATCACGCGAGCAATGTGCAAATTTTGCACTAGAGTGAAGCTAGTGAAGAAGTCTCAGTGAAAATAAGTGAAAATAAAAACTGACAGGTGAGAGCTGAATCTACTTCAACATGTTCTGTTAACAGTATATAATGGTCTTAATTTGTCTTCTTAATATTTCTCTTGTGGTCCATATGTAGTGTAGGGTAACATTCTCATTTTCCACTAGATATTTTCCTCTACATCTCATCAGCAATTTTGATTTTGGTACACTCTGCAGCAGCTGACCACTGAGGAGTGAATGTACAGTGACGTGACATAACTGCCAGATTCAAACTGTGCTTTCGCGCTATGGCTGGTGCTGAGCCAAAGATGGACGCGCTCAGCGCTTGTCATGTTTCACAACTATTCAGTGTTTTTAACCACATAATTTTTATTTTAGGTTTCAGACATTTTAAATGCATATAATTTATTGCAAAACAATACATTTATAGTTTGTAAAATACACAATGGTGTCTATGGAAGCAGCAATAACAATCCATTCAAATATATTTGCTGACTTGTTTTATTCATATCAGATACACAGTGTAAGTAACTATAAAGTTTACTCTACTTTTTTTCCAGTTCACCGGCCACTTACTTTCATGTATTTCGGGAGAAAATGATGAATTCATGTGCTTTAATAAATCCAACAGACATGAATCTCTGAACAGCGGCCCAAACAAACATGGCGTTCTAGCCTACTCCATCTAGCCTACTCCATCTAGCCTACTCCTTACAGATCGAGATCATTTATAAAGGTTTTTAACCGACAAAACAAACTCACTTACACGTATTTGCGAATCGGAATTTAAGAAAGTTGATGACATGGTAAGCAAGTTTGTTAATATTTAGAAATAAAAGCGCTACATCTGTCATACAGCGCAATCAATTTCCTTATTTGGATCTGGTCTGTACCTTTGTTACGCCCCTAAATTTGCATACACACAGCCCACTTTCTGGGCCCAGGAATATCAATGGTGGTCGTGCAGTCAGACATAGTTTAGCCGGAATGGCTTGAGAATGACGAGTTCTCGTGGTGCTTATAGCCGGTGCCTGGAAATGTATAAGAGGCAAACTGCTGCGTTTGTCAAAGACGTTTTAAACTGGGTACAGTGGGAATCAAGGTATTTGAAAAATCATTTTCTCCTTCAAAAGAATTTCTCTAGCTCTTTGGCTGCTGTCAATTTTGATTTCTTGGGGGCTGTTTACACCTAGCCACTTCATGCGTTTTCTGTGATCGGATAGCTATCCGATCGTGAAAAGACCAGGTGTAAATGCCCTCCGACGTTCTCTGCGGTTGACGGCGCGAAAGACAGGGGATATCTCTCCGTTCCTCCTGTCGAGGAAGCTGTAGCGACGCACTTGTGTCCGCCCTCTGCGAGACGGCGGTCCAAGTTGAGTCTGCCTACCAAAGCCTGCTGGACTACTTCGACGCTGATTGGTTGCGCCTACGCCGCCGCCGGTCAGGCTTCATCTGCTCTGCATACCATGGCTTTTTTGCAGATTTACCAGGCCAACCTTCTCCGTTCATTGGACGAGGCTGGCCCATCTGCGGAGGGCGTGACGGACTTGAGAAGCGCGACGGACCTGGCTATCAGCCGCAACATGGCCGCTCTCACCGTCACTGAGCGTCACCTGTGGCTAACGCTGTCCGACATGTCTGAGTCTGACCGCGCCACCTTCCTGGATGCCCCTGTTTCACCAGCTGGTCTCTTCGGTCCCTCGGTGAAGGGCTTCGCGGAGCGATACACAGAGGTGCAGAAAACGTCTCAGGCTATGAGACACTTTTTGCCGCGGCGTTCCAGTTCCGCAGCGGGTCGCGCTAAAAAGCAGCCGCCCGCTCGGAAAACAGCGCCCCCACCGCCTCCTCCGCCCGCTTCACAACATCGCCTGGCTCGGGATGCATGTCAGCGCTCGCGCTCTACCAGCCGCCGCAGACCGCCTCCCGCCCGGGAACCCAGGCACAAGCTCGCGCCGAGCTTTGAGCCTCCCAAGTCTTCCTAGCCCCACTAGGAAGGCGCCGATGGTTAAGTCCCGCCGCGGCCGGACCGCCATCGAAATCAGCACGAACCGCTCTCTCAGTTTCCTCAGCAGAGGTGACTCGAAGAGTGTATTTAGCAGCCAACGAGTCAGTTCCTCAACTCGCTCGTCTGCACACAAACGCCGTTTTCACGGCGACCCACATATATCTCAAAAAGAGCATTATGTCCGGTCATATTCCGGCTCAGGCCGAAGGTGTTTTAAATTTAGGACAGGTGCCCACTGCCCAGTGCCCACCCCTGCACAAAAACACTACCCTTTCTGTGTGTCACACTCATCAAGGGTCGAAAACAATAAAGCTGGCTCAGGCCGCTCGACCGCTAAGTGTAGGAAAAGTGCCCACTTCCCCAGTGCTCACCCGTACACACAAGCACTACTCATGTCAAGTCAAGTCAAGTCATTTTCATTTATATAGCGCTTTTAACAATGTAGATTGTCTCAAAGCAGCTTTACAGAGATAAATGTATAATTTAACGTAAGATTGTTTTGGCTTTATAGCGGTTCTTTAATAAAGTTATTTTCCAGCTAAAGTTAGTTTTGATTGATTCGCTTCCGTCGCAACGATCATTTGTTTTTAAATTAGGGCCGCCAAGACGACACCATTCTCTCTACACAGACTTTAAACGCGAACCTGTGAGAAACGCTGATGGCGTTCAGATGCGCATTAAGAACGGGTTCTATAGTTATGTGCGTTTGAATATATGTGTGCAGGTTTGGAATTCCCTGCAAACCAAGCCTAAACAAATTACTTGTGTTTCCTTATAGTTTTGATTCAGAATTTTATTTTATTTTATCAATTCGGGGTAGATACGCAAATTGAGTTTTCCCGACGACGCGTTATCTGTAGAGTGGGAAAGGGATCCTCCATAGGGAGAGACTAGTTGGCACTTCAGCACTGCGTTGACATCGGGTCCAGGCGAAGGTCCTTCATCAGATCTGGAAACGGCCTGGATCCGGCAGGCTGCGGGAAAACCTTGGGATAAACAAAGACACTAAAATTAGCGTAGATGCCATTCTTCTCATGATGTAACAAGTACATCAGGATTTATGGGAAGTGTTCCCGGTTCCAGCTGACCTAATCTATGCAGCCTAATATTGAATTATAGAAGTCTATAATGTATTATGTGAACGCTATGTCAAAGAGATGTGTCTTTAATCTAGATTTGAACTGACAGAGTGTGTCTGCTTCCCGGACAATGGTAGGAAGGCTGTTCCAAAGTTTTGGTGCTAAATAGGAAAAGGATCTACCGCCAGCAGTCGATTTAGATATTCTAGGTATTATCAACTGGCCGGAATTTTGAGATCGCAATAGACGTGAAGGAGTATAATGCGTTAAGAGCTCGCTCAAGTACTGCGGAGCTAAACCATTTAGTGCTTTGTAAGTAATCAGCAATATTTTAAAATTGATGCGATGTTTAATAGGGAGCCAGTGCAGTTTTGACAGAACCGGGCTAATATGGTCATACTTCCTGGTTCTGGTAAGAACTCGAGCTGCTGCGTTTTGAACTAGCTGTAGTTTGTTTATTAAGCAAACTACAAAGTGGTGTGAGACACTCATGCAGTGTCTCACACCACCACAGGGTCCATATTAGTCAAACCGGCTTATGCCGTTCATATTTTAAGTGTAGGAAATGTGCCCGCTATACAGCGCCCACCCCTGCCTGTGAATATGACTGTCTGCGCTACGCACACACATAACGCCTCAGCGTATGAACCCAGCTCGCGCTGGCAGTGTCTCGGGTGCAGATCACGTGTCTGCCTCTCAGCGCACACACTTTGTGGAAAGCTCGCCGTGCCTCGCGCCACGAGCCCACAGAACTGTGCCTGTAATAAAGCATCTCCCTGTTCATACGGCCGGGGTGCCAGTTACAGAACCACTGCACGAAGTGCTGTCTACCCCATTTGAAATGAGCATGATGAACGAAGTATGTCATCATGGCCGGGTCTCCGGGTCCCCGTACCTGAGCGACCGGAGCCCAGATTTCATTCTACCCCTGACCATTCATGCGAAAGCGTGGGAAAGCATCCCAGGGGCTTCAAAATGGGTGTTAAAGATAGTGAAACAGGGCTACTCGCTACAATTCGCTTGCAGACCACCGCGCTTCACAGCCCGGGTCGAAACTTTGGTGAATCAGGAAGTAGCACACCTACTTCGCACCGAAATAGCGAATTTGCTGAAAAAAGGGGCTGTGGAAACCGTCCCCTTGGCATAAAGCGAGTCGGGGTTTTACAGCCGTTACTTCTTAGTACCAAAGAAGGATGGCGGGCTCCGCCCTATACTAGATCTTAGACGCTTGAACAAAGCGCTGATGACGCGTTTGTTCAAAATGATCACAACCAGACAAATCCTCGCTCGAATTCGACCGGGGGACTGGTTTATATCGGTGGATCTGAAAGACGCCTATTTTCAGATCCAAATAGCAGCACGTCACAGGCCGTTCTTGAGATTCGCCTTCGAGGGCCAGGCTTATCAGTACACCGTCCTTCCCTTCGGCCTGTCTTTAGCACCTCGTACATTTACGAAATGCATGGACACGGCGCTCGCGCCCCTCAGACGAAGGGGCATGAGAGTCCTGAACTATCTGGACGACTGGCTAATTATAGCACAGTCAAAAGAGGAGTTGGTGCTACACAAAGCATTACTGCTGACCCATCTCGAGCAGTCGGGTCTCAGAATCAACTGGGCCAAGAGTATTCTATCCCTCAGCCAGAAAATATCTTTTCTGGGGATAGAATTGGACTCCAGCTCTACGCGCGGCAGCGATCCAGCGCCTAGGGCGACATTCACTGTAGGGAAGAATCTCCCCCTCAGAGTGTTTCAGAGGATGAGACTCAAGGCCTCAGCCTCGTCGGTTCTGCAGCTGGGTCTGCTGCACATGTGCCCTTTTCAGCTGTGGCTGAGACGGCGGGTGCCAGCGCGAGCGTGGACATCAGGTCTGCCTCGTCTCACGGTGAATCAGATATGCGTTGCAGCTCTGAAACCGTGGATGAGACCCGGCTGGTATCAGTCCGGCGTGAACCTGGGCATCGCCTCAAGAATCAAAGTAGTCTCGACAGATGCTTCCAACACGGGTTGGGGCGCCCTATGCGAAGGGAGACCTTCAATGGGCCTGTAGTCAGACGCGGAGAAGCGTCTACACATAAACTGTCTAGAGATGAAAGCGGTCGAAAACGCCCTTCAATTCTTCCTCCTCACATTGAGGAACCACCACGTTCTAATCAGAACGGACAACACGTCGGTGGTGTCCTACATAAGGGTCCCGGAGCCTTTTTGCAATAGCAAAACGCCTCCTCATATGGGGCCAGCACAATCTGCGCTCGCTGAGAGTGGCGCATGTGCCGGGCGTCCTGAACGTGGGCCCAGATATGCTATCCAGGGCAAAACTCTCCCCAGGGGAGTGGTCCCTGCACCCCCTGACAGTGCGAAACATCTGGGACATTTTCGGCAGAGCAGAGATAGACCTGTTCGTGTCGCAAACCAACGCTCACTGCCCAATGTTCTTTTCAAAAGAAAGGGATGCGCTGGCCCTAAACTGGCCCAGGCGCCCTCTCTATGCGTTTCCTCCGGTCGCCTTGTTACCACAGGTAATCAAGCAAGTCAGGGAGAGCAAATGCTCGATACTCCTGATAGCTCCGCTATGGCAGAATCAAGTCTGGTTCCCAGAACTGATGGAACTGGGGAATATAGCTCCATGGCCGATTCCGCTAAGGAGGGACCTATTGTCCCAGGCCCAGGGCGCAATTTGGCATCCATACCCCGAGCTATGGGCCCTACATGTGTGGGCGATCAACTATCACCATTTCACCTCCTGGAGGGAGTGCTGAACATGATCACAGAGGCTAGAGCTCCGTCTACTAGACGGCTCTATGCGTCCAAATGGTCAGTGTTCGCTGAATGGTGCTCAGCTCATGACTTAAACCCGCTAGATGGTCAGGTAACGGTGGTACTTTCTTTCCTGCAAGAGCTGTTGGACAGCGGGATAACCCCATCCACGCTCAAAGTGTACGTGGCGGCCATAGCAGCATTTACAAAACCTGTAAATGGCCAGTCGCTGGGAAAGAACGACCTCATAATCCGTTTTCTCAGGGGTGCTAGGAGGCTGAATCCTCCTCGGTTCCAGTTTGGGACCTTTCCACGGTCCTAGAGGCCATGAAAGGTGGACCATTCGAACCATTACACGCGGTGGAGCTAAAGTACCTGTCATTCAAAACCGCTTTTCTGCTGGCACAAACCAAGGCATGGTTACGTTCCAATAGTGCTTGCGACTCCCTTTAGAGTGTAAGTCATTTCCCTTTCGGCCCTCCCTGCGTCTGACAGTGAGGCTGGGGTTAACTTCCTCTGCCCAGTAAGGGCTTTGAGGATTTATGTGGAGCGCTCTGCTGCCTTTAGGCAAACGGAGCAGCTTTTCGTTTCGTTCGGTGGCCGCATCAAAGGGCTAGCCATCTCGAAACAGACCCTGTCCAGATGGATAGTGGACGCTATTGCGTCAGCTTAAGCGTCCAAGGACCTGGATTGCCCTTTGGGGGTTAGGGCCCACTCGACTAGAGGTATGGCCTCGTCGTGGGCATGGACAAGTGGGGTCTCACTCCATGACATTTGTATGGCAGCAGACTGGGCATCGCTGTCTACATTTGTAAGGTTTTATAACCTGGAAGTACCCGCCTTACAGGCCAGACTGCTCTGTCTGATTATGCTATATTAACATTGTCTACCCAACTCAGTTTGATTAGACTGTTGATATGCTGCAACGTCCTGTGGGCTTATGCAGTTTAAGGTGGTCATACTGCGTCTATCTATCTATCTATCTATCTATCTATCTATCTATCTATCTATCTATCTATCTATCTATCTATCTATCTATCTATCTATCTATCTATCTATCTATCTATCTATCTATCTATCTATCTATCTATCTATCTATCTATCTATCTATCTATCTATCTATCTATCTATCTATCCGAGTGTCGTTTTATCGAGCTGATGTGGCCGTTGACACGTTTGCATGGATCGCCTCAGAACATTTGCGTTTGAATAGTACGCGCTGCGCTCTCTGTGGGTGTTCAAAAATGAAGTTTATTACAGCATAGCAGTGGCAAGGTACACGAAGCATCTTGGGTTCACCGGTGTCAGAATGAACCCAGAACATCCAAATCTTAAACCTTTTATCCTGTTCTTAATGTAAATTAAATTGCTCTTGTTGCAACAGCTGTGGTCTGTATGTTAATGATGTTGTGACACCCCATTGTCTGAGAAAGTTCTCTGTGTCCCACACCCAGTCCCATTATACAATTGACTACCATTTCTTCAGGATGTGATCAACCCAAATGGTGAAGAAACAATATAACTTGACTTTCTTTCATCTCTATGATAATGAAGCCATTTTGGGGATGAGCTCATTCTAAAATATATTTTGGAGTGGAATCTGGGTCGAGGCAGACTACAATTTCTTACATCACATTAACACTTAATGAGCTATAATGAGATGAAATGAGAACGACTGACATCTCTCTCTTTTCATACAGAATACATAAACTGAGAATATTTGTTTTTTATATAAATTACTTCATTTAAAAGAAGAGAATTCAGTGATCGCCGATCCCAGAGGGTTAATATATACATATAGGCATAATATAACATATTCCGCGCTCAAAGCTTGCCACAAAGCACCTGCAAAAGTAATGATTATGAACGTGTTGGGGAAAAAAATAGCAAAAAGACATTATTTATTTATTAATAAACTATTTTCTGAGTAGGTGTTGGCTGCAAAGATGAATTTGACAATGCTGACTTGCTACCTCTGCATGGTGAACGAAGAGAGAAATGTACCTTTCATACGGATTACATAAGCAGAGAGTATTTATTTTCATTTTGAATTGGTTAGTTTAAAAGTAGACTTTTCAAGCTTTCTATAGATGTATTTCTCATGTCTGTGAGGAAAGTAGCCTTTACGCTGAGTTTCGGTTAATTTTTGTGACAACCTCCTTTTCACTGAGATCCAGACAGCAGAAAGAGCATCCTGTTTGTTTTCTTTATTTTACAAAGGCACGGTTTATTGATAGATGATAGGTGAACGTTTGGATTTCTTGCTCGACATACTGTAATTGCCTCAAGGAACCGCCATTAACGATCTGTCCCTGACAGACCAACTGTGTACAAAAAAAAAAAAATATTTTTTTTTTTTTGACTAACCGACTATAAAATTTTGGTCGACTAAGCCTCTTCTAGTTGGCTAACGTTTAGGTTTTTTTTCAAAGGTAAATTTAGGTGTCTTTCCAAAAAAGGACAAATAAGGACATCAAATAACCAAATTATATAAGAAGTCCATATAATTCATACATTTTGGCACACCAAGGCACCCATGAAAAAAAGAAAACATTTTTGAAAATGTTCAACAAGTGGGTGTATGTGTAGTGCAATTGCAAAGTAAGAGCTTGTTTACAACACAGCCACATGCACATGACAAAGCGTGAATGTGTGTGGAAACAATGTGAATGTACTGAAATGTGTCTGTGCATAAATAGTGTGATCAGCGCATCAATAGCATACATGCACTCAGACACTCAACACCTTACAAGATATTTTTTAGATGTTTTTGATACAGCATGCCAATAAGATTTTATCAGACCTTTCACGTGTGTTGTGTTCAGACTATGTGCTGATGAACTCTGGTAGGAGAAACAGGGTCCCGTTATGCAAACATTCGTTTGTTCCATTGTCGACAACTGATTAATAAGCAACTCCAGTAAGGTGGTGATACAACTGCGTGTATTGTTGGCGGATTAGAGGTAATATAAATATAGGAGTTGCATGCTTTTTAGGTAATTTATTAACTAAAATCTTTTTATTTTCTTTATTTAAGAATAGTGTTTTTATTTAGTTCAGGGAAGAATGTTTTATGTGGAATGGATATTAATGTTTGAATGATGGATGGTTTTGGTGGGTTGGTGTTGCAGCAGTTCTCTCATCCAAGACAAATTTCTCCTACAGGAGACCATAAAAAGTACCTTGACCTTGACTTGACATACACGGTTTGTTTGCGCATTGATATAATGTACTACGACGTGCTTACTGTATGACTCCTGTATGTCATCGCAATCGCCTTTACCTTGTTTGCTAGCAAGACGCTGATTTGCTTTATCCAGCTGAGAAACGTTGTTTGCTTATCATCTGGCCATACAGCTGTGGGATGTTTTGACGTTCCGTTCTGTCTGTATTTCACGCATGAGGACTCGCACTCCTCAGAAACAATCACAGAATATGACAGAGATTGTGTTTTAAAGCAAAACACACAATGGACTGAATAACGTCTTGGTTACTAACGTAACCTCGGTTCCCTGAGATGAGGGAACGAGTATTGTGTAAGTAGCTTACGCTATGGGATATATGGCTATAAGCCATTCAGGGCATTTCGCGCCCTGGCACGTCAGAGCCCGCCAGAATGGGCGTGGCCAGAGACTATAAATTGAGCCCATCCTCCGTCAGGGACCTTAGGTTAAATCGACTGAAGCGATTCCCTGATCAAAGCACAAGCACGGCGAGTTACGCAATACTCGTTCCCTCATCTCAGGGAACCGAGGTTAAGTTAGTAACCGAGACGTTCCCTTTCGAGAGGTCTCTCCTATTTCGTAAGTAGCTTACGCTATGGGAACCCCCTTCAAAACGCCGTGCATGCTTAACTTCGCTCTAATATTAGCCCGAGGCAAAATGCCTGAAGCCGTAAAGAGTAAAGAATGAACCCAATAAGCCGGTCAGTGACAGGCTTCATTAGGGAAAAAACAAGGAGTGGGCCTAATGAGGGCCAAACCTTAATAATGACATATATAATATGTATAAATATATATGGGAACCGTAGTTCGTGTTAAAGGAACACTCCACCGTTTTTTCATATTAAACTATGTTATTCCCTTAAAGGTGCTGTATGTAACTTTTCTACTAAAATGAATCCTTTTTTTACTGCCTGTGTGTGAAGGGGTTGTAATCTCACATTAAAATGATCCACTTTGCGGGTTTAGCTATTACCTCGGAAAGCAAGTATTCTTATTTTTATGTGAAGGTGCCGGGTCGGATTTACCGCGAAATCCAGTGACGTGACCTGCACGCGCGCTCCCAAGCCCCTCACCTCATCTAGCCTACTGACTTTGCACTCAACAGCGACGACACTGCAACTTATGACATGGACTTATGACTTATGCAACTTATGACATGTCTGATAACACTAAGAAACGACCTGCTCCCAGCACAACACAGACTCCAACACAAACTCCACATATTGATAAAAAAATAAAATAATAATAATTTCTGCTGAAGCTCGTAAGGCCAGACGTGAATTGCATGACCTTCGGGTGAAAAAACACAGCTCAACATCGGCAGGGCATTTGAATCATGGAAAAACCTTATCTACAAACCTAGAATGTACATTTCCTGAAGAAAATGTGAAGTGGTGCTTGCAGTGGCAAAATTCGGCACGGTTGATAGGGTTCCATACTTATCATGGTACGAGCATGGAGCATTAGTTCAACGTCAAGCTGATAAAAGTAGCCTATTATTGTAACGTTGCAGTGGGAGTTTACCTTAGTTTCCAGCATGTTGTGTGATGCTTTCTCCGGTGTGTTGCGTCTCGGTACCCACAGTGCTCGCTCATAAATTCGAGCACGCGCAAGAGCACGCACTTGTAAACTTATTGGTTGCAATCTGAAACATCACCGCTAGAGGTCGCTGAAAACTACATACAGCACCTTTAACTAAGACGAGTTGATACATACTAGAGGGCTGCATTGAGTCACTGCATTGAGTCACGCCGGGTCCTGCGGGACCCAACGCAAATCTCGCGGGAGCGGGCGGTTTGAACTTTGCTGCGGGCGGGAATGGGCGGCTAAAAAAAAAAAACACTGCGGGATCGGGAGGTAGCCTAAGCATTTTAGATGTCCCCGATAGCCCAGCCAGGCTACTATTCATCTTCCTGACCAGTGCGTCAGAATACATGCAGGCCAGAGAAACGAAACAAGACTTTGATAGCACTTAGCTTAGCCCAGTTCATTCATTAGGATCCAAACAGAGATGAGGCTAGAAGCGACCAAACACCTCCACGTTTTCCCTTTTTTTTTCTTTTTTTTTTGAATTGAAAAGTTTATTTGAACAATAAGACAAATAAAAAAACAACAATCAAACGATACAAATTGACATGTACAACAACAAAAAAAAAGAAAAAAAAGAAAGAAAGAAAAAAATACGTCATTGTTCAAAAAGGAGTGGGAAGAAGCTAGCGCTTATTCAATCCCACCCCCTTGCCACACACAATTAACTACCTTGTATGATATTACAATATCTATGGATTAATAATTAATAGTAGTAATTAGTATAACAATAACAGTTACACCATTAATAGACTATCAATTTAATAATAATGTATTTAATAATAATGATATTAATAAACATCAATATCATAAAGATTTCAATAACTAATCATTATCACTACCATTACCACAATAACTATAATTAATATAATAACAATGATGACAACAACAATCAGTGAAAATCACAACCCCTCATTCTTGTATCTTTCAAAGACCGTACTCTTATATGATGATTTAAAAGAATGTATATTAGGAGATTGCCTGTGTTCATCCTTCATCCCATTCCACAGTTTTACCCCACATACAGACACACAAAAACTCTTCCTGGTGGTTCTGACCAGATGCATTTTAAATTTTGTGTCCCCCCGTAAATTATAACCCCCGTCTCTCTGGCTGAAAAGATTTTGGATGTTGAGTGGTAGTAAATTCTTGCTAACTTTAAACATGATCAGTACTGTGTAATATTGAACCAGGTCCTGAAGTTTAAGTAATTTTGATTGTAAAAACAGAAAATTTGTACGATCCAAATACCCAGCTTTGTGTATGACACGGACTGCCCTTTTTTGCAATACTGACAGTGAGTATAGTGAATTTTTATAATTGTTTCCCCAGATCTCTATGCAATAGATCTAATGATGCAAAAGAACTAATGAGCAATACAAAATATGAAGTGAATTGTAATCTAAAAATTGCTTTATTTTATTTATAATTCCAACGTTCTTGGCCACTTTGTTTTGTATGTGTCTGATATGGGGCTTCCAAATGAGTTTATTGTCTATTATCACACCCAATACCTTAATTTCCTTTACATTTTCAATGATTATATTATCAATTTTAATATATTCATTATCCTTATTTCTATAATTACCAAATGTTATTACCTTAGTTTTCTCTATATTCAGTGATAATTTATTACTATCCATCCATTTTTTAACTTTGTTTAATTCATTATTTATAGTATCAATTACTTTACTATACTCATTTCCAGAATAAAGTATATTAGTATCATCAGCAAATAATATTAACTTTAGCAGTTTAGAAACTAGAAATATATCATTTATATATATGTTAAATAATTTTGGACCCAAAATCGACCCCTGGGGGACCCCTCAGGCAACCTCCATACACTCAGACTTATATTCACTCATTTCCACAAACTGTTTTCTCCCAGACAGATAACTGGTAATCCAGTCCAGTGCCACTCCCCTAACACCATACAGCTGCAGTTTATTAATTAGTATTGAATGGTTTATTGTATCAAATGCTTTTTTTAAATCTATAAATACACCAACTGCATATTTGCCTTGATCTAATGCATTTATTATTTTCTCCTTTACTTCCATTAATGCGAGTGATGTTGTACTCTTTGCTCTGAATCCGTATTGACTCTGGTTAAGTATTTGATGTTTATTGAGGAAGTCTTCCAGTCTGCTGTTAAAAAGTTTTTCCAGGATTTTTGAAAACTGTGAGAGGAGTGACACTGGTCTGTAGTTTGTATATAAGTGTTTGTTCCCTTGCTTAAAGGTCCCATTCTATGTGATCCCATGTTTCAAACTTTAGTTAGTGTGTAATGTTGTTGTTAGAGTATAAATAATATCTGTAAAATTATAAAGCTCAAAGTTCAATGCCAAGCGAGATATTTTATTTAACAGAAGTTGACTACAAAAAACGGCTGGATTGGACTACACCCCTCTACATCCTGCTTTAGTGATGTCACTAGAACCGTAACCTCCGCCCACAGGAACACAGGCGTATTGATGGCGAAATGTCAACAGACGTGGTTGATGTTTATCTATAATCGGATACCGCAAAAGTTTAATTCGAAGTTGTTAGTTTGCTCTGTCCATTTCACCACGGACTGTTTTTCTAACCTGGAATAATATCAAGCAGACTTCTCTCAGCGTTTCATACTGACGAAGGGGGCAATTTCAACTATATTCCAGCAAGCGGTAAGTAGTGATTTAATATGGAAGTAGCGATCACTTCACATCGTTCGTTTCTCTTAGTAGGATGAAAATAATCTTACTTAAACTGTGATTAATATACAGAAAGTGATCAAAGAACAATCCCTTTCCAATCGCCCAAGCTATCAATCACACAGCGCGAGTTTATCTGGACACTTGCCAAAACTCGTTATGAAATCAATGACGCTGTTACACTGCACAACGAAGCTCTTACTGTATTTATCATGTTTGCATTGGTGAAATCATTAGTGAGTGCAGAAACTGTGTTGCATTGATAAGATCTTTCACGCGATCAACAGGCTGTCATCTGCTCAATGCTCATAACTGCAACCTTTTATGTGATTGAAATAGATCTAAATACTTAAAAAACTTCTCACGATTCGTTAATCCAGATAGCTGTAATAGTAAAAACGTATAATAGCTGTAATAGTAAAAGTTTTCCAGATAGTTCCACATTTAATGCCAGATATTTCATATGCAAGCATGTCAGCCAATCACAGCAGAGGGCGTTTACACTGAAGTCTCACAGCAGACACGCCCCTTCAAACAGAGTGTTCAAACCAGGGAATGAAATCAGGCTAGGAAATATGCCTTTTATTTCTTAATTATAACAATTTTTGATCTAAAAAACATACTAACATTATAAGGGCACCCCTGGAAACATTATTAAATAATAAAAATAATCCATGGAATGGGACCTTTAAATAATGGAATCACTTTTGCTGTTTTCATATTTTGTGGAAATGAGCCGGTTTGTAACGATAAATTACAAATAAATGTTAATGGTTTTGAAATGCTGTCGATAACTCTTTTAACCAATGCCATATCAATATCATCACAGTCAGTAGAGAATTTATTATTACAATTTCTAACAATTGTCTTAACCTCCAACTCATCTACTGCCGAAAGAAAGATTGAGTGAGAGTTGTTCTTAATCAGTGATCCAATCATGGTATCTCTTCCTTGATCTGAAATCCTTGCTGCCAACTCTGGTCCCACATTCACAAAAAAATTGATTCATTCTATTGACTACGTTGTTCATATCATAATTATTATCATGGTTATCAATAAAATAATCTGGATATATAATTTTCTTTGTTCCACCTTTACTTAGCTTGTTTAATATGTCCCAGACACCTCTTATACCATTCTTATTTTCATCTAACATTTTCCTATAATACATTTTTTTACTAGCTCTTACTATTTCAGTTAATTTGTTTTTATAGGTTTTATATCTATTTTCTGATTCTTTAGTTTTTAATTTAATAAAACTTCTATAAAGATGATTTTTCTTTTTACAAGCATTTTGTAATCCCTTACTTAGCCATGGACATTTTTTATATTTATAACTTTTGTTAATTACCTTAATTGGACAGCTTTTATTATATAATGATTTAAATATTTCAATAAATTTATTATATGCCATGTCAACATCTTCCTCTCTATAGACAATATTCCAATCTTGTGACATCAAGTCATTTCTTAGAGCAGTGATTGTATCTTCTGTTCGTAGTCTCTTATAAATGACTTTACCTGGTTTTCTTTGGTATTTACTCTCATTAATCCCATTATTTACCTGAAAATATACAAAGACAGGCAAGTGGTCACTAATATCATTTACTAGTATGCCACTAACCATATTGAGTTCAATATTATTAGTAAATACTAGTGCAAAATACCCGTGCAAAATCAGTTTTTGTGTGTGTTTTTAGTAATTGTTGGTTTGGTGTGATTGAATGCTCATTGTTACAATTACACAGTAAAAGTTCAGTGACATTTTTATTTGTGCATGGTAGAAAGCACACAGTGAACTCCGAGAAAACACTATGCTTGAGCAAACAGTTTGTGAAAAGGCAACTACTAATGATGCCCGTGAAAGAGACTGTGAACGCATTGAATAGGATATGTTTAGTTGGTGAATAGCATAGGCTACTATTACACAGTAGCGATAACGTTAAGCGCACCAAAATGAAATATAATATTCAGAAGTAAACAGCATAGCTGACTTATAGATTCAGTTTACATCCACAAATGAATAAGCACGTCGCGATTCAGGGAGCAGTGCAAAGTGCCCGTGCAAAATCAGTTTTTGTGAGCTGATCGCCGTCAAAAAAGTTCAGGAGATATTTCTTAGCGACGGCTGATTTCAACAGTTTCAATATGATAGTTTGAAGAAAAAAGTGTCATGAATTTATTGCATTTTTGGGGAAAAATAATCAGTTTTTATAATAAATCTTTGAAAATCCAAATCTGGATTTGAATTTTTTATGATATTATAACCTAAAGATGCTATGTGAAAGTTTGAAACAGAAAATAGTGGTTTTCATCTTGCCACTTTCTTGGTAAAGAAAACACATTTTTACTCAAATTAATCAAAATGGATTTATCACGTTTTGGAACCAAACTCTAATATTCATAAGTAAACAGTGTAGCTGACAGATTGTCAGAATGTTTATTTTTAAACCACAACCTTCTTGGGGCTTCTTTGACCGATACAACTCTCTGTTTATTTTTAAACCACAACCTTTTAAAAATGATATATTTAACGATATCTTTTGCATTTCTCATCCAAACAATGTCAAACTTGGCACTGCACTTACTCGTGCCCGTGGCGAGACACCTGTCGAGTTTGAAATCAATCGGACTAACGGTTCGAGAGATATGCGAGGAACAGACACACACACACAGACAGACAGACAGACAGACAGACAGACAGACAGACAGACAGACAGACAGACGTTTCTGTAATTTATAGATAGATGTTGTCTAAGGTTGCACAGTGTGTTGTAATTCTCGTTGGTCTTGTGATTTTTGGGAACAGTTAAACTATACATCATATCTAAGAAATCTTCAGTTGGTTTATGTTGCTTGAACTTCATAAGATCTATATTAAAGTCTCCACAAATGAAAATATCCTTTTGGACAGATTTTGTAAACATCTTCTCTACACAGTTTTTAAAATTTTCGATATCTGATCCCGGTGCTCTATATAGGGAACTTACTAATATATTCCTTCTATTTTCCATTATAATCTCAATTGTTAAACCTTCCATCACCCCTTCTAGTGTTGTTGTCATATTCGTTATTAACTTGCTTCTTAAGTTCTTATCAACATACAGAGCTACCCCTCCTCCATTTTTACTCTTTCTGTTTTGAATGTACATTTCATATCCATTTAGATCAAAGTCTGCATCTTTTCCATCACTAATCCATGTCTCCGATATGGCTATGATCCTAAATGGGGTCTGAAATTGGCATAGAGACTCCTGCTGTTAATGTGAATGATTGATAATGACTGATCTGTAGTCATAATTCCATTTAACTGATGTTCCTGATAATAAGAACACTCATTGTTGATATGATGGAAGTAGTTATTATCTGGATCTGTCTAAAGCACCTTCTTGTTGTTCGGTGATTACAAATTTTTCCAGCTCTGTTTGACTTAAATCATTTAACATTCTTGGCTTCTTCATTAGATGAAGAAGAATATTTATCTAGAGTACTGGACATAAGGTGTGTTTAATATACAACAAAGGAAAAGGAAAACCAAAAGAGAAAACAGAGCAAAAAAAAAAAAAAAAAAAAATTCCGCCCAGTGAGTCGTTATGAGTAACATCATTTAAATTTTTCGAGCTCTTCAATATCTCTTATACAGGGTGGCCGCGGGTCCTTAAAAAGTCTTAGGGCCCTATCTTGCACCCAGCGCAATTGACTTTGTACACTGACGCATGTATCATTCCTATTTTGCACCCGCGCAAAGCGGACTTTTCCCTCCACAGAAGCACGTCGGTTAACTAGCAAATACACTTGCGCTCCCCGGGGCGGTTCAGCGCAAAGAGGAGGCGTGTTCCGGCGCAAACGTTCCCTCATGCTATTTTACAGGTTTAGAAAACAATTCCGCCAGTGACCAGGAAAAACCTAGTCTAAAGTCAGTGGCGCGTTGCGCATGTTATTCATGCTATTTTAAGGGCGCATGCTTGGCCATAATCAATGTAGCGTGTGCACAACGCGCATTACAATTTGATGCTCTCATCTACACAGAAGCAGCCGTTTTCATTTTTGCAAATCATACATTATTACTAGGAAAAATATTAGGTCTTGTAGGTCTTGATAAGCCTAGGGCTTCTACGTATCCCTTTTCGAACAGTGTGATTAGTATGCAAAAAAATAAAAAAATAATAAGGTTTTGTTTTTCTTGATTTTGTTTTATTTTTCTTGATGGATATTTAATGTGTTGCTGTCTTTGGTTTAATTTATTTTTTAATTGTTCGAAATAAAGATTTCATTCATTTATTCATATTAATACACGAGGGAAATCATTGTTGTGTCCATGAAGATGTGAAAATAAAATAGGCATAAATCTAGCTTACACATTTAATCATACGCCCAAATTATCATACGCCTGTTTAACTGAAGCTAATTTGGGTGTGTTTGTTTCTCCATCCCCAATGTCACTTCTCTGTGTTTTACGGCCGTGACGAGGACGTCGGTCTCCTCTGCTGTGATCCGCTCCTGGCGTGCGCCTGGCAAATCCGCCATTATAATAGGAATCCGCTTTAGAACAAGCGCGCCTGCTCTTAAAGGGAATGTGAGATGTCGCTCTGATTGGTTTATTTCACGTTACGCCCAAACCACACCTATGAATAATGAAGCTACTTCAGACCAACCCCTTTTAGATTTGCGTCGGGCGCAAGAGTCATTTATCCCGCCGGGAAAATAGCAACAGCGCCGAGACCCGCCCACAAAGTTACTTGCGCTTTGCGCTTTGACACTTGCGTTTCAGATCGTTAAAATAGGGCCCTCTATGTCTTAAATAAAGTTTTCCTAATAAAAGTCCTTAAAAAGTATTAAAATGTCTTAAATTCAGATTCGATAGGTAAATCAAATTCTTAATTTATTAAGAATTATTCTAAATCTTAAATATTTCTGGTCACGTTACCGCTAAAATGTCTCCAGTCTGACGGACCTAATGTCATAAATGTATATATATAAATATAAATGAACATCTGACAAAGAAAAATTCTGAAATAGCAGGGCAAGCTAGGGCTTTTAGAAAGCAAGGAAAATATATAGAGGGCTCGACATTAATCCTCGTGGACAAGTGGATTTTTTGAAGGGACAAGTAAAAGAGAATTTTACTTGCCTGACCGGACAAGTAGCCTGATTAAAATGTCAATAACAAAAAAAAAAACTAGGGAATCACTAAAACGAGAGAATTATTAAGTTGGCTTGAGAAAGCCAACTTACTGATATTGTACTTGAAAAATTTACAACTCTATCTCCTCCTAGAGCTTTAACTCTACATACTCCAAACTCGGCTCAGACACTCAAACTGATCTGACTCGGTGTGCTATATCTTTTCAGACTGATCGGACTTACGGTTTTCCTAAAAATGACGATCAAAACTCGGAAAAACTCCCATTGACTTAACATTGGGCATTCTAAAAATATTCAAATCCAAACCGCCGTTTTCACACACACAGACTCCAAAAGGGCCTGACACCCCTGCGTCTCTCCCTCTCTCTCTCCCTCAGAGGATTTATATTATTGAGCAGCCAATAAGTAATGGCCTAAAATCTCCATAGCAACCACCCAGGACACCCTAGAAACCGCCTAGCAACCACCCAGAACACCCTAGCAACCACCTAAAATACCCTAGAAACAGCCTACCAACCACCCAAAAGACCCTAGCAACCACCAAAAATATCCTAGCAACCGCCTAGCAACCATCCAGACCATCCTAGCAACCACCCAGAACACCCTAGCAACTGCCTAGCAACCACCCAGAACACCCTAGCAACCACCCAAAATACTCTAGCAACTGCCTAGCAACCACCCTAAAGACCCTAGCAACCACCGAAAATACCCTAGCAACCGCCTAGCAACCACCCAAAATATCCTAGCAACCGCCTAGCAACCACCCAGAACACCCTAGCAACTGCCTAGCAACCACCCAAAAGACCCTAGCAACCACCGAAAATACCCTAGCAACCGCCTAGCAACCACCCAAAATATCCTAGCAACCGCCTAGCAACCACCCAGAACACCCTAGCAACTGCCTAGCAACCACCCAAAAGACCCTAGCAACCACCGAAAATACCCTAGCAACCGCCTAGCAACCATCCAAAATATCCTAGCAACCGCCTAGCAACCACCCAGAACACCCTAGCAACCACCCAAAATACCCTAGCAACCACCCAAAAGACCCTAGCAACCACCCAAAATATCCTAGCAACCGCCTAGCAACCACCCAGAATACCCTAGCAACCACCCAAAACAGCCTAGCAACCAACCAAAATATCCTAGCAACCACCCAAAAGACCATAGCAACCGCCTAGCAACCACCCAAAAGACCCTAGCAACCTCCCAAAATATCCTAGCAACCGCCTAGCAACCACCCAGAACACCCTAGCAACCACCCAAAATACCATAGCAACCGCCTAGCAACCACCCAAAAGACCCTAGAAACCTCCCAAAATATCCTAGCAACCGCCTAGCAACCACCCAGAACACCCTAGCAACCACCTAAAATACCCTAGCAACCGCCTAGCAACCACCCAAAAGAACCTAGCAACCACCCAGAACACCCTAGTAACCACCCAAAATACCCTAGCAACACCCTAGCAACCACCCAAAACATCCTAGTAACCACTCATAACACCCTAGCAACCGCCTAGCAACCACCCAGAACACCCTAGCAACCGCCCAAAATACCCTAGCAACACCATAGCAACCACCCATAACATCTTAGCAACCACCTAGCAAAAAAGTTTCTGCTCCAAACTCTCAAGCCAACTTAAAGTTTGTCTCGACCAGTGTTCATTTTGACAGCAAATTTTGATTTAGTTTTAGTCATTGTCTTTTGACTAAAATGCCATTTAGTTTTAGTCATATTTTAGTCATCTGAATTGTTTTAGTTTTAGTCTAGTTTTAGTCGACGAAATACAATAAGATTTTAGTCGACTAAATCTACAGTAGATTTAGTCGACTAAAATATAATGGGTTTATATTTAAATGCATTTATTTAGAATTTCTCTAAAATTTCCAAACCCATATACTCCCGGAGAAAACATATATTAACCTGCTAATATGAATGATTTTAAAGTTTGAACGTGCAATACAGATACAGATTTAACTACTGTAACTTAAAAAATATCTTAAAATGGAGAACTCGGTAACTCTAGCGAATTCTTGTCACTTCTTCGCTGATTTTCCCTTTTGTTGTCGCATGTTTTCCCCACGAGCTCCCCCTACAGCTGTGGGGGGGCGTATATTTCACAACACAGTCGTAAAAAACTCACTTGCGGCGGCCTCCTCCCCCTCTCTACCGCTGCTCATGTGCGTTTGTTTTGATCGGAGCAAGCCAACTGTATCGTGTGGAGCTTTGTCTACCGAGGTGGGTAATCTGGTAATACATCATACATGCGTGTGTGTTTATGTCGAATTGCCGTAAAGCAATTTGTGTTTCGCGCTCGTTCTCGTTCTAGTTCTCGCTTCTCACGAGACTTCCAATTTCTATCTTGCCGGGACGGTAGTGCCCAAGTTGCAAGGTTGGTTTTCCGCCTGGGAACGCTGGGGGGAGCGGGGAAAGTCACCAATATCACCAGAACAGGTTGTTTAACCATCCAAATGATTTCTAGACAGTTTTATTAAGTTAAAAAAGTTACCAAGTTCTCCTTTAAAATTAAATAAAACCACTTTTCCTAAAGTAGAACAGTCTTTTTTTCAATTAATGATATATGAATTCTTTATCATTCTACATCATTCTCTATTCTTTCAAGCAGACATATTTATGTGTATGAATTAAATATAATTAATCCTTATTAAAGCTATTAACGAGCAGTGAATGCTTTTCTCTTTTTCTTTTGTTGCTTGATCAATATTAAGGACACAGACCGCATTAGGTTTATTACCCACTGTCACTTTAAGACATCGGATCATGTCCAATGACATGCGGATCCAATGCACTGATGCACATACGATACACTCACAACTGTTTAAGACATAACCGACATAATTTACATGAATACTCTCCAAAACGAACATTTAGACAATGTTGTGTGTATTTGTCCATTCAGACACGAAAGAGAGCTCAATTCTGTAGGCCTACTCGCGCGCTGTATAGGTGTCTATGTGAATGGCTGCACGCTTCGGGTCGGGTGTGTGCGCACAGAAAACCGTACCGAATATAGCTCTTTTTTTGCGTTGTCACTCTTATTCAGATCTACATGTCTGCTCTACTCATTCTCCCAGACGTTTACATGTTTTAACGTTTTATGAGACATGCAGCGCAGGTCAACCCGTGTGCCGCTGGGTAGATCAGCACGTCACAGTACAAATGTGCGCATCTACCACAAATGCAGGACATCAGACTGGATCGCTTCCCAAATCGTCACTATCTAACATTTTCGTCTAGTTTTTATTTGTTGACGAAAATGTCAATAGATTTTCGTCATAGTTTTTGTCATTCAAAACTAGTTTTTATTTAGTTATCGTCTCGTTTTCGTCTGTGAAAAAATGTCGTTGACGAAAATAATGACGAAAATTATTCGTCAACGAAATTAACACTGGGCTCGACGAACTTTCGCATCTAGTTAAGTTGGCTTGAGAGAGCCAACTTACTGAAATCCTATTTAAACTTATTATTAAGTTGGCTTGAGAGAGCCAACATATTGAAATCCTATTTAAACTTATTATTATTATTAAGTTGGCTTGAGAGAGCCAACATATTGAAATCCTATTTAAACTTAAGTTGGCTTGAGAGAGCCAACTTACTGAAATCCTATTTAAACTTATTAAGTTGGCTTGAGAAAGCCAACATATTGAAATCCTATTTAAACTTATTAGTATTAAGTTGGCTTGAGAGAGCCAACATATTGAAATCCTATTTAAACTTATTATTAAGTTGGCTTGAGAGAGCCAACATACTGAAATCCTATTTAAACTTATTAAGTTGGCTTGAGAGAGCCAACATATTGAAATCCTATTTAAACATATTATTAAGTTGGCTTGAGAGAGCCAACATATTGAAATCCTATTTAAACATATTATTATTATTCTTCTGAGCGGAAAAAAATCTGACTCAAACTCCTCCTAGAGCTTTAACTCTACATACTCCAAACTCGGCTCAGACACTCAAACTGATCTGACTCGAGTTGCTTTATCTTTTCAGACTGATCGCACTTACGGTTTTCCTAAAAATGACGATCAAAACTCGAAAAAACTCATTCAAAAATTCCCATTGACTTACATTGGGGAGTTCTAAAAAATTCAAACCGACAAAAATTTAAATCTAAACACCTTGAAGACTAAACCAAACTGCCATTCTATATACTATATGAGCCATTGAGACTCATTTAAACTAATAAACTCTAAACTATAAACACTTATAAACTAATTAACTTATAAACTCATGAATTCATAAACTTATGAACTCTTAAACTCATAAAATTAATAAACTCTGAACTCTTAATCTCATTTAAACTTATAAACTCTAAACTGATTTAAACTTATAAACTCAAAACTCAAGAACTCATACACTTATAAACTCATCAATTTATACACTTATAAACTCTAAACTCAGACACACACACTGAGTTTATGAGTGAGTGTGTGAGCGAGTTAGTGTGTGTGTGTGTGTGTCTGTCTATCTAACTTATTTATCTATCTGTCAAACTTCAAACTACTGTAAACTTCAAACCACTATAAACTTCTTAAGTTTAAATCTTCCAGCTCCCAAGCAACTCCATAGCAACCAAACTCGAGTACCCTAGCAACCGTTTTGTAAGACCTATATCTCTGTATCAGAACATCGTATAGAGATGAGGTTTGGCTCTTTTGACTCATGCTAGCAAACAGCACTTCCAACATACTACACATGCTAGCAGTGAATAGCTACATGCTAATAGTTATTAGTTAAGTGTTAAATCATGCCAAGATCATGCTAAGAACTCTATAAAAACTCCATAGTAACCATCTGTGACAACTACCAACCACCTAGTAACACCATATCAACCGCCCTGAATACCATAGCAACCCCCCAGAACACCCTAGCAACCGCCTAGCAACCACCCAAAAGACCCTAGCAACCGCCTAGCAACCACCCAAAACACCCTAACAACCGCCTAGCAACCACCCAAAAGACCCTAGCAACCACCCAAAAGACCCTAGCAACCACCCAAAATATCCCAGCAACCGCCTAGCAACCACCCAAAATACCCTAGCAACCACCCAGAAACCCTAGCAACCGCCTAGCAACCACCCAAAAGACCCTAGCAACCGCCTAGCAACCACTCAGAACACCCTAGCAACCACCCAAAATACCCTAGCAACCGCCTAGCAACCACCCAGAACACCCTAGCAACCACCCAAAAGACCCTAGCAACCACCTAGCAACCACCCAAAATATCCTAGCAACCACCCAAAACACCCTAGCAACCGCCTAGCAACCACCCAAAAGACCCTAGCAACCACCCAGAATACCCTAGCAACCACCCAAAACACCCTAGCCACCACCTAGCAACCACCCAGAAGACCTTAGCAACGCCTACCAACACCATAGCAACCACCCATAACACCCTAGCAACCACCCAAAATACCTTAGCAACCGCCCAGCAACACCATAGCAACCACACATAACACCCTAGCAACCACCCAAAATACCCTAGCAACCGCCTAGCAACCACCCAAAAGACCCTAGCAACCACCCAAAATATCCTAGCAACCACCCAAAACACCCTAGCAACCGCCTAGCAACCACCCAAAAGACCCTAGCAACCACCCAAAAGACCCTAGCAACCGCCTAGCAACCACCAAAAATATCCTAGCAACCACCCAGAACACCCTAGCAACCACCTAGCAACCGCCTAGCAACCACACAAAAGACCCTATCAACCGCCTAGCAACCACACAAAACACCCTTGCAACCGCCTAGCAACCACCGATAATACCTTAGCAACCGCCTAGCAACACCATAGCGACCACCTATAACATCCTAACAACCGCCTAGCAAAAAACTTTCCGGTCCAAACTTTCTCAAGCCAACTTAAAGTTTGTCTCAACGAACTTTCACATCTAGTTATTATTCTTCTTCTGACAATAAATTTCTATATCAAACTCGTCCTAGAGCTTTAACTCTACATACTCCAAACTCGGCTCAGACACTCAAACTGATCTGAAGTTAGTTGCTATATCTTGTCAGACTGATCAGACTTACGGTTTTCCTACAAATGACGATCAAAACTCGGAAAAACTCCCATTGACTTACATTGGGGAGTTCTAAAAAATTCAAATCCAGATTCAAACTCACCAACCGACAAAAATTCAAATCTAAACACCTTGAAGACTAAACCAAACTGCCGTTCTATATATATTAGCCAATGAAACTAATTTAAACTAATAAACTCTAATCTCATACACTTATAAACTAATTAACTTAAATTTAATAACTAATTAACTAATAAACTCATGAATTCATAGACTTATGAACTCTTAAACTCATAAATGAATAAACTCTGTACTCTTAAACTCATTTAAACTTATAAACTCTAAACTCAAAAACTCATACACTTATAAACTCTAAACTCATAAACTCTGAGAGAGTGTGTGTGTGTGTGTGTGTGTGTCTGAGTGAGTGTGTGAGCGAGGTAGTCTGAGTGAGTGTGTGTGTGTATCTAACTTATTTATCTATCTATCTCTCTGTCATAAACTTCAAACTACTTTAAACTTTAAAGGGATACTCCACTTTTTTCGGAAATATGCTCATTTTACATCTCCCCCAGAGTTAAACAGTTGAGTTTTACCGTTTTAGAATCCATTCAGCCGAACTCCGGGTCTGACGGTACCACTTTTAGCATAGCTTAGCACAGATCATTGATTCTGATGAGTCCAGTAGCATTTCTTTCAGAATGACCAAAGAGTTTCAATATTTTTCCTATTTAAAACTTGACTCTTCTGTAGTTAAACCGTGTACTAAAATCGACGGGAAATGAAAAGTTGCGATTTTCTAAGCCTATATGACTAGGAACTACTCTCATTCCGGCGTAATAATCAAGGAACTGTGCGGCTGTACCATGAGTGCAGCAGGCGTAATGATATGACGCAGCGCCTGAAAATAGGTCTAATAGGTTAGACAAACTTAGTCCCGGTCACGTTGGAAGAAGTTACCGAGCTGGGGACTATTTTCAGGCGCTGCGTCATATCATTACGCCTGCTGCACCCATGGTACAGCCACACAGTTCCTTGATTATTACGCTGGAATGAGAGTAGTTCCTAGCCATATAGGCTTAGAAAATCGCAACTTTTCATTTTCCGTCGATCTTAGTACACGGTTTAACTACAGAAGAGTCAAGTTTTAAATAGGAAAAATATTGAAACTCTTTGGTCATTTTGAAAGAAATGCTACTGGACTCATCAGAATCAATGATCTGTGCTAAGCTATGCTAAAAGTGGTACCGTCAGACCCGGAGTTCGGCTGAATGGATTCTAAAACGGTAAAA
The DNA here is from genome assembly GCF_951802725.1 of Rutilus rutilus. Classification (NCBI taxonomy): domain Eukaryota; kingdom Metazoa; phylum Chordata; class Actinopteri; order Cypriniformes; family Leuciscidae; genus Rutilus; species Rutilus rutilus. The sequence continues at coordinate 10,300,974 of NC_140210.1, read as the reverse complement.
CTCAACTGTTTAACTCTGGGGGAGTTGTAAAATGAGCTTATTTCCGAAAAAAGTGGAGTATCCCTTTAAACCTATTTAAACTTCTTAAGTTTAAAGCTCCCAGCTCCCAAGCAACTCCATAGCAACCAAACTTGAGTACCCTAGCAACCGTTTTGCAAGACCTATATCTCTGTATCAGAACATCGTACAGAGATGAGGTTGCTCTTTTGACTCATGCTAGCAAACATCACTTCCAACATGCTACACATGCTAGCAGTGAATAGCTACATGCTAATAGCGATTAGTTAAGTCAGAGCCCGTCTACGGAGAGCCTGCCCACTCCCTATTAAGCTCTATTGTACCGAATTTTGGTTGTAGTACCACCAGAGTTCCACTGGGGGCGATCGCCATGAGTGCAAAATGAATGGGAGTCAATGGGGCTAGACAGCTAAATTTGTCTCTTTCACCCGATTGCCGTTGAGAAATCTCAGATCTGATTGTAGATTTTGCAAGTTCAACATGGGTTTTAGGTCGAAAGTTGAATGAACGAGTACTTATGTCCTTTTGATTTCTTACAGGTTGAGTTGTTGTTGCCCATAACACGCTAGCATTCTGCTAATGAACGCTGATTGGTCAGTGAAGGACTGATTACGACCAGAGATACCGCTTGATGGCATCGTGTCATCCGCAGCGGGACCAGAAACAAACAAAACAAAAACTCTTCTAGCACGTGTGTTTACCTGTGTCAGCTGTGTTGTCGATGCCTCGAGTGAAAAGAAAATGCAGAGCGCGAACGCACCAGAGTGAGTGAAGGATTGCCGTGAAGCAGTATCTCTGGTCGTACATGTGTATGACGTCATTGACACTTTAAAAGACTTTTTAAAGCAAATAAGTGACTCAAAAAAATCCATCACCCAGCAATGTGTAATTTATTTGCATCTCCTTTCGAATTCAACATTCAAATTACTAGACAAAAAATTATATCCTGAGAAAAGTGGATTTTTATTGGTATAGCGCCATAGACCTCCATTCATTCTGCACTCGTCCTGTGAGCGCCCTCATATGGAATCAGAGAGGAACTGCAACCAGTTCAGAAGCCGGAAGTGTACTGAGAGTGAAAGTTCTCGCCATATTAGACATTCTCTGGTTAAGTGTTAAATCATGCCAAGATCATGCTAAGAACTCTATAAAAACTCCATAGTAACCATCTGTGACAACTACCAACCACCTAGTAACACCATATCAACCGCCCTGAATACCATAGCAACACCCTAGCAACCGCCTAGCAACCACCCAAAATACCCTAGCAACCGCCTAGCAACCACCCAAAAGACCCTAGCAACCACCCAAAAGACCCTAGCAACCACCCAAAATATCCTAGCAACCGCCTAGCAACCACCCAAAATACCCTAGCAACCGCCTATCAACCACCCAAAAGACCCTAGCAACCACCAGAAATATCCTAGCAACCGCCTAGCAACCTAGCAACCACCCAAAATACCCTAGCAACCGCCTAGCAACCACCCAGAATACCTTAGCAACCGCCTAGCAACACCATAGCGACCACCCATAACATCCTAACAACCGCCTAGCAAAAAACTTTCCGGTCCAAACTTTCTCAAGCCAACTTAAAGTTTGTCTCGACAAACTTTCGCATCTAGTTATTATTATTATTATTATTATTATTATTAAATATAATATATATATATATATATATATATATATATATATATATATATATATATATATATATATATTTAATAAATCATACACTTATATTTCTTACACTTTTATATATATATACTTAATTTCCTATTATCAATGTAAAGCTGCTTTGGAACAATCTACATTGTTAAAAAAAGCGCTGTATAAATGAAGATGACTTGACTTATACAGACTGTCCATGATGTATAAGATGAGTCATAAAAAAACAATTCATAAACATTTTCTGACTTATTTTAGAAGCATCATACAGTACATCATACAGTTTCCTGTAGCTCAGTGGTAAGAGCATTGAATTAACAACGCAAGGTTGTGGGTTTGATCCCAGGGGATTGCACATACCTATGTATAAATGTATAGGATAATGCAATGTAAGTCGCTTTGGATAAAAGCGTCTGCCAAATGCATAAATGTAAATGTAAATGTACTACATTCTCTTTAAAGGGTAACTAAACCCTAAAACAACTTTTTTTAGTTAATGATCTGTAAGACTGGGGCTTTATTAATGCTGTTCATCGATTCGAGTAATTTTGACATTTGGGTTTAAAGTGTTTTAATTCTATGGTGTAAAAATGTATGAGTGCTGCCCTCTTCAGGTTGAACAGTGGCTACTGCAGTTGAATTTTCCTATTGGAAGTTGTGACATCAGAGGGAACCAGCTAACCACACCCTTGCCTACAGAGAGATGCGTCTCAGATGCACGCCCCTCTCACTTTTCCAGCATTTTTCAAATATTGCCAGTGGGTGGAGTCAGGCTCTGACCAGGGGCCCGTTCTTTGTACGTCGCTAACTCAGTTAGCTGGATTTGATTGTTGACGATTTGGCATGATCTTGGATTGTTTGGTTTTTCGAAGCTCATCCTAGACTTGCTGTCATAGCAACATGTCCGTAAGCTTAAACCTGCTCGGGAGCAGGCTTATTTCATGTGAACAGGATTAGACTGCGACTATAAGTGGAGCTGATACGGGAAGTCCAGCGCACTTTCTGAGAGATATATATTTTTCTCGTGACTCGTGAGATTGTCATTTACATTATTCATTTATTGGAAACGCACATTTATTTTCGACTTGTCGGAGTCGGGCTTTAACTACAGCACAAACTGTTTGCATTGCCCTAAGATTATTTGCGAGTGGCTCTTTCCTTTACACTATTGGAGATGCGGAGAACTTGATGGAAAGTGCTGTCTGTCGTGTCATTCGGAGTGTACCTGGCGCTTTTAGGTTTAAAAAACAGTTTTAGATTTTTTTTTGTGGCATTTCCAAGCCACTTAAGACCCAATGTTGTAAAGCAGTTTTTTTTTAAAGCAGGTTTTTTTTTTTTTTTTTTTTTATCACAATTTTTTATGAATATCATGCATGCCGATGTCACTCATACATGTCACTCAGGCTTCACTAACGTGATTGGTACCATAGACTGCTAGACCATAGACTAAAATCTTCCATATCACAAATGTGAAAGCAAAATGGCCAGGATCTGTGCATGACTTAAGAATTTTCAGAGATTCACATTTATGCACATTATTTGAAAGTGGTAAGGAAAATTCCACAATTAAATATCAAGCTCACTGTATTACATACACTTATGCTGATCCTAACAGAACTGCATTTTTTCATAGGTGATTATGACATGTTCCTGCCTGCAGACAGGTGTTTTATGACCCCATTTCCTGACCCAAACCAGTTACAATGCAGCTCTAGCCAGGACACACAAGGGCACACAATGAAATGAACTTTGGCTAACTAAAGGGAAGATTTCAGTGTCTGAAAAGTCTGAGGGTTGCACACCTGACAGGGCCTGTGACATTGTTGCATGTGCCATATTTACACTAACAAAAAAAACACTTTTCATTAAATGTTTAATAAAAGACAAATATGCTTAGTTCCTTGAGTTTTATTTCAGTTGTTCTTTGTAAAGAAAAGCCAGTGGTCAAGTGCCTGCAACAAGAGATATTAGACACATGCCTCATGCAACAAATAAAAAGGAAAAGTTGGCTATACACTGCCCACCTGTAGGCCTATGTCTCCTCTGTCTGTGCAGACTCTTCTGTAGGCCTTTCTGTAGATGTGGAATCCTACAACTTATATTGCAGCCATAAAGCATACAAGTATAAATTAAGTAAAGTTATTTATGCACAAGGGTAGGCTAGTTCCTCCATATGACAGTTATCTGAGAGGGTTTATTCACTGTCCAGTGCAATGGAAACAAATGGACATTACAAAGTCTTATACTTTCTTTCCTTTGGAAAGTTAGAAAATGTCCACTTACTGCACATATTTCAGCCACCACTTTCTTGGGAACAGATACAAGTGTTGGTGTATTATGTAAAAGTGCACAAAAGAGGAAAACACAATGTCATTACAATGAACTACACTCGGGAAAAATGTGATCAGTAACTCATGGCAAAATATTTTTACATTAACAGAAGTTTATCAGTTTTCACTTTCACAAGTCAAAGCAATTCATCATTACTCAAGATTTAACAGTTGAAATGACTATACGGCCTTAATTTAATGCAGCAAAAATTATTTTACAGTGTAGGCTACTAAGATCTTTTCTTCTTTTTTTTTCTCAGCCTTTTTCTTGGTTGCTTTTATAAACAGACAACCATTTATTTAACAGTGCCTTTTATAAAAGAGACTATAATATAACAAAAAATTACCATTATGTAGTATATTTTTGCACTTTTATTTGTTCCCATGTTCTAGTGTGGTGACTCTGACATTACAATGAACAAAGTAATTATGCAATTATTAAAATACAAAAATATAGGCTATTAAGTGATAAAAACATCTAACATGGCCACTTCTAACAGATTTAAATTGTCTGCTACTTTTTGCCAGCCCTCTCTCCTGGCTTTTGCAGACTTTGAGGTGTTCCCTGGCGTTTTGATTAAACATTAAAATTCCGAATAAACTTCGACTATTAGTTCTTGCTCTGCTGAGGAGAAAAACTTGCTCTTTGGCCACGCTGAACAGCCAATAGCAGCGTTGCTGATCAATGTTTCTACTATCCATACATATCCCCTTTTAAACCAGCGCATGAACGCGCAATTATCTCCGATAACTCAATCCCGCGATACTAATCATAAACAACAGGTGTGTTCGAAGAACCCAATTAGCCGGATCATGATTAGCATGATGATATCATCTTGGATGTCTCATTTGATCTCGGATGTTTTAAGCAACGTACGAAGAACGGGCCCCCGGGGTTTAGTTACCCTTTAATAAATGATTCAATAACAAATAAAACATTTTAACAGTCACTTGTCAATTGTGACAAGTAGATGTAGAAACAATGTAATTGACAAATGCGTTATTTTAAGCAGCAAGTTTTTATCAAAAGCTGATTTACTCTATCGCTGTCGTAGACATCAGTGTTTATATTTGAGCTTTAAACTTTTATCCCAGTACTTCTATGATAATTTGAACTATTGTATCACAGAAATAATGATACTATGAGGAAAAGACTGCTGTTTCATGACAACTGCCTCTGGGTCAGCGGCAGTGCCAACACAAATTTGAATGTTGTAATATGATTTTGTCAAAGGTTTAATAGACAGACGAAATGGAAGATCGCGTGGGTGTTTGAATCAAGATCACAGTCTTTTAATGATGAATCATGCAGTTCTACTGTCTTGTCTCTCTCTCTCAGCATATAAGTAGCGCTGTGCGTCATGCGCGAGCCTCGCGAGGGCTTTTGAATGCATTCAGTCTCACAACGCTTTCACGCTTTAACGACACATTTCATCCTCTGTTGAAACGAAAGTGGCTAACTTCTGTCAACCTCATCTACAAACATAAAGCAATTTAATTTGAAGTAATACCGATTCTGTAATAAAAAAATCTATTTTAAAATCGTTTAAAAAAAAAATCGCGATACCTAGGTGAATCGATTTTTTTTTTTTTTTTTTTTCAGCCCTAATGAATTTCTACCTGGCAATGGGGACGTGCAAGGTGCAGTAGTCTTCTTTAAACAGTTGAGTCAAGTCACCTTTATTTATATAGCGCTTTTTACAATACAGATTGTATCAAAGCAGCTTCACAGTGATAACATGAAAATAATACAACAAAGTTTGTTTCTAGAAGAAAATTGCATCATCGTTCACCTTAAGTATGGCAGATCAAGAATATTGTTGAATATTAAATGTCCCTGACTAAGCAAGCCAAAGCCAAGCCAACCCAACAGTGGCAAGGAACCAAAACTCCATCACAGACAGAATGGAGAAAAAAACCTTGGGAGAAACCAGGCTCAGTCGGGGCCAGTTCTCCTCTGGCCAACGGGCGAAGTCAGATTGGATCAGAATATTTATCCAGTTCCATCTGGTTGGAAGTTGGAGTCATCACGCCAGTATGGAGATGAGTTTGTTGAGGATCATAGCCGATGGCTGTCGTGTCGATGAGGCCTTCACAGGGCTGATGAGGCTGGCACTTCAGGGATGCATTGTGGATGGGTCCAGGCGCAGGTCCACCATCTGATCTGGATCCGGCCCAGATCCGGCTGACTTCAGTAAACCTCGGAATAAGCAGAAAGACTAACATTAGTGTAGATGCCATTCTTCTTATGATGTAACGAGAACATCCGTGTCATGGGAAGTGTCCCCTGTTCCGACTGACTTAATCTATGTAGCCTAATAATCATTTAAGTGATTTGAATAATAGAAATGTATAATGTTCTATATGAATGCCAAGTAAAAGAGATGTGTTTTTAGTCTAGATTTAAACTGACAGAGTGTGTCTGCTTACCGGACAATGTTAGGAAGACTGTTCCAAAGTTTAGGTGCTAAATAGGAGAAGGATCTACCACCAGCAGTCGATTTTTATATTCTAGGTATTATCAACTGGCCAGAATTTTGAGAATTTTGAAACAGTTCAAAACATTGCATGGTTTGAGGTTGATTCTGTGCTGTAGCAAATATTTAGTCATATTGCTAATACAGCCTGCATTGCATGCTATTAGCTTGTCACGTGTGACATTGTACTTAATCATCATTAAACCTTTCGAAATGAATCCACAACTTTTGACTTTCTCTTCGCCATGCTGGTCAACAAGAAACTATCTTACACAAATCGTAAATGAGTAGCAGTGAGTGAGTTAGTTAATTGGTTGCGCTCCTGTAAGCGGTGGGGAACTTAATGGATATTCATGAGGTGAGATGTTGCTATTAAAGGATATGCTCCCAGCTTTTTTCGGAACCGAAACTTAGAAATTTCGAATGGTTCCGGTATTTAAAAAAAAACCACATAATCGGTTCTGCATAAGAACCGTGTGAGGGACCGAGAAGCCAAGAACAAGGAACACAAGCTTTGCACAAAAAATGGGTCTTTATTTGAACCCAAGAAAAAAATTTACTTTACAAACTCATACATTTCTTACAACAAAAATAAAATAAACAAATAGAAAATTAGATCAAAAACACTTAGACAAAAAACAACCAAACAAACTAAAACTGACCTGCTCAAATGAACAAAGCAACCGCTTATAAAGGAAAGGATGGGCCCATTACAAATGAGGGAAAACAATTCAATTTTACATTCAACATACAACCCAAGTAAATCAAAATCAAATCAAACAGAGGTATATAATAAATAAAGATAAGGAAAGCAAAATTTAGTCAAATATCATAAATGTACAACTAAATAAATCAATTAATAAAGACATTAATGTTTCTTCCTCCCCCGGGCAATTCCCAGCAAATGGTATGTCCAATAATGCTTAAGTTCTGTTCCTGCCCGGACTCTAATCCTCGTCACGCCAGGATGCGGCTGCAGCGGACCATGAGATGCGGTTCGAAACCGCATACTCAATGAGTAGGTACTTAATTTCAATAAGTACTTATTTAACGAGCGTTAAAAGAGTAGGTACTTTATAGCCAGATCTCGTTGAGTATGAATGTGAACCGGACATCTGCCATGGTGATGTTATCATGTGACCTACGACGCGTTATATCACAAGCGCAACAACTTAAAAGATTTGAATGACACGTTTAATTAATCTATCTGTAAATATCTTGATATTGATTAAACTTGCTCATTTTGTGATATTTTTGAAGAAACTGCTGCCTATTTATTTTGTGAATACATTTAGGGTTGATTTAAGGCAGGGGTGGGGAACCTTTTTCCTATCAAGGGCCATTTACAATTTTCTAACATTCTTTAAGGGCCATTGTAATGAGCAGGGGCGTTTCTAGGTTTTAAAAACATCAGGGGCTGAGCCCGAAACATTAGGGGCTGGGGGTGGGTAACAAGATAACATGATTCGATACAGAGAATAATGTATATTTTAGGCCTATATGCAGGGGGCAGACTGGTTAAAAAATTCAGTCCTGGCACTGTAGCCACACCAGCCCATATTACCACACAGACACACACATTCAAATGTGAGGTAGTTAGGGGGGTTCGGGGGCATGCTCCCCAGAGAAAATTTGATTTCTTGGACCTACATATGTGCATTTTAAGGTGTTTGAAGGCCAACATTTTTTGATAACAATAGCTTTAAAAGCATGTCAGTGGGCAGTAGCATAAATTATTTGTCAAGATAACAGATTCTTAAACATGAGACCAGAAGTCAAGACTAAACCAATTCACCTTGGTGGTGGTGACCAAGTAATCGTTTTGTATTACCTATTTTTATTAGCCATTCAGACAATTCAGAAGAACAAAAATGTGCAGGAAATATAGAGGCCTGTATTTATAATATTATGAATGAAATGTGCGTTATTTGGAAGAAAGTGGAGGTGTGACTGACTTAGATAACTATATGGCTCAACTCTTTCCACTAAATCAGCACAGACTCATTCCTCTTTTAATCGGCCACTCATTCCACTTGCTGTCGGCCACTTATTCCACTTTAATACGCAAATGACAAAACGAAAGTAAAAGCAGCAGCCCCTCGTGGACGACTACCACACACACACACACACACACACACACATAAAGTAAAGTCCATGCCTGGTCCTCCGCTGTCTTCGTTCCGATCCTTTTATGCGCCCCGAAGCTGATCAGTGAGAAACTTGAAATCGGTGCGGCGCGCGCGCCCCCGAAACTCATCCGTGAGAAACTTGAAATCGGTGCGGCGCGCGCGCCCCCGAAACTCATCCGTGAGAAACTTGAAATCGGTGCGGCGCGCGCGCCCCCGAAACTCATCCGTGAGAAACTTGAAACCAGTGCGGCGCGCATAACACTCGCGCTACTGGCCTCGCCCTGCTCTCACGGCTCGTGGACTCGTGCTGCTTGCCACTTTGCCTATTTTGTGTTTTCTATCACAGGAAAAGTAATTGCTGAGATTTTTGTTTCTGAATTATTATTATTATTTATTTATTTTTTTTTTGGGAGGAATTGACTCGCGGGCCGCATCAAACTGTTTTGCGGGCCGGTCGTTCCCCACCCCTGATTTAAGGTCTTATATTTAACCCTACTAATGTGACCCACCGTTTTATCCTGAACGATATTATTTATTTTTATTACGAAATCCTAAAATTGTCATCTCTTGGATATGTTGTTAATTTCTTTATTTTATATCCAAACATTTTCATCCACAAGCAAAAAGTGGCTTACTGCTTGTTTTCCTTTTTCTTGTTGAATTTAACTCTCGTTTCATCCCTCAGGCCTACAAATAACAAAAAATTATTATTTTTTTTTTTCAAATGTATTATAATGAATTATTTAAGAAAATATATATTAAGATATTCAACCCTGTAGGTTCTTTTTTTCCTGTGTATAAAATCTCATATTATGTATGCAAACCCATGATATATACATACATACATACATAAAAAAAAAATATATATATATATATATATACACACACACACACACACACACACACACACACACACACATACATACACACCCCTCATAACATCAGTAACTCCACAGCCCTACCTAGAACGGTTTTCCTCAGCGTTTGTAATGTCTGCACAAAGGGCAGCTGTGCGAAGATTCACCTTTGGAGAAACCTGTATTTTAAACTACTTGATTTAAAGTATCATTAATATTAAAAATGTATATTACCCCAGAATGAATTGCATTGCTATCCCACCCCAAAACATACAATAATAACAACGATAAATGCTAACCAGTACTTAATTATATTACTTGTTACTGAAAATGATATAATTCAATAAAACAAACAAAATGTAATGTATGTCATATGATATAGCTATGCATGAATACACTCTAGATGTGCATATAGTGAACATATCTACATTTTCATTCAAACAATTAATTAAAGCATTCATTAATTAATTATATTTTATTTACTGACAACAATGAGAAATATTAATAAATTAGTAAAAGAATGAATGAAAGTCACCATCACACAATAAACAAATGCATATACAAGTCAACACATGAAACAAAGCTTTATTCAAACTACAATCATGTATGTAGGCTGAAGGCGCTGAGGTTGTTGCGTGATGTGTTGTGCTTCACAATCTGAGGCAATAAGGACAGGTGGAGTGATGGTGGGTCTCATAAGGGCAGGCAGAGTGATGGAGGGTCTCGTAAGGGTAGGTGGAGTGATGGAGGGTCTCGTCCATGGCACCATCTCCAGGATTCAGCTCTGGGCTCTTCATCCTCAGTGCTCACACCAGTCTGCTGACATTTCAGATCCCACAAACATAACACAAAAGCAGTAATTTTAACAGCACAATATCATTTGATTTCAGTAGTATTTAGAAGACAAAAAAGCTTTTTTTTTTCACAAATGCCGCCATCATCTTCCCTTGCAGGTCCTGCTCCACCACAAAAGCTGTGCAGCAAATGCACAGAAATCAAGAATCAGAAAAGTGCTGTAATATCACATTTCTGTAGTATACTCACTCAAAGCCTTTGATGGCAGCATTCAGCTTCATGAGCCACTCTCCACCGGATAAACACACATGTTCATCTGTCCCTGTAACATCCAGACAAGATTCACATTACCTCTGTGATTTATGTGCTCAATACTACATTTACATGTTGATCATAAATGTTCCACAATTTTTCAACAGCACTAATGGACAAATGAAATAGATTACTTATGTTTAGTTACTTTATGTAAATGTATTAAACATTCGTCTAATGAAAACAGTGTTGACAACAGTGAATTCTCCTAAACAATAGTACACATACATCACTCAGATGTAGGGCTGCACGTTTTCAAGTTTTTCATTAACCGTTAACCGAGGCCCTTAGCGGTTAATACTCGGTTAACCATAGTGTGCGCGCCGCAACCCCGAGATAGGCGTAATTTGCGGGTGGGACATGTCCCCACCACTATTTTCTAAGGTCGATATTGTCCTCACCACTTTGAAACATCTCGCGGCACGAATACCAATACAAATAAACAAAACATCTCCTGTTAACTAGCAGAGCATTCATTTCGTTCGTTTTTTTTTTTGGCGATCTAGCGCTGAAATGTTTTGTTTTTTAAATCAAGTGATCAAAGTGCTCGTTGCCGCTGCGATCGAGAAGGGTCTTGTAAATCGTGCTGAGGTATTATTAATTCGTGGCCACTAAACAATTCACCTGAATATTCACCAATTCACACAAAAAAAAAAAAGGAATAAAAAGCTGTAGCCTACGAGAATAGTCGGCCTTCACTGAAGAGCTATCTTCACAGGTAAGAAAAACAGTTTAATAATTATTATTAATTCGTGGCTACGAAATAATTCACCTGAATATTCACCAATTCACAAAAAATAGGTCTTTAGCATTCACTAATTAATAGTATCAAACTGTTTTTGGCCACGTTGCAATTCGTTAAATCAAAATGAGGGAGGGAATTAGTTCAACGTGTCCACGATTTATTAAAACGAGGGAACAAATAAGTCGTCGTAACAACTAATTATTTAGATCAGTGGACAGGGCGCATAGAACAAACAGTGAGAGAGCCCCGGCCGCGCGCGCGCGCACTCTCACCGCCTTCAAACAACACGAGCGCTGCATTGCTCTCTCTCCCTCGCGCATATCAACACAATAGTAAAAGGTCTGAAGACCCATTGTGTTTTATAGATTAGTAGTTTGTTCATATAAAGTGTTTGATTAGCAAGTACATGTTTAGGAAATGCATAATACAAATTGTATGGGTTAATGTAACGGTAAACGGACTCTGCGGGTAAAACTGTTGTGATGAAACTGCGCATGCGCGGGGTAAAACTGCTGGGGTAAAGCTGTGGCTCTGCGGCTCTGCAGACAGATATTATTGTGCTGCGATCAGTGGCGCGGATACTATGTTTGTTTCTGGCTCGCGCACAGCCTTCACTCTCGGACGCGCGCTTTCTTTGCCCGCTTCATATTAGAAAACTGGTCTAGCGGTCTCTGGTGGTGCAAAAATGTATTACAACTAAATTCAATGCACGCCATTGACGCCACTTAACCGAGCAAAATGTTTCACTCGGTTACGCAATTTTTAACGGTTAATCGGTTAACCATGGACACCCCTACTCAGATGTCTATTTCATATCTATTAGACGTAGTAATCTGCAATTCTTATAGAAGATTTTCTTGCCAGATATTAAATAGACATTTAGTAAAATGTATTTAAGATGTATATGGTTTAAAATGTATGCAAATCCACTTTGGAGACGTATGTGTCCTTACTGGAGCTCCTCTGTTAGCTATACATAATAAAATGTGATTTACAGCAAAATCACAAATTTACCATATATAGCGTCTTTACACCTTTAACAATTCAACAGTTTACTCTACAGTAGTTCAACACATGCGATCATTTGATTTGTAGTACTCACATTTGAAAACACTCTCGTCCGTCATCCTTTCCGTCATGTTCGAGTACGACATATCCTTCTTCTTCTTTTTTATGACGTATCCTCTCGCGTGGCCTCCTGGGATAGAAGAGTATCCATCGGTTGAGCACTCAAAAATCTGGGCGGAAGCAGTAAGCCATCCGGGAACTTCTCGCCTACTCTTTTATGAATACTGATGTTTTGAACGTACTGCTTCCTTCACGTACTGTTTTCGCCTACTATATAGTAGGAAAGTAGGCATATTCGAACACACTTAAGTCCGAATCTCGCGATAATTAGTACGTCACCCAGGTAATTCTCGCCTACTCTTTTGGATTCGTACATACTTTTTCGCTCGCCTACTCTTTTTCCCATACTAAATAGTAGGGAAGTATGCGGTTTCGAACGCAGCCCATGTCTGAAGTTCATCACGGTAAACTTAAACTCAAAATAGAAACAAATATAAGTAACATATACAACGTAACTAATTTGTGTGCACTTCAAATCAGTAACAATGTATAGAAAAATGTGTTGTAAATGTAAACGTATGAAAACCTAACAATAAAGAATTAATTATATATATAAAGTTTAAATAAAGATTATTCTTAAATACATGTCCTTCGTGTAAATGCATGTGTGTGCGTGCGTGTGTGTGTGTGTGTGTGTGTGTGTGTGTGTTGATACATACACATTACCGCTCTTGTGCGGCCACCACTCGGGCCGTCACAAACCAGTTCTCGGTTTCCAACCCTATGTGTGTGTTTTACATTTTTACAAGATGTAATACAAGTCTTAGATGTCCCCAGAATTTGTCTGTGAAGTTTCAGCTCAATATACCCCACAGATAATTTATTATACCATGCTCAAAATGCCCTTTTTTGTGTGGAAGTGAAAACGCACTGTTCTCATATGTGTATCTTTAAATGCAAATAAGCTGCTGCTCTCCGCTCCCCTTTCCAGAAGAGGGCTATGCCTTTACAGCTCGTGCTTTGGATACTCCGGCAACAACAAAACAGGAGAAACAGTATGGAGCCGTCTCTACTGAACACGTTTTTGCACTCCCCTGCACTGCTTTGATCATTTTGTATGCAGGGTACCCGCGGGGTCTTAAAAGCATTGAAAAAGTCTTAAATTTGATCATCTCAAATTAAGGCCTTAAAAGCCTTGAATTTGGTATACAAAGTCTTGGATTTCGTTACAAAGGTCTTAATTTTTGTTTTGCCTTTTCTATGATTAAGTTCATACCGTAACAAAATGAACTGTTACTAATGTAGACTAATAAAAAATTTGTCGCGTAACGTTGAGTTCACCTCGCGCTCCACGTCATAGAAGAACGCGCGAAAGCGTGCGCACCCGTTACGATGGTTACTAAGCAGAGCTTTTCTGTTAAAAGAACCTTCCACGCGCGCTCTCTCTACGTTGTTGAAGCGCGGATGATCTGAAAACACAGACAAGCTGGAGTTCAGCGATCTTCATTTGAGAAGTTCTGTCATGAGCCGCTTGCGCTGTTTGTGCGACTAAATCTGCGATCAAAATGCAGGCTAATATACAGCAGTGTTTTTAATGTTGATCATTATGCGAGCAAAAATGCAATGTTTCCCGACTATCCACAAGATTTCAAATGTGACATTGATTTTATACAACAGTAAAAAAAAAAAAAAAAAACAGTTTTAAACAGTATTGTCAGGCTTATTGCTCTATTTTGCAACATAATCTGTGGCTTTGACAAAGACAGTGAGTTACCGCCACCTACTGGCGATTTTAATATCATATTTGTATTAATATTACACTTTTTTTAACATTGCATATTTATTGAACATTGTTTTATTTAAAGCATTATTTCTTTTTTAAAGGTATTATAAAGGTGAAAAATGAAATGGAAAAATCGATTAAATGGGGCAAATATTGTCCCTTAATGGAAAGATGTGACTGCAGTCTAAGTGGAAGAGAGGGGGTACGGCACTCTAAAATTGAGAACTAAGGAAAAGGGATATGTAGAATTGCACAAGTGCTACTGCTAAAGAGTGCAATGTCAATACAGCCTGTTAGCTTCATTTTAATTTCTCATAAGCTTAATTGAATTGGCCTAGAGAGAATAATTATGACATTTTCTGAATAAAGACTACATATAAAATAGCTACCAAAATTAAAGTAACTGCAGTTTGACTAAAAGTAATGACTAAAAGTTGAAATGCAAACACATTTCGTCAACTAAAACTATGAAAGGCAGAATGACTCAAATGTGACTAAGACCAATAAGCATTTTCGTCTGAAGACTAAGACTAAATCAAAAATGGCTGCCAAAATTAACATTGGCCTACACACGTGCGCGCTACAACGCTACTGCGTATGTATTAAATATGACTGATCATTTAAATAAAATGTTTTATTTAATTCAAGTAGTCTACTTGTACATAATTATTTTTTAGGGTTTAAAATGTATACAGATTTGACATTTTCCCCTCATACTTCTGTCGGAATTGGTACGAAGTTGGCATTGAATTTCATTTGAAATGGTATTAAAAAGGTCTTAAAAAGCCTTGAATTTAAGTTGGAGGATCCTGGGGGTACCTAATCTGTAGCCCCGCCTTAGCTCTGAACGCGCGTCTATATCGCTTCAAACACTCACTTTATCATTATACGCGCGCGGCGCGTCCTATTCGCTTTGGACGCGCGAATGGATTCAAACTGTTCAAGCTAGACGCGATAGACGCGAATTTGATGCTCTATTCGCGTTTGGTGTTAACGCAGCAAAATGAACAGGCTGCGATGTCAAGATTGCAGTGCTGGAGTGTGTGTGTATGTGTGTGTCAGAGAGATAGAGGCACGGGTGCGATCGAACAGTGGAAACATAAAAATATACTC
This sequence comes from Rutilus rutilus, assembly GCF_951802725.1. Lineage (NCBI taxonomy): Eukaryota > Metazoa > Chordata > Actinopteri > Cypriniformes > Leuciscidae > Rutilus > Rutilus rutilus. The sequence goes on along the minus strand of NC_140210.1, from coordinate 10,285,682 downwards.
CGTCATTTTGTTCATACAGGACATCATTAAAACTGCAAAGTGTTTAGCCTACTTATATTTGTGTAAAACACAACATTGTGCTTTTGTCAAACTGTAAACTCTTGTCAAACTGTAACCTACAACTGTCACCCAACCAAAATATCACACACGCGCGCACACACACACACACACACACACACACACACACACACGCTGTTTAAAAGCATCTTTTGGACATTCATCATATTGCACTGGTTTTCATTTCTTGTCCTAAAACAGAGCACTAATCTGTTTATTTTTAAGTTCTACATTGATTAAAAAAGAAAATCAAATGTGTTTTTAATGGTAGTATTATTTTAAACAGAAATAAAATATTTATAATTCAGATGAGAATAACGTTAAAGTTAATTAAAATTTTAAGGAAACAAATATATTGATCTGAAATATAGCCAATTAATTTTAAATTCATTCAGGTACAATTACCAAACATATCTCAAGGTCTTTTGAATAAAGGGAGGCAGTCTTTGTTCTCCATTTGAGTGAGATGTTTTTATGTGGCTGATTGAGCAAAGTGCTTCCATATATTTTATTATTAGTAGTATTAGTTCAAGAATAAAATAAAAAAATCGGATTGATATCGGTATCGGCAAATAGCCAAAGCTGCGGCATCGGTATCGTATCGGAAGTGAAAAAGTGGTATCGGGACATCCCTACTCTTATCTTCCGATCATGGTTGTATCTCTCTATTAGTGTTACTCGATCTTTGTGCTGCATTTGATACTATTGACCACAACATTCTTTTAAATAGACTCGAAAATGATGTTGGCATTAGTGGAATTGCATTAACATGGTTTAAATCTGACCGTTATCAGTTTGTAGCAGTAAATGAAGAGATGTCTTATCGATCACAAGTTCAATACATAGTACTACAAGGCTCAGTACTAGGACCGATGCTGTTCACTCTGTACATGCTACCCTTGGGAGGTATCACTAGGAAGCATGGCATTAGTTTTCACTGTTATGCTGATGATACTCAGCTCTATATTTCTTCACGCCCTGACGAAATGATGATTTCTTGGGAAAACTGGATACGCGTTTGTACATATATCAAGTGATTATATATAGAGGGTGTAGAATTAGGATGCCCTGTTTAGGAAAAGGGTACATTTGTCTGTCAGAGTGAATTTAGAGTGAGACACTACATTCCTTTTGAGTTATAAACCAACCAGTCTTATTGTGATGATTTGTCTTTTGTTACCCTGGTAACCAGGGGCCTGTTCTGCCCTTTTGGGGGGTTTTCGCTAGGGGCTTGCTGGATCATTAATAAAATATAATGAATAATTGTCCGTCTAATTGGTCAAGACACTACTTTATGTTTATTATTTGTAATCTGAATTTGCATGACTTGGAACATGGAATTACACATGCTCTTCTAACCTTAATACTATGCTTTTACACAGAGGGAAGAGCAAGAGCCGCAGACCAAAAGGGAGAGTGAAGACAAGAGTATCACTATAAATATTGACATCCCTGATGTGCTCAAGAAGAAGCTGGAGGATGACTGTTACTATATCAACAAAAGAAAGAAGGTATGCATGTTACTCCTTAGGTAACATGTACATAAAAGAGCATGATTCAATGCAAACCAGAATAGGGCTGTGCGATATGGACCGAAAAAAACTATCACAATTTCTTTGATCAATTTTGCGATTTCGATTTGAATCACAATTTTGACACGCACAGACACACTTTACATTCATAAATGCATTCAGTGTGAATTTAAAACATATTTCCAAAGGAAACCAATTAGAGCTTTATCAAAAAGCTGTAACATGTCTCTAAAACAGACATGAGACACGCTGTCTGAGAGTCAGAGTGCTCTTCACTAACACGCTGTGCATATATTTATTTAATTAAAAATCGCAGCCTTTGCGATTTCATAATCGCACTAAGCCAAATCGCGATTTCGGTTCGATTTCGATTAATCGTGCAGCCCTTTACCAGAACTTGATTTAATGTCTCAAATTAATATGATTAAAATGGAAACACCACAGCATCTCTCTTGGTCTACCAATAAGTTCAGATTTACTTTGGTTTCTTGACCTTAAAGCTTAACATTTTCAAAATTAGTCTCCTTTTAAGGGCATTGTCTAATGTTAATAAAATTATTATTTAATTTTGTTTCATTGACAACAGCTGGTGAAGCTTCCATGCCTGATGAATGTAGTAAACATTCTGGAGTCCTATGTGAAACACTTCACCCTAAATGCAGCTTTCTCAGCTAATGAGCGCTATCGGCACCCTCAGAGCTCGACGCAGACCAATATGAGCCTACACTATATGCCACCTGAGAGGAAGTAAGTTGTAGCCATTTTAAAAAATAAATAATTATTTGTCATATACATAATGGTACACTCGTCATCCATCCAGGCTTCGGCTCCCTGCTTTTGGCCTGAGACAATGGGATAGATTCCAGATTTCCCACAATCCTACATATGACAAGTGATTTACAGGGTTTGTTCAGAAATTTGAAAATGCTTGATTTAAACTGTTATGTTTTCAGGTTTTGAAATGTGCTGGAATTTTGAATATAGAATCCAATATTGTAAAAAAAAAAAAAAAAAAAAAAAAAAAAACCTTTTTATTAAAAAACAAATCATGAATCATTTCATATTGTGAACATTGCTTTATTGCCGCACAAGTAAAACTTGAAAGTGCTGGAGAAATGCTTGAATTTCACTCTGTAGGTACTAGGGCTGTGCGATATAGCAAAAAAAATGATCATGATATAATGTTTCATATCGTTCGGTATCGATAATTATTGACATTTTTATAACCTTTTTTTTTATAAAGAAGAAAAGTTTGAATTTAAAATGCTTTTTTTTAATCCACATTATTAAGGCAAACAACAAATTATATTAGTTTTAGCAGTCAAAAACAAATAATAAAATGTATACAAAATTATCTTCTTTATGTCTTATATTAAGATAAAGTAAGTGTTAAAGAAACTCGAACTGTGTGCAGTGTAAAAGTGTAAACGTTGAACAATCAAGGCAAACTTTGAGGTAGATCAAAATATGTAATAAGCAGGGGTGTAATGGTTCACAAAATTCACGATTCGATTCAATACGACATAGCGGTGTCACGGTTTGGTACGTTTTCGATACAGCAAAAAGAAAGAAATGGCAGAGAAATTTCCTTGATTTTTAAAAATATATATATTTATTAAAAGAGAATTTTTTTTTAAATAAGTGAGAGTTTTCCTATATCTTGAAACTTTTAGTTTTATAAAAGGGGATATTCTTTGAAGGATGAACACATTTTTCAGAGTTTTGAAGTGCTGGAAAAAGATGTGAGACGTACTTGAAAGCATTTTACTATTTCTGCCAAACTTCCATGGTTACATTTGGTAATACTACATTAAATCTATGGTGAATGTTGCTGATCTGTGGACTTAAAGCCTAAAACTATAGTTCCAGGGACGTGCACAGGAATTTTGAGGGGCAGTTGCTCTGACCTGAAAAAAGGGCAACCCCCCCCCCCCCCCCCCCCCCAAAATGGCTATATGAAGGACTGAGAATAACAGGGTCTTTATTAAAATATATAGCCTATACACAAAGAAGTAAAACACTGAAATACAGCACTCAGTCACCTTAACTACTACTAATAATAACACCGATTTTATCAATATTAATGCCACTGACGATTCTGATTATCGATCTGATTCTTTAACGATTCTTCTTGATAGCACTGTGTGGAAAAATGTAGTCATATGCTTTTCACAAAAAAAAAAGTGGTTTTATTTATTTTAAAGCTTAAGCTTGAGTAAGCAAACTGTACTTTTTATGTAATTTATGTAATAAATAGAACCTTATTGTAAAGTGTTACTGATTAGTTATACACCGATTCAGACGTCTCCTGAGTTCACTGTTGGAAAGATCAGTTGTTTTAACCATTCATTAAAATGAATCGGTTCAAAGGAGTCATTAGTTCGCGAATTGGACGTGTCATGCGCGTTGTGTGATTATCCCAGCAGTTAGGACATGGACACATCCAAGATTTGTGTCAACACAGAAAATATTTCATCACTGGATAGTTTTTTTCGTTTAATTAAAGTGTTGTTTTATGTCAGCTGAATGTCCGGAACGCTTTTCAGAGAAGATAAGGCAACTTATTTAGCACAATTCACACCCAGCGGTAATTAAAAAAAAAAAAAAAAAAAAAAATTCTCAGAATGCTCCACATGAAACTTTTGGTCTTCCGACCTTTTACCACCCTGTCGATTTATTTTGATTAATATGTGCGAGGGAGAGAGAGCAAGACAGCGCTTAGTTTGGAGATGGTGAAGTCTTGTTTACACTTTCGCCTGGCTCCAAAGAGAGAGAGTGCGCGCGCGACCGGATCTCTCTCTCTCTCTCTCTCTCTCTCTCTCTCTCTCTCTCTCTCTCTCTCTCTGCTCGTTCTTTCAGTTAAACATGCGCCCTGTCACAAGCGCAGCAGTTCATCTACATTACTCACCAATCAATCAGTAGTACATGACCATGCACTCGCACAAATGCGACCACATACAATTTTAACTCAGTCTGGAACCCTGATGATGATCGTTTGTTTGTTATACATCACAAACTCACTTTTTCCGACAACGTTGAGTCGTCTCACCCGACAACCGCGACAATCTAGGGCCGCTCATGCAGGCTCAGCGCAGGTGCCGGTCTCGTGCAGCGCTGGAGCCACGTAAACAGAGTTTGCCCTTCCCCTACTGACTTGCACTTTCGGTGCCCGAATGGAAGTGAATGAGGCTTTGCGATTATATATTTTTATTTATCTAGGCCTACGTGAAATTCTGCATCCATTTTTTTCCCCCTCGGAAGGGCAACGTGAGTCGAGAAGGGCATATGGGCAGTTGCCCGGGCAACCAGAGCAACCCCCCTGTGCACGTCCCTGTATAGTTCATTCATGGCACAATGTTTCTCCTGGTTTCCACATCAGCACTGTTTGATCCGTTAATAACAGAGAAATTTGAATGCTTCTCACTAGATCTCGCAGCGATGTTATTAATTCAGCGGCGAATTCAAATGCTTTCTTAACTGGATCTCTTCGCGCTGTGTAGTAATAGTGTCGCTTGATCAAGATCGGCTCGCGCTGCATTTACATTGGTCCAAACTGAAAAGCGGTCCGTAAAGCACAAAATGAGTAGCGCAGTTTCGTTCCACTTTCATTATGTCTGCCTATTGTTGTTGGGCAACCGAACCGAAAGCCTCGTACCGAACGGTTCAATACCAATACGTGTATCGTTACACCCCTAGGACGATACAAACCTCTAAAGCTGTAAGAGATATTGGGATGTCAAAGCGGTGACTCAACTGATCACGAGAGCAACGCAACCTGGCTGTTTAGATATTATTGGTTGTTTGCAAAAACAGTTGCAAAAACATCTGATAGGCACAGTAGGTGTCGGTATTGCACCTTAACGCTGGTTGCCACGTCATGTAACAAAGCAGACACACACAGCAATCAGCTGCTACTGCCGCGTTAAAGTATGTCATCGGATATGACAGACGAGACACTCTACCCGCAATTCAAGAAACTTTGCTCGCCAGTGTGGAAATTGTTTTGGATTCTGCCGAAAATTACTTGTTAATCAGCCCAGTCTGCAGAAAAGGGGGCAAACAAAGCCTCCGTTATCCTGCAGATTTGGCCACTCTACAGAGAGTAAGTTGTCATTATTTTGCTAGTCTTTAACCTGTTAACTGGTGATGTCTTTCTGTTTTATTATATTAACATCCCTCGGGGATTTTAGTCCAAAAGTGTGCATTTCGGATAAAAACACATGGATTATCGTGTTTACTTCAAATATATTTAGAGAGCGTATTATTCTATTTTTACCCAAAATAGGATGATGTGAGCATCATGGAGCGCTAAACTCTCACATGTAAACAAGTTTACCGATTCATATTAGAACTGCACCAACATTATATATTTTTAAATTAAAATTAAAAACGTATCTCTTCTCTGTAGCCTATAACTTGTGATGTCCCTTGTTGTCTGTTGTTGTTTTGTTTTATTTTTATTAATTATTTTTGGTTTTAGAACATTGTACAGCACATTGGTCAACTGGTTGTTTTTAATTGTGCTTTATAAATAAATTGAGATTGAGATGTAATTTATGTTTAATTCATACTCGACGCTGGAGGGCCTCACACAGAAAGTCCACAAGTGAGACTCATGATGAGCAATAAGTTCCAGGAAATCCTTCACTGTAGCTGAATAAAACGTAGATAGAGACATTGTGACTGATTAAGCATACAGAAAGTTAACATTGCGACAGCATTATGGATTATCTGTGTTCTTCAACCCATGGATAATGTATTTTTAAAATGCAATGCAAATTGACATAGCCTTTATCACTGTTTAAAATACTATAAAATATATATATATATTTTTTATGATTTCTATAGATATCATGATATACCACTATCGTGAATTCTTTTGGCCACTATAACAGTTTAGTGAACAATCTGATATCGTGAAAGGCCTAGTTCAGAGTATTGAACTGTAGCCTACATCGATTAATGTTTGCCCCGTGGTCTGTAGTGATTCAGTCCAGCTTCTTTTCATCGAGGGCCCACACAGAGACCTGTTTGCACACTTTCCCCTGAGATGCGACCATTGGAATCCCCCATGTTTATTAGGTCCTGTGCTAGGTCAATAAAACCTCTTCCCGCAACTCATTTAATGAGATATGTATTAGGCCTATATATATTAATTTACGATCAACCTTTTGTGAAGATGACTATTGCAGATTGGTCGAACTCAGCACAGGCTAGAGGTTCTGTATAGCAGATGCGACTTATTGGTCTGAATGACTACAGAGAACAACGCCTGATTCATAAAATTCACTTCCAAATGCAAAGGTGCAGTTTTGACTTGAATGAATTAATGAGGCATTTATATAGCACTTTCATATGCACTACTGTACACCCAAAGCGCTTTACAATGACACAGCGTGTCACTTGGATGATGCAACGGCAGCCACAGTACTACGGTGCCAGTGCGCTCACCACACACCAGCTACAGGTGGAGAGGAGAGAGTGATGGAGCCAATTCAATGGATGGGGATTATTAGGAGGCCATGATTGGCAAGGGCAAATGGATGGAATTTGGCCAGGACACCCGGGTTATACCCCTACTCTTTACAAGAAGTGCCATGGGATCTTTAATGACCACAGAGAGTTAGGGCCTCGGTTTAACGTCTCATCTGAAGGACTTGAAGTGTCTAAAACTGATTGTTTAAATTGAGAAAGTCATTCGTGCCTTTATTTTTTCAAGGCTTGATTATTGTAATTCTCTTTATATAGGATTCAGTCAGACAGCGTTGTCGCGTTTTCGGGTAGTCCAAAATGCAGCCGCTAGGATGCTGACTGGTACGTGAAAACGATAGCACATTTCCCTTCATTGGTTGCATGTACATTTCTGAATAGAATTTAGGCTTTTATTGTTTGTTTTTAAATCATTAAATGGGTTAGCGCCACCTCTGCATCGGCTGATAACTTTTTCTAATTGGCCGATGTGTTGGAATTGGGACTTTTATTTTGACGGCCGGCGCTGAGAACACCAGCGCCTGAGAAGAAACAGCAGTGCCTGATCACACCATTGTTGCCAACTTGCCGACTTTGTCGCTATTTTTAGCAACTTTTCAGACCCCTTTAGCGACAAATCTAGCGACTTTTTGGACAAACCTTAGCAACTTTCCAAATATCGCCAGTACTGCAAGCGTGAGGTCTTACTTCCCTGCTGCAGCCACATCTCTGTGTCTGCTCTGTTCATCAGTGAGCGGCTGAGAGGAGCAGCACATTCCGTTGACTGCATGCCAGCTGACATAGACATGAATGAGCTGCGTATGTGCACGCTGTGTTAGCAGGGACCAATCAGTGATCACATATCAGCTGCCTTCTCCTTTGTTTTTAATTCAAACCATTTAATTTGACTGTTTTTTTTTCCCTCAAACACACATACACATACAATACAAATACACATACAAAAACGCATATACGCAATATAAATTCAACTTTATTAAATATATGAACATAATATAAATATAAAAGGCGGATATATATACACAAGCAAATAAAAATAAAAATACATACAGCTAGAACATTACAAACATTTAAAATAGCAAACATGTCACACTCTAAGGTATATTTACAAAAGTACAGGAAAGAATGGGAGTTAATTCCTGAATTTAAGGGGTGGCTGAAGCCCTATGTGGGCAATGACACAAGGGCTTACTGTCTGTACTGCAAGACAGAATTTTGTGCCGAGTTGTCCGATGTTAAAAAGCATGCCTCAACTCAAAAGCACAATGAAAAGTCCAAGCCTTTCAATCAATCCAAGCAAAAAACTTTAACATTTGCTCCAAAAAATGCAGACTCTTGCAGACATGGAGAGGCAACCATGGCAATGGCGATTGCAGAGCATTGTTCCATTCTTTCTTGTGACCACATTGGTAAGGCATGCAAAGCTGCTTTTTCCGATTCTACTGCAGCCCAACATTTTCGGATGCACCGTACCAAGTGTACGGAAATGATAAATGGGGTGTTGGCCCCATATTTCATTAAAAAACTGGTGGCTGATATTGGTGACTCCAAATACAGCCTCCTCCTTGATGAGAGCACCGATGTAAGTGTCTCAAAATACCTCGGAATCGTGATTCTGTATTTTAGTGAGGAGACAGCAAATGTAGTGGCCACCTACCTAGGCCTTGTTGAACTGGAGGAAGGGGATGCTAGATCAATAGCCAGAGCAGTTCTAGCTTTTCTTGGGAAGTGTGGCCTCAAGGAGAAGAACTTGCTTGGCATTGGCACAGATAATGCATCTGTAATGACAGGAGTGTACAATGGTGTACACAAAATTCTTAGGGAGGAGGAAGGCTTACAACATCTTGTCCTTATCCTCTGTGTGTGTCATTCACTGCAGTTAGCTGTAAGCTCTGCCTCCAAAAACACACTTCCACGTAGTGTGGAATTTCTTGTTAGAGAAACATACAATTGGTTCTCTATTTCTCCAAAGCGCAGAGAGGCATACAAGGCTGTCTATCAAACAATAAACTGTGGGGAGAAGCCTTTGCTGATAACAAAGGTCTGTGCCACACGCTGGCTTTCCATAGAGCCTGCTGTGTCCAGAATCCTTGATCAGTGGGAGGAGCTAAAATTGCATTTCAGCCTTACCATGTCAAGTGAACACTGTTACATGGCAGATGTTCTACATTCCATGGCAGATGTTCTACATTCCATGTAGTGACCCACAGAACCTCTTGTATCTCACTTTTTACAAATCTATTATTAGTGAGGTGCAGTCCACTAAGGCTTTTGAGGAGGAACAGTCAGATCCGCTCAAGCTGCTTGACTGTTTAATGAGGCTAATAAAGTCTGTTTGCAGCAGGGTCATTAACCCAATGGCAAAAATGTATGTCCTAAAAGAATCAACAGATGGCCACATTTCTCCCAAGCCATACCTTGGCTATATATTTGAGTCCAAGGCAGCACAGGTAAACCTCTCTCCAGAGGAGGAGGACTGTGTTCGAAGGAGATGTGTGACCTACACCATCTCCTTAGCAAATGACCTGAGAGCGAGGCTTCCAGAAAATTTGGAGATACTGCAGCACATGTCTTTGTTCAGTGTGGGGGAGACACTAAACCACAACAAGAGCCTGACAGACATGGTCAAATTTGCAAATCTTTTAGGATATTTCCTGGACACAATTGATACAATTATTAATCAGTGGAGGTCTATTCACCGTCAGAAATGGGAGGAAACAACAAACACATTGGCATTCTGAGCTGAAGTTAAAAAGTACAGAGATTCAGCTGGCATAAACCCATATGAAGACTTGGCTTCTGCTGCAGTTTCTGTCCTCTCCCTCCCACACTCAAATGCTGAGGTAGAAAGGCTGTTCAGTCAAATGAGTGTCGTTAAAAACAAGCTGAGGAACAGCATGTCCCTGCAGACCCTCAGCTTTATTCTGTACATCAAATATGGTTTGAGGTTGGCTGGAGAAGCATGCTATGAGCACAAACTGCCTGATAAAGTGCTGCAGCTCTTTGGAACTTCAGCTGCTTATTCTTTTAAGTCCTGTCCAGGCTCATCCTCTGCATCCTATATCACCCCACAGGAGGAGAGCACTGAGGGTATGGATCTTGTGGATGAAGATGAATTCGGTCTCAACATTCTAATGATGTGATCTGGAATCAATCCAAGAAAAGTTGTTATTTTTTAAATGAAAAAATATTTTCCATTGTCTATGTACATAATTGTGGCACTCGTGTCTGCCAAATTATCACATATAAATGTGTAGTTCGGTTAAATTATCAGATAATAAAATTAGATTAGATTGACTGAATTGTGAGAATTTTTCTGTAAATATGCACATAGTTTGTAAATATGCACGTAGTTAGTTTGTAAATATGCAAAAATAAATAAAATTGATGTTGCAAATATGCACACAGTTTGTTTGTACATATGCACATAATTTGTAAATGTGCCCAGATTTTTTGGTAAAAATACACAGTTGATTTGTAAATGTGCACAGGTTTTTTTTTGTTGTTGTAAATATAAACACAGTTTTCTTGTAAATGTGCCCAGGTTTGCTTTTGTTTTTGTACATCTGCACATAATTTGTAAATGTGCAGTTTCTTTTTCTTTTTTTCTGTAAATATGCACACATAGTTTGTTTGTAAATATATGTAATTAATTCAACCTAAGGTTTACCTTCTAGGGGCAGATTATCCTTAACGTCTCTGACTGGAACTGAATATCATTGTTGTGGTTTATAGGCCTACGCTGTGAGAGAATAAGAAACACATTCTGTGGAATCTAATTGTCTCTGAGTTATCAATGTACATGTAAATTTAACTGATAATATCACAGCAGATATGCTGTCTTTAACTTACATGTATAGTGATTTTGTCCAACAACGTCGAGGTTACAAATCCGGAAATTTGTCAGTGCTGTGGAAGTAACTGCTGGTTAACATGTAACGTTAGCCTAAGTTCCGTTCCGTTGTCTAACAGAAAAGATGTAATTGAGAACAGCTTTACTGGACATTCGGCTATATACTTATATAAAAACAGTATGTGAGCACGGTTTAGGGGAGATAACCGTTATTATAAACTGAAGTACCGACAAATTAGGCAGAATGCAAATACGACGCAATGACGTCATTAATATGCTAATGACGCATGACGTCATCTGGAAACATTTAGCTACTTTTCGAGCAGGCTTTAGCTACTTTATTTATTGAAAATAGTTGGCAACACTGGATCACACAGCGCTCACTCACATTCTCCGTCTTCATTAGTTTACCATCTCTGTCAGTCATATCTAATACTTTGTTAGACAGAACTGGTAAACAAAGAAATTAAATGGTATGTGAAAAAGTAAAGCGTTTGCTTTTATATTATTTGTGACAGAAAAAAGGCAAACAATCAGGCTAAAATACTTTGTCATTTACCGTCAACATTCAGCAAATGCGCATCTTCTACATCATTTAAACAAATCTCTGAATATCTAATAAACATTTAATTTCACAAAGCTTGCAGATTTAATGGAATCCAGCTGTGATATCTTGTGAAGTGTCCATTTGTAGCCTGCAAAAACGTGTTACTGCGAGTGACGCTCAGTCCGTGCGAAGTGAGTGAATGCGAACAGAAGATCAGCTTATGCTGTGCTATATCCAGTTGCCCACTGTGTCATATTCATTTTGTTTTCACTGTGTGATGTATCTTTCTGTTGAAAACTAATTTATTATCTCAGGCTTTTAATTCTACTGAGTATTGAGACATGTTTTACATTAAATTCTGTATGTACTTTGAATTTACCTCTGTATGTCCAGTTTTTTTTTTTTTTTTTATCTTTGTACAGCACTTTTGGCAACTGCAGTTGTATTAAATTTTGCTTTATAAATAAACTAAGTAAACTCAGAATCAGAAACAGCTTTATTGCTAAGTATGTTTATACATTCAAGAAATTTTGTCTTGGTTACAGAAGCTTCCACAGTACAGACAGAATGACAGCGACAAGACCGATAATAAAAATGGAATAAGGGAATAAAAAATGCAAATATATAAAAGATAAAAAATACACAAAATAGACAATAATATATTAATGTATAGATATGTTATATACAAATGCAAGGAAATGTAAATAAGAGGTATGGTGTGTTATAAATAATGTTAATAAGTATAAATAGTGTTCTGTATTGCACGTTTATTGCCCAGTGGGGGCATATAACTGTTCATGAGGTAGATGGCCTGAGGAAAGAAACTTTTATTGTGCCTGGCTGTTCTGTTGCTCAGTGCAATGTAGCACCGACCAGAAGGCAAAAGTTCAAAAAGGAAGTGACCTGGGTGTGAGGGGTCCAGAATGATCTGCCAGCCCTTTTAGTCACTCTGGATGAGTACAGTTCTTGGAGAGTGGGAAGGGGTGTGTCGATGATTCTTCCAGCAGTCCGGACTATCTGCTGTAGTCTTCTAAGTTCTGATTTGGTAGCTGAGCAGAACCAGATAGTTATAGAAGTGCAGAGGACAGACTCAATGACTGAGTAGAACTGTATCAGCAACTCCTATGGCAGGTTGAACTTCCTCAGCTGGCGAAGGAAGTACAACCTCTGCTGGGCCTTTTTGAAGTCTATGTGGAACTCCCACTTCAGGTCCTGTGAGATGGTGGTGCCCAGGAACCTGAATGATTCCATTGCACCTACAGTGCTGCTCATGATGGTGAGTGGGAGGAGTGCTGGGTGTTTCTCCTAAAGTCCACAATCATTTTCCCTGTTTTGAGCTTGTTCAGCTCCAGGTTGTTGTGACTGCACCAGTCTAACCTCCTGTCTGTAGGCGGCCGGTGCTGATCGTGTGGGTGTTGGATGAGACTTTTCCCAGCTTGTCTGTCTGTCAGGAAGTTGATGATCCACTGACAGATGGAGGTGGGTACAGAGAGCTGAGTTAGTTTAGTCTGGAGAATATCTGGAATGATAAGCCCTTTTCAAACAGAGATTCCGGAAAATACACGGATAAAGTGACCCAGGATTTGACCCGGGTTCGTTTGATTTTGGTTCATTCACACTGCCAGTGATTTTCCGGAATCAGAGAGTCCGTTCACACATAACCGAAAAAATCCCGTAAAGACACATGACATCGATGTGACTTGTAATGTCTCAGCAGCATCTTAAGTTTGCTTATGAGCTGCGATTTCTCTCTTGAGAATCATAGACTTGCACAGATCATAAACGTGCACATTACGTAGGCTACCATTTCACTAGCTGGCTAGCCTACTTCACTATAAAGCACAGTGTTACGTGCTTGATGTTGTTAAGCGACGATTGCTTAACATTTAAGTGAGATATTTTTGTTACTGTATGTGCAATAAACAGAAACAGCCAGCAACAAATAATAACATACAATGAGTATTATTTCTTATACAGAATAGAAATAAAATAAGTATGAACATAGAGGAAGAAAAGGAAACGAGTGTTACCAAATCAAAGAAAGGATCAAAAACCAAATGATTCCCATAACTGATGGCCCACACCCTCTAAATTGTCTACCAAAAAAATACAAAAATTAATTAGAAACAAAACCGAAATCTTCAGCGTATTCAACACTTTAAGTAAACTACACAAACCACAACCAAAAATATGGGAGGCAATCACTTGACCTAACTAACGGAGAAAGTACTACCTGTAGATATGAGAATATTACTATGAGGACACAAATTAACAAAATTAGAAGTCCAGTCAAGTCACCTTCATTTATATAGCGCTTTCAACAATATTGATTGTTTCAAAGCAGCTTTACAGTGATAATAGGAAATTAAAGTAACGGATTGTTTTGGCTTTACAGCAGCTCTAGAATAAAGTTATTGTCCAGCTAAAGTTAGTTTTTGATTGGTTCACTTTCATTGCAAAGATCATTAATTATTAACTTAGGGGCTGCTTACACGACACCGTTTTAACTGAAAACTGAAAACTTTTAATGTGTTCTGGCCATTCATTTGCAAGACAACAGTGTTTGGTGGCTCGAGAATGCAAAGTTTGAATGGGTTCCAAGGTGCAAGTTTTGAACATTTTTGAAAAACATTATCATCTCTGTGTGAGAAACAAAAACATGAATCTGTGAAAGCGGTAACGGCGTGCACATGCATAGTATGTGTTTAGTCTATAGCTATGCACATTTTAATATATATCAAATGTCTTTCTTTACAAATTGACCTCACCAAATTACTTGTCTGGCCTGCATAATACAGAATTTTTAGTTGCTTACATGCGAATTGGAATCATTTTAATAAAGTTTTTTTCTGTACAGAGGTAAAGGGAAGGGAAGGAGGCCTTCACAGGGGAGAGACTAGTTGACACTTTGGGGGTGCGTTGTTGTCGTGTCCAGGCGCAGGTCCTTCATCAGATCTGGATTTGGCGGACTACAGTAAACGTCAGGATAAACAGAGAGACTAATATTAGCATAGACGACATTCTTCTTAAGATGTATCGAGTACATCAGGTGTTATAGGAAGTGTTCCCGGTTCTGGCTGACCTAGTTTATGCAGCCTAACATTGAATTATAGAAGTTGACTGTTCCAATGTTTAGGTACTAAATAGACAAAGTATCTATTGACCGCAGTCGATTTTGATATTCTAGGTATTATTAACTGGCCATAATTTTGAGATCGCAATAGATGTGAAGGATAATGCATTAAGAGCTCGCTCAAGTACTGAGGAGCTAAACCATTTTGGTCTCAAATAGGCCGGTCTGTTTTTTAGTTTCGGGTTGTACTCAATCTTCTAAAACTCGTCAGATCATCTGTTTAAGCCAGTTCTATGGAGCAGATTATGCACGCAAGAGAGCCCTGCGCATCTGTGCGGAAGCTGTTAGCGCAAGCAAGGCAGGCAGAGTTAGCGGAGGCCGGAGAGGGACGTGGAGGAGAGCGACAAGGAGGAGGAATTCGCCAATGAACTTGTAGTTGAGGATCGAGGTGATGATGATAGTGATGAAAATAGGGTCCTTTTGTATCACATGATTGCAGTTGTTTTACAGGGTAGCCTTCATTCTTTCTTGTTAATGTGTTTCAGGCAACTAGTTCATAGGCTCGATGGATATTACCGGTAACTTGTATTGTTCAGCCCATGGCTGTCACATCGTTTAGTTTTTTTTATGCTTTTTTTTATTATAATCTAAAGGCGGTCGCACACCGTACGAGAAGCGCAGCGCCGCGTCGCGTCTATGACAACTCGAGGTATCGCACACTGGACGCGCATTTTGTCAGTTTATGGCCAGCAATATTGTTATGTTTAAGGATATTATGGAATTAATATCATGTCTGTACTATGTTATGATTGTACTGTGCAATTAAATACAATCGTTGCTTAGTCTGCAGTCTGAATTCACTTTACCTCAGAGCGTCCGTTAACTGAATGAATTGAGAATATCACCTGAAAATCTGATAACATCAGCAATTTTCATTCAAGCAGCTGATTTCTGTTAATGAATGTAAAACTGAATGTATATTGCAGCACAGGGTGAAGTCAGTATATACATTAACGACGATTTGAGACAATGTACACTCAAAGAATAATGTGTTTGAATTTTAAAGACATGGCGCTGCGCTTCTCTTCTGGTGTGCGACCCCCTTTAGACATACGGAAATATAGTAGGCTAATTCTGACATTAACTGATTTGTTAAACACAAATACAGATATGGTAACCTCCTACTGTCATGCTCATCTCAACACTAAATTAAAGGCCTGTCTCATTTAGACGCCTGTCTCAAATACAAGCCGGTGCAGTTCGGCGATTTGGGAAAATAAAAGCCTGGGCTATTATTTGAAGTTTTATGGTAATTGCTTACCTCCAGCACGCAAAAAAAAAAAAGAAAAAAAGAAAAGCAGTTTAGTATGTGAGGATGCCAAGGAATAATTTTGATTGTAAAAGTAGGCTACGTCAAATAATTATTACAATAAGTTAGACTCCATTGTGTAACAAGCAAATTAAAATGATACAAATTTATTATTCACAATATGGGAAGAGGAAATAAAACATTGTTCGTTAAGAGCATGACTCAAACATGCCATTAATGGGCTTATTCAAATCCTCTTTTATTTTTTGAGTTTTTATCCATTCTGCATCTCCCACATGTGTGTGTTTTAGCAAGGTAACTGTGTTGCAAGTTGGTGAATGAAAATACTTGCCAGGTTACGTGTCACTACTGCTTTATTAATTTATCCAGTGTAAAACCCGGACACCGCCACACATATGTGGCTTTTTGTCAATGACTGTCCTTCTATAGGATTTAACACAGAGTAACAGCTCACTACCAGTTACAAAAGACACTATCAACAGTCTGTTACAGGCAATTCTAGTTGCATTTTTTCAATTAATTTCTTAAATTATCCTTTGACAATGTTCTGGACCGCCATCTAGTGGCAAAATAGTTTTTTTGGCCTGATGCCAAACTTATTTGTCGACCCCTGGTATAAGGTCTAACATTCATGTTGTTGATTTAGTAGATGATTTAACAAGTTTAGACAATTCTTCCTCTCCTATAGCTATGAATGAATCAAAATTTTGCTCCAGGAGACTACAATGTACTCTCTGTACTCTCTGATGTGATACTGTAGTTGTCGGTTGCATAGTTATAATTTTCTCTCTAGTATTATCAATCTTGTAAGTAAGGAAGTTCATAAAGTCATTACTGCTGTGCTGTTTGGAAACGTCTGGGGTTGAAGCTTTATTTCTCATTAATTTAGCCACTGTTTCAAATAAATACCTTGGGTTGTGTTTGTTTTCATCTAGGAGGGATGAAAATAAGCAGATCTAGCAGTTTTTAAAGGGTTATTTCACCCAAAAAGGAAAATTAGCCCATGATTTACTCACCCTTAAGTCATCCTAGGTGTACACGACATTCTTCTTTCAGACTAATACAATCGGAGTTATATTAAGGAATGTCCTGGCTCTTCCAAGCTTTATAATGGAAATGAATGGCTGGAAAAAATTTGCAGCCCATACCATAAATACAACTTTATAATCTAAAATAACTAGCTTCTGCCAGACGACCGAACGCATGCGCCACAAGACTAACCCGTGGCGCATGTATGACGTAGGATTTTCGCGGTTTAACAACAAACTGAAGCTGTGCAACAAACTGAATCTCCTCTTGTATTATAAAGAAATACTCTGAATTTTTTCTTCAAAATGGCTAATTTGTGACCGGTGTTTTGTTTTGCTCTTTCCTCTGAGCCTCCGCATTCGTCATTATGTTGTGCGTCGGGTCAGGGGTAGTCTTCCACGGTAAATCGATGCGTACTGCCGTCTGTCGGAAGCGGGTGATTATGGATTTTAAAGTTTTAAATATGGGTATTTTCCTTACACAAACACATGGCTTCACTTCAGAAGGCCTTAATTAACCCCGGAGCCACATGGATTACTTTTATAATGGATGGATGCACTTTTTTGGGCTTCAAGTTTTCTCCAGCCATTCACTCTCATTATAAAGCTTGGAGGAGACAGGACAGGCTAATTTTCATTTTTGGGTGAACTATCCCTTTAAGGCTGTGGGAATGCAAATTTATTAAAATGTTTAATTTAGGTTTACATTGAATTTAGCATGTTAAGGTTAGGTATACGTTATTATTATCAGAGTTTTCTAGCAAAAGAGTCCGGTCAGTCCTGTTTTACTGAAACTCTTAAAGGCTCTCGGATTTTGTGTTTTAACAAGAGAGTCCTGCCAGTCCTGTACTTGGGTCTCAGCATTTGAATAGATATGCTGAGTGGATTAGGGTGGGCAGCACTCTGTTTAGAACCGGTTCCTAAACCTGTCTTTTTGGTTCCTGCCCCTAAATGTATATAAACTTTAAGAGAACATTTCACAGATTCAGACTTGGTGACTGCAGCTACCGACAGCTCGTGTTCTCAATAAAGAATCCTGCTGAAGAAACAACCAAGTCTCCTGGTCTTTCGACTCTAAGTTCACAACAACTTGGTGCCGTGAACCCGGATGGAGAAAAAGGAAACTCAAAGAACTTCAAGCTCAAAGACCTGACTCCAGATTGAAACTTCAAGCTCAAAGATCTCAAAGCCTGACTGAGTTCCAGAATCTTCCTTTACAACCAAGGGTTGGTGAGTTTCACTCCATTCAAAGAACCGCTACAGACCAGTATATGTGTTTTTTCCTCTGCGCCGTTCAGAGAAGAGTTAACAGACAGCTGCAGGGTTTTGTTAACTAAGTTATCCTCTAAAAAAAGTTTTTTTTAGAGATGAAAGATACCCTCTGCCTGTCAGGGAAGATTAACATTACAGGTTAATATTGTGTACCCTTTGCTTTAGGCAGAGAAGAATTAGCTTTACGTGCTAGTTATTTCGGTTGATCCTCTGTTTTTGTAGGCAGGGAAGATTTTAGCGTGAATTGCTAATATTTTGGTTTATCCTCTGTTTTTTTTGTAGGCAGGGAGGTTAAGTGTGAAGTGTTGGTCATTTGGAAAGTTAACAATAGCTGATGTGTTAACAAGTGCTGATGGTGATGGTGCTGATATCAACGAGGGTACGCTGGCGCGCTTTGGCTGCCGCTCCTCTCACAGTTTGTTTGTTTTTATGTTGACGTGGGGTTTTCTACCTGCTGTTTTTAGTCTTCCGACTTGTTGCAATGTCGCGGGACTATTTTACATTCGTTGGATTATTGCTTGTATCTGCCTGCGTTCTCTGGAGGACCCTGGAGCCTTATCGGAGGAGTTTACCCTGTGGCCTTACTTTGAACTTTCGCTGCCTTGGGACTGTTGCGATCCTGGATCAACGAAGCATGGCTCTAAGGTACACTGCACACCAGTTGCTGAACTTAAAACAAAACTACTATTTACAAAAAGATGCTTATGAACTCTGTCGTAACGCTGGCCTGCTGAGACAAAGACGGTACATACATCGGAGTTTTGGCCGCAGATATGGCCTCTCTTCCTCTAACAACATCTGCGTACCTATGTGTCGCCGTCAGGCTAAAAGCGCGTTTCGTACTGGTGCTGTCTTGAGTAACTTATCTTCGTTCATTCGATCAGAGTTGCATTCTGCGATGTGCCAGAGCCCCGTAAATGTTGCGTTGCTCAATGCACGCTCAGTAAACAATAACGCCCTGCTTTTATCGGATATCATCGCAGAGCGAAAACTGGACTTATTGTTTTTAACTGAAACATGGCATAAACAAAACGACGGTCTCCTCTTCAACCAGATCACTCCAGAGGGGTATGGACTGTTTGATCTCCCGCGACCTACTGGTCGAGGTGGGGGCATTATTGTGGTTCATAATCTGCAATCAAACATCAGCGCTGTGAGTGTACCACAGTTCTCATCATTTGAATGCCTTGTTTTGAATATTTCTGCTCCAAAGGCAATTACCATCGCTACTGTCTATCGACCACCAAAGGCAAATGAAGCTTTTATGACTGAGTTTGCTGATTTGTTGTCAATGTTGTGTTATAAATTTGAGAGAATCCTCATTCTAGGGGACTTCAACATACACATTGATGAAAATGACTGTGTGATGGCAAAGGACTTCCTATTTTTATTAGACTGTTTTCATCTTAAACAGTTTATCAGCGGCCCTACACATAACAAAGGTCATACATTAGACCTTGTGATTGCAAACGAAGCAATTGTATCACAGCAGTGTTCAGTTGATATTGGTCTCTCTGATCATCTGGCAATCTTTTTTAATCTAGAACTGCCTCTTCCGCCTGTGTCTTCCTCACACTCTGTTCATTTTCGTAAATGGAAATCAATTAATCCGTCAGACTTTGCAGACTCTGTTGTTTCCTCTCTTAGTGGTCTTCCGTCAGCTCCTCTGGAAGATAAGATTTTGCACCTGAATACTGTTCTTGCCTCTAATTTAGATTATTTTGCTCCCTTGAAGTCACGCAAGCTGTGTCCCAATGTTGAAGGCTGCATCCTTCGAAGGACGCAGACTTCAAGGATGCAGCCTATGCGTCCTCTGAAGGACGCACCATGTAGCCTTCCTAGGATTTCCTAATTGTGCAACCAGGTGTTCCCGATCACCGCTCCTGGCGCCAAGCAACGGTGCGAGAGGACAGCTGCTATCCTGATCATTCATTTTGATAACTGAGTAAACAGCTATGGAGCCAGAATTGGCTATTGTAATTTTTATGTTTTATATTTTACTGGAGGTCATTGTGTAATATGACGGCGCTGCCGGATCATGTATTTTCGGTTTAGCCCTGTTTGAATACAAAACCCAATTTAATATAAAAAGTCCAGTATTTCTCGCGCTCGTCATCTGCAGCTGTCACGGTTGCCAGGCGACAAGAACAATCCTTCGTAGGCTAGACCGGTCCGAACGCTTCAGATGCGCCCTTTGATATGGGACGCTGCTGTAGTTAGCAACAATTTGTCAATATTGTGACAATAAGCCTACATTTTGTTACTTTAATTTTCGGAACTGCATATTTCGTTTTCGTATTCACTTACAAATGTGAAGTAACCTTAAGTACTTTTTTCCCTCACATCACAATGTGATTACATTACACTACACAAAAGTATATAATGTAACAACCAGATATTACTGTATATTGAAAATATACAGAAGTAAAATGCAACATAGCCTACGCAGTAATGCAGTAGTAGCCTAATATAAATGCAGTAGTTATTAAAAGTACTTTTTTCAGAAAGCCGTCGATTGAATCAGCCCTGCAAACCTGTTGGTAGACAACTTAGTGGATAGTGGAAATATGCACTCAAACGCTCTGGAGACCATCCCAGATGATGTCCCACCAGCAGGAGGCCTTAGGGGCAGCCCATCCCGGTCCAGCAGCTCAGCTCAATAGAGTCTACATCAATTTTTTCTTATTTTATGTATTGTAAAATTAAATGTTTATGTTGATTTTGATATGTTTAACGTATTTTGTAAATAGTTGGAAAAAGTACTTTAATGTAGCCTAAAGAACAAATGATTTTCATTTACCAATTTTATTTGAAAAAATAAAAAGGTATAGAATTTGTTTCATGCAGAAAGTATTACTGTCATTACAAAAATAAATAATGTCCAGAACAATTCATTCTCTTTTATTTACACAATTAAAGTTGCATAAAAATAAATGTACATAATTTTTCTTTTAAAAAATAAAAGTGAAAAAAGTTAAACAAGAATATGTAGAAAATATATATATTTTTCAATCATTCTCTCAAGAAGAGAAAACAGCCTGTCCATCCTCTTCCTTCTTTCCTGTGCACTCCTCGCCTCTGCCTCCCTCTGTAGTTGCATTTCTTCTCTGATCAAGTCCAAAAACTCGTCCTGTCTCGCCGCCTTTGTGCTGCTGCTGCCCCTGGCTCCTCCTCACCGTGGGCACCCACTACTGAACTCGGCCCTGGTGTGTCCTCAGGGATTGAGGCGATGAGGACAGGGGGGTTGGTGCAATGCATCTGTCCCAACACCTCATCCATAAGGACAAACCAGGGCCAAGTTGCAGCAGTGGGTTTCCCACTCACACCCTCTCCTGTCCCAGGACACTTGCAATCCTAAAGGCAGAGCAAATGAACCATGGCTTGTTAACAACAACAGGACAATACATTTCAGCAAAGATGTGTGTATTACTGTTCTTTATATATATATATATATATATATAGACCCATTTTTTCCTGAATTGTTCTAAAAAAGCAGAAAAGGGTACTTAACACAGAGGAGCAATCTTAAGTGTATTGTTAACAGTGCAAAATATGACACATCAAGACATGCATACAAAATACTTAAGAAATCATATTTCTGTTTACTAAAATTTGGTTAAAACCACATAGCTTGCATGACAGCACTACAAAAACACATAAAAGTGAAACCCCATTGCCTTATCTACTGCTTTTCTTATTGTTTTGGGCTTTATTGGGTGAGTGATATTTCTTATAATACACAAGTGCAAATATTACAAATAGGTCGTTAAACTAATAACGTTATTACCACAAGTTTTGCCTAAAACTACCTGATAAATGAAGCCATGCAATGGTGACGAAGGAGTTAAGAAGTTTATAAGAAAATTTAACTCTGGTTTCGCTAGCTATTTAAGTAAATGAAAACATAATACTTACATTTAAATGTGAATTTGCTGTCCACCACCGATCTCTAGTCTCGGCCGCCTTTAAAAATAAATAAATAAATGCTGTCGTCAACGGCGCGCAAAGACTTATGGGGTAGAATAGGACGCTAAGTGTCCATTTATGTATCCTTCTTTTCACGGGGAAACGAAGGGTGCATTTGGCGTCGCTTTTGAATCAGGGAAGCCTTCGTCGCGTCGCGATGACGCAACCGGCCTTCGAATACGGCCTTCGAAGGATGGAGAATTGAATTGGGACAGCCTTCATCGCGCCGCGGTGACGCAATCGGCCTTCAAATGCGACCTTCCAAGGATGCAGCCTTTGAATTGGGACGTCCTTCGTCGCGCCGCGGTGACGCAATCGGCCTTCAAATACGGCCATCCGGCCTTCAAATACGGCCTTCGAAGGACGCAGCCTTCACTTTGGGACACAGCTTATGAGTCTCTTTTACTCGTTCTGCCCCTTGGTATAATGACGACCTGCGCTTTAGGAAAGCAGCTTGCCGTAAATTGGAGCGCAAGTGGCGTGACTCGGGCCTGAATGTGTTTTATCAAGCCTGGAAAGATCACCTGGGGGAATATAGATCTGCAATTGAGTCTGCCAGATCTGTTTATTTTTCTCAGATAATAGATAATAATCAAAGAAATCCAAGGCATCTCTTTCATACTATAAACAGACTTCTCACATGTAATGTTGGTACCTCTCTGCCTGTCTCAAATCAGGTGTGTAATGACTTTCTTCATTTTTTTAGCTCTAAAATTGACAATGTTTATAAAATCATTCATGCTATACCTGGTTCCTCTTCTGTACTTTGCTTGCCTAGTTTCTCTGGCACATCCTTTACTGCTTTTTCTGAAGTTGACTCTGAGCTGCTCACTAGCGTGGTATCATGTATGAAAGTTACCACTTGCTTACTTGATCCCCCTCCCTACAAGCTTGTTTAAATCTTGTTTTGACTCACTGTGCCCAGCTGTTCTTGGCATTGTCAATGAATCTTTGTGTTCTGGTGTTGTCCCAGCAGCATTGAAAACTGCTGCTGTAACACCTGTTCCGAAGAAGCATGATGTAGATTTGGACAACTTAAATAATTATCGCCCGATATCAAATCTTCCATTTGTGGCAAAAATTTTGGAACGTGTTGTGGCTTTGCAGCTACACAGTCATCTCACAGTAAATAATCTTTTTGAGCCCCTTCAGTCTGGTTTTCGGAAATTTCATAGTACTGAGACAGCCTTGGTCAAGGTCACCAATGATCTGTTAATAGCCTCAGATTCTGGTTCTCTTTCTATTCTTATCCTCCTTGATCTTAGTGCCGCTTTTGATACTGTTAATCACAATCTTTTACTCAACCGTCTGGAAACTGTCTTTGGTGTTTCTGAGATTGTTTTAACCTGGTTTAGATCTTACCTCTCTGATCGTAAGCAGTTTGTCTGTATGAGTGGCTTTCGGTCTGAGCTCGGCTCTGTCCGTACGGGTGTTCCTCAAGGTTCAATTCTAGGCCCGTTACTTTTTAGCATTTACATATTTCCACTTGGACTGCTACTAAGATCACTTGGGCTTAATTATCACTTTTATGCAGATGACACTCAGATTTATATTCACTCTAAACCTGGTCAAAATCTGGATGTTCCTTTTTTAACACATTATATTTCTGAGATAAAAACATGGATGTCCCAAAATTTCTTGTGTCTCAATAGTGATAAGACTGAGGTCTTGCTTATTGGCACCCCTCATCAGCTTCGTAAGGCTGGTTCACTAATTTTAAATATAGATGGCTCTGATTTGGAGGCACAGACTAAATAAAAAAACTTGGGAGTTATATTTGATTCTAGTCTGTCCTTTGACTCTCATGTGCGGTACATTGTTAAGAACTCTTTTTTTCATCTCAGAAACATTGCTAGACTCCGCTCTATGTTATCCCTCTCGGTGACTGAAAGGCTTATTAATACCTTTGTTTTTTTCTCGCATTGACTATTGCAATGCACTTCTTGCTGGGGTTCCTAAAACCACACTTAACAAATTACAATGTGTACAAAATTCTGCTGCTAGGATTTTGACTGGAATCAGGAGAAATGAGCATATTACCCCGATTTTAAAGTCTTTGCACTGGCTCCCGGTCAGGTTCCGAGTTGATTTTAAAATCCTTATGCTCACATATAAGGCACTGCATGGTTTGGCACCTCAGTATCTGTCTGCACTTTTAACTTTATACACACCTAAGCGTCATTTACGCTCTTCACAAGCTGGTCTATTGGCAGTCCCACAGACTCGATTGCGTACTGTGGGGGACAGGGCTTTCTCATCCTATGCTCCTAGGCTTTGGAATGCTCTACCTCCAAATATCAGAGATGCACAGTCTCTGAGTAATTTCAAATCTCTTTTAAAAATGCATTTTTTTAGGTTAGCTTTTACTTGATTTTTTTTTTTTTTTTTGCATCTTGTTGTATTGTTGTATTGTATTTTATTGTAGTGCTGTATTTTAAATTTGCTTGTTCTAGTATGTAAAGCGCCTTGAGAAGCTGCTTTAAAGGCGCTATATAAGAATAAAGTTATTATTATTATTATTATAAGTGTACCCTAGAGAAGTTTTATTTTTTTATTTTTTTATTGTGTGGTAACAAAGAAAACTAACAGAAATGTTTAGAAAAAATGCCAGACTGATCCCCACAACGGAAAAAGGTGGCTTTGCGACTCCATCGTGGTCAGAAAGTGAATTCAAAAATATGTTAAGAGAACAAATGGATCTAATAGTCACTGAAAAAGTTAGACAGGAACTAACTCAGAAATATGAAATTCACCCAGACAAAACTTGGTCAGTAGATGAGTGTAAAAAGGTGCTTGGAGCAAGCATCCGCAAAAACCATATGAAGGGCATTATTTGTTGTCACAGAGAATTTGTTTTAGCAAAAAATACAGAACAGTCTAAGCGCAACTCAGAGCTAGAGAAACAGGTAAATGAGCTACGTGCTAGAATATCTTCGTTGACTAAGAAATTGAGCCGCAACAAAGCTATAGAAAAAACTGATGTAGAAGTTAGTCAGCCAGATAACATTTACCCTGACTTACAAGCTTTTTTTGAAACAGATGTAGCCATCCAATCAGTAACTGATAAGCCAGTAGATTCAGTGAAGGTGTGTGGCGCTAGGAGAAGGTCTCAGGGAATTGAGGGAACTGAAAGTGTTCCTCTCAACTCTTCTGTTGTCCAAGTACAAACTGTTGCCAAAGCGCTAGGACCCAAAGATATCGAGAGACTATCCCAGAGTTTACCCTCAGCACGCACAGAATTTTCTGAATTTAGAAGAGCATTGATCAGTAAAATGCGTCTTTACGACATGTCGTTGCCAGAAGTTACACAGCTGATGTCACAAATTCTAACTGAATCTGAATTTAACAGTTTTGAGTCTGCTGTTACTTCCGAACTGCAACATGTCAGTAAAGGCGATTTGAGAGAAGGTGTTTTGAAAATCCTATAGAATCTCTTAGGACCCAAAATAGACTGGTCGAAAGTTACTAGATGTGTACAAAAGAAAGGAGAGACTATAAGTGAATACACTGAAAGATTTTCTCAGGCAGCTGCAACGTACAGTGGAATAGTGGAGGATTCTGAAAGTGTACTAGATGATAGAGGAGCTCTAAGCCGAATTTGGGCAGATGGTCTTATAGCTGAGTACAGATCAGCCTTGCCATTCCTACATGTTACGTGGGCTAACGGAACTCTCAGAAGTAACCTAGACAGGTTAGCTACATGGGAAAGAGATGCTGATGTTAAAACCCAAGTAAGAATAGCAGCAGCTACGTTTAACCCAATGAAACAAGACAATAGATGGACTAAAAAAGAAAGTACATGCCACTACTGTGGAAAACTAGGACATTGGGAGAAAGAATGTAGGAAGAAGTTGCAAGATAATAAAAGAAATAGAATGCATAATTCTGCTCCTTCTCAACCTGCCTACAACCCGGACGTAGTTCAGCCAATGTCCACTGAAACTTTAGGACAGCTCACGCAGGCTCTTCTAAGAGCACAAAAAGAACAGGAAAAAAACTAATTGTTGGGGCTGTGAGTAGCTACCTTTCCCCGGTAATCCATCATAATGACAAAATAATTTTTGTGAAAGGTAGCATAAAAGAAAGAGAGATTGACTTTTTGCTTGATACAGGTGCAGAGATTACGATAATTCCTACAAAATTGGCTAAAGGTTTAGACATCCCGTACAAGAAAACCAAACTTTCTTTAACTGGCGTAATAGGTGAAGATTCTGTTTTGTATGAAACCCCGCCCATAGAGGTACAATTTGGCCCGAAAACTCTGATGACAAAATTGCTATGTGCTCCATTGAATACAGGTGCAATTTTAGGCATGGATCTTCTGAGACAAGTACATCTAACTTTAAACATGTCCTCAGAATCTGCTAGCATTAAAATTTCCTCAGCACACATTTCTACCAATAATGCAATCCCTCCAGAGTATGCTTTCTTACTGAATCATCCAATTTGGGCTAATGACAAGGATGATTGTGGTTTATTGACAGGTGTAGAACCAGTCAAATTGACAGGAACTCCACCCCCGGTTACCAAACAGTATCCGATCAGTAAGGAAGCCATACAGGGAATCAAACCTATTGTAGAAAAGCTGCTGACGCAAGGAGTGCTAGTTAAAACCAACAGTCCCTGTAACTCACCCATATGGCCCATCAAGAAATCCAATGGGACATGGAGACTCACTATAGACTACAGAGTAGCCAATAAAAACATTGATAAAATCACCCCGCTAGTGGCAGATCCATCTACAATCTGTAATGGCTTACCATTAGATTGTAAGATTTTTTCAGTAATTGATATGTCTAATGGATTCTTTTCTGTACCATTGCACTCTGACAGCCAGCCATGGTTAGCTTTCACAGTTGACCATGAACAATATCAGTGGACCCGATTGGCTCAGGGATTTCAAAACTCCCCGACCATATACCATCAGGCTGTCAGACGTGATTTGTGTGACCCAGAATGTCCAGTAAAACAGTCCACTATGATCCAATATGTCGATGATATTTTGATTGCCTCAACAGACCACGAGGTACATCAAACTGAATTGGCATCATTGTTGGACTATTTGCATAAAAAAGGACACAAATGCAGCTTTCACAAAGCTCAAATGGCTAAAAAGCAAGTCACATTTCTGGGTCAAACAATTGGTGCAGGAAATAGATCTATTACACAGGATCGAACGGCTTCAGTCAAAGCCATACCTCCGCCTACTACCATTAAAACACTACGCTCATTTTTAGGAACAGCAGGTTACTGTAGACCGTGGATTAAAGAATATGCCTCGATTGCTCAGTCTCTCTATGACTTGTTGAAAGGCCATGGTAAAGATTCAGATATTGTTTGTATGGAAGAACTTCACCTCAAAGCATTCAATGATTTGAAAAGAGCACTATGTCAAGCACCAGCATTAGGAATTGCTCAATCTGATAGACCCTTTGTGCTTTATGTCCATGAACACTTGGGCTTTATGACTGCATGTCTAATGCAAGATCATGGGGGCAGTTTACGTCCAATTCATTACTATTCTGGTAAACTTGACATAGTAGCTCAAGGTATGGGACCATGCCTCAGAGCAGTACAGGCAGTTCATCTAGCGCTTCAGGCTTCATCAGTAATGGTGTTAGGTCAGACGGTAAATGTAAAATGCCCTCATGCAGTATCCGCACTAATGAATCAAGCAAAAGTCACTTCTGTCACTTCCTCTCGTTGGGGAAATTGGTTAACCACTCTCACAGCCCCGAACATTGTTTTACAGCGTGCACCGGTCACGAACCCCTCATCATGTATGATGTCTGCAATGACTGAAGTTGTGTTAGAGGATGAAGGCGAAATGACTCATGATTGTGTTACGCTTACATATGCAGCGACAAGTGAAATAGCAGAAACTCCCATAGAAAATTCAGAATTTGAGTTGTTTGTTGATGGTTCAGCTCAAGTAATTGAAGGGAACAGACGAGCAGGTTATGCAGTAACGTCCACCACTGAGGTGGTAGCTTCAGGTCGTCTTCCAGATCATTTTTCAGCTCAGGCTGCAGAACTGGTAGCTTTAACTAGAGCATGCACACTAGCTTCAGGATCAGTTGCAAATATCTACACAGATTCCAGGTATGCTTTTGGGGTTATTCATGATTTTGGTGTCATTTGGCAAAGCAGACAGTTTCTAACTTCTGCTGGATCCCCCATTAAGCATGCTGAATTAGTGAAAGATCTTATGTTTGCCATGAAACTTCCAAAGAAATTAGCGGTGATCAAAGTGAAAGCACATCTCACAACTAACACTACAGAAGCTAAAGGTAATGCTCTTGCAGATGTAGCAGCTAAACAGGCTTGTTTCTATGTAACTGTACAAGTGTGTTCAGGTAGTACAGCACAGAAGACAATTCTGCCTCCTGAATCTATCATTGATTTGTACAAAGATGTTCCTCTATATGAAGCATGGACATGGTTAGACAAAGGAGCCACCGTTGATTCATCTGGCTGCTGGACCAAAGGGGGGAAGTATGTTGCTCCCGAATCACTGCTGCCATATTTGGCTCAACAAATACACAATTTGGGTCACAGTGGTCCAGCAACGATGAATCACAGGTTCTCAAATCAATGGTGGAATCCAAAATTCAGAAATGTAGCCACAGAAACAGCCAAAAGGTGTGTGACATGTCAGAAAAATAATGATGTACCAGCAGCCATTACACCAGCAGCACATACCCCAGCTCCACCAGGACCATTTCGTCATTTGCAAGTTGATTACATATCGTTGCCTCGTTGTAAGGGAAAAACTGACGTTTTGGTAGTAATAGACAAGTTCTCAAGATGGATAGAAACTTATCCAACAGGGCGTGCTACAGCTGCACATACTGCTAAATGTCTTGTCACTGATTTCATTCCCAGATGGGGATTACCAGATTGCATTGACTCAGATCAAGGTACACACTTCACAGGACAGGTTGTCAAGGAGGTGTCTAGAATGTTGAAGGTTAAGTGGAATCTGCACTGCCCCTACAGGCCACAAGCATCAGGACAGGTTGAAAGGGCAAACAGAACAATCAAAACCAGGCTAAGCAAAATGCATCAGGAAGGAGTGTCATGGGTGGAGGCATTGCCAGCTGTACTGTGTAGTATGAGAGCGTCACCTAACAGATCAGTAGGACTGAGCCCTCATGAGATTATTACAGGACGCCCAATGCAGATGCCAGGTGTGATTGACCTTAGAAATGCTGATGTTCACATTGCCTCAGATGCCCTGGGGCCGTATTCACAAAGCATTTTATCTTACCACTAGGAGTACTCCTAAATCGCACTAAAAGATTTTAGCTAGGAGTTTTCTCTTAAAGGTGATTCACAGCGCCTTTCAGACCTACTCTTAGTAAAGAAAAATGACAACTCCTAAACTAAGAGTGAGTCTTCGTTGCTATGGATGACGTCATTACTCATGCACGAGCTTGACTGAAGTGACCACCTTGATTGGCTGAATTCCAAACACCTCCCCTACGATGATGAGTGACAGGTGACAGGTCTGAGAATGCGTGCGCTTCACAAGTAGTGCGAAGGACAAAGATGATGAATAACTGAATAAATAGCCTAAATGAATAAAGAGTAAGGCAAAACAAATAGCCTAGTAGCCTAATGAAACATATGGATTGATGCAATATCTTTGCAACATTATTGAATTAATCTGTCACTATATGACAGGCCTCTGCCTACGTTTGCAAAGAAAAGAACATTTTAATTTGATTCACAATGAAACGTTACAATTAGTTTACATGCAATGAGTAGCCTATAGTTTTGGTTGTTATTGGTGGCGTTATTGCATCCCTAGTTATGCCTACAATGCAAAATTGTTCCCTCGTGATTGGAAGCTCCTGTAGCCGCCGTATACGCATTTCAAAACATCGCAACGTGAAATGCCACAAAAAGCGGTTTGTGAATAGGTCTTAGTGAGTTAGGAGTCCTCTCGACTTCTTTTAAGCTGTCCAGGCTTAGGTGCTACTTTTAGGGCTAAAATGCTTTGTGAATTACTCTTAGTCAAAAAAATTAGGAGTCCTAAAGTTACGAGTGACACGCCCATTATTTTTAGGAGTTGCTCCTAAATTTGCCAGTTAGGAGCTACTTTTAGCCTTAAAATTCTTTGTGAATACGGCCCCTGATCTCTTACTGTGAACACCTTACAAAGGCAGTACAGAGTGCCAGAGAGAGAGTTGAGTCATGTTGGCAGACTCCACCAGAGGGTGGACACACAATCGTCCCAGGTCAATGGGTCATGATAAAATCATTCGGACACAAGCCGTTAGAACCTAAGTGGCATGGACCACATCAAGTAATGATGATTACAGCAGCTGCAGTGTTGTGCCAGGGAAAGAAAACATGGACTCATGTGTCACATTGCAAAGTGGTTCCTCCCCCTACAGGGATAGGATAGGACACATGGACCAGTGAGGTGCCCAGGGAAGAACTGGAAGCAACAGGCTTTCGGGGGCCAACCCTGCGGTGAAGATTCCCTTATAGGCCCTTCCCAACCATAGTCCATCCTCACCTCACTGTTCCTTTTTAGGTGTCTCATAAATTAAGAAATAGGGAAAGAAGGAACCACAATTAGCAGACTCAGATCGAATAGAGGATACAACCCTAATGTTTGTAGTCTTTACCATGAATACTGGTCTGTTGCAGTTGTTCTTTGTTTGTTTGTTTTTAACCATATGCACTGACCTACACACCTGCATATACCCAACCTCCAGAAAACAACTAGACCAACTGCAGAGACTACAACCAACACAGAAGAAAAAAAAAAATACACAACGCAGAAACTCATCTACGGGAACTTCAGTCATCCAGCAACATGATCAAGATTGCCTTAATCCTAACCATCATGGACATAGCACAAAGTGTAGACCCCAGAAACAACATATTCTTAGAGCTGATGAATTCACTCCAAGCTCTTCACAGTTACATGATTCAGCTTCTTCTGCCAATAAAGATGGCTGCATTCCAGGACTCACTTGTGTTCAAACGTGGTGGTCAAGAACTCTTGGAGCCTTAATCCCATCGTATGGTGTCATGCAGGCTCTCGATCAAGTCAGAAGCCTGTCGGATTCTGTACAGAAATTGGCCAATGATACGGCTTTGGCCCTGGGCAACATCACGAACACTCTCGCTTCGCACAAGATAATGATCTTACAGAACAGAGTAGCCTTGGATTACATTCTTGCAACGCAAGGTGGAGCCTGCACCATTATCGGCCCTGAGTGCTGCACCAGGTTAATGGATCCAACAGAGAATTTGAACAAAATCCAACAAGACATTCTTGATCTTTCAACAAAATTACACCAGATGACTGAAGACAATTCTTCATGGTTCGGAAACTTGATAGGTAAACCCTAGCTGTGGATTAAAGAAATAGCAATGCTGCTGTTATTTCTCCTACTGGCGTTCTACGTATGCTTCCACAGTATCAAGTGTTTCATTCAACAAATGACTCACGCCTCGCACGAGAAAATGACTGGTCCAACCATAAAAGAATATTACCCGTAAGAACTTCACGGACCCTAATTGCATGTTTGTTTCTGTGTCAACATGCAATTACAGATGAACAACACAGATCATGCTTTGTGCCTGTAACTTACACAAGTTACAAGATTGAACTTGCTATGTGCCTGTAACTTACACAAGTTACAAGAATGAACTTTTAAGTGTATAAATTTGTATTTTGTGAGTTTTTTTAAGACTCTCAAAGGGGCAAATGTGGGAATGCAAATTTATTAAAATGTTTAATTTAGGTTTACATTGAATTTAGCATGTTAAGGTTAGGTATACGTTATTATTATCAGAGTTTTCTAGCAAAAGAGTCCGGTCAGTCCTGTTTTACTGAAACTCTTAAAGGCTCTCGGATTTTGTGTTTTAACAAGAGAGTCCTGCCAGTCCTGTACTCGGGTCTTGCTGAGTGGATTAGGGTGGGCAGCACTCTCAGTTTAGAACCGGTTCCTAAACCTGTCTTTTTGGTTCCTGCCCCTAAATGTATATAAACTTTAAGAGAACATTTCACAGATTCAGACTTGGTGACTGCAGCTACCGACAGCTCGTGTTCTCAATAAAGAATCCTGCTGAAGAAACAACCAAGTCTCCTGGTCTTTCGATTCTAAGTTCACAACAAGGCCTTTCTGTACGCAATGTTGTTTTCTTCCAGTTGTGCTCCAGTATTCTGGATGCTCTCTTCAGGGCCCGAGTGTGCTTGTTGTAACACGGCGTTGGACTATTTTATTTAACCTGTTAACCGTTGCCAGTGCGCCCGTGCACTGAAGCGTTATTTATTTATTTAATTCAAAATTACTATCAGATTTAATGTTATACCTTGACAAACTATACATAATTAAAAAGATATAATACTCAAGTTTCAGTATTTGACCACTATTGTATTCTGAGAAACTCATAGTGACAGTTATGTCTTAATTTGTGTAAGGAGTTATGAAATGAAAAAATGAGTCGATACCTTTAATATGAATTATGCGCGTCAGCCGCTTTTATTCATAAAAAACTCCGTGCTGTCGTCATGACAGCAATACACAAAACAACGTCCCTCAGGGCTTTAGCTCAAAAATGTGCAGATTTGGAGAAATATTGATAGATTCTCATAGATTTACATCATATTTCTATAGACAGGAATAATATTTATTGAATTTATACCCAAATGCGTCGATGTAATCTTTATGAGCATTTGGTATTCCGATACTGTGTTTTTTAATTCATACCAATAGCCTGAGGGCGCTACATGCACAATAATAGTCCATATATGGAACATGAAGAAGAGCCATGACCATGTGACATTCCAGGACGTCACTGATACACACAAAGCTAACAAGAGATCGCGCTGTAACATGCAGATACAGATGTTTTGAAGACAATAAACATGATTGCACTGATATTTGAGTTACCTGTGTTTTTCAAGCCATGCCAGGTATTTTCATAATAATAGATTATATTTATAATGTAATGCTAATCTATATAGACTATCATTGTGCAGAACACTATCCAATAGTATATTTTCTGTCTGATTTTTTTTTATCTGAAGCCAAATTAGATCACAGAAGATTATTTAAAATACTCAACGTGCGTTAAAAAGTAAGTTTAGAGCACAAACATGGTTTTAATCTCATAAATTGTCGTGTATTGATGGTGTGCTAAGCTAACATGCTAGCTAGCCCTAGGTGCACCTGCTACCTAGAAGTTATACTTTTATTATTTTTTGAATGCTACCTGAAATGTGTCTTTATTCAAGAAATGCATTTGATACAGTTTAAAATGTGAGGTAAACTTTGAGAAAAGAAATTAGGGACTGAAACCCTATGAATAGCCTGTGAATAGCCAGTCGTTAGTAGCTATAATGCAGACAAAATAAATGCATATTTCGAGCCATAACCAGGCTGGAGAGGTGTGAATGTGTGCAGGGGGAGACTGAGACTGAATGGGAATCGTTTGCACCACAAAACAATAGAGACAATATACTGGATAGATGGTTAGAAGATGACAATAAACATCAGTAGCATTTTAGCGTCAAATCAAAATAAAGTCATTTGACATGGTCTTGAAAAACATTTAACTAAATACAGAGTTTTGGACTTATTATCTTCAGATTTTAAACATAGAATGTTTAGACATATGGCTTTAGCTGTAGTGCATTTCTAGATTGCTCCAGTGCCAACTTCAATTTTATTTTCATGAGGATGTTTCATAAAAATTAATTTCTAATAATTTTACAAAACTTTGAAGCTATTTATAACAATTTTTGTCATTATGACAATAATTAATTCTACATTTACAATAAACTGCCAGGTATCTGTATCTGTTTCAGTTTGGGTATGTCATTTCTGGGGATTTTTCAAAAGTGGGGTTGCAGCTTAACAGGTTAATCTTCTTTAAGCGCAAAGGAGCAACTGTGTCTGAAGTGCTGGAAAAGAGAGTCAATAGTTTCTGTTGCAGCATCGAGTTCTTCTAAGCTATCTGGGATGCTGAGGAGATGAAAGTGATTAGGATTATTATTTATAAAGCAATCTTTAATGTTAGAATTGATAGTTCTACCATATTTGTAACACGAAGTCGGCTTAGAAACCTTGGCTAAATGAAGTATACATGAGACTACATAATGATCTGTGATGTCATCACTCTGCTGCAGAATTTCAACAGCATCAACTGATTCCATGTGAAAATATTAGATCTAAAGTATGATTACGACAATAAGTGGGTCCTCCTGACACGTGTTGTCTAACTCCGATAGAGTTCAGAATGTCTCTAAATGCCAATCCCAATGCGTCTTTTTGATTATCTACATGGATATTAAAATCACCAACGATAAGAACTTTATCTAAAGCCAATACTAACTCTGATAGAAAATCAGCAAATTCTTTGATAAAGTCTGTATGGTGCCCTGGTGGCCTGTATACAGTAGCTAGCACAAATGTCAAGCGGGATTTATCACTTACGCTAGATATAAATTACAGCAAAACCTTCCCCTTTTCCCTTTAGACGAGGCTCGTTTTTATAACAGTAATTTTTGGGGGTAATGTAACTCATTTAAGGTAATGTTATCGTCTGGTTTTAACCAGGTGTCTGTCAAACACAGCACATCTTGGTTATGATCTGTAATCATATAATTTACAAAGAGTGATTTTGTAGAAAGGGATCTAATATTCAGCAAACTGAGCTTTATCATTTGTTCATCTGTATTATGTATGTTTTTTATTTGTTGAACATCAATTAAATTTTTACCATTAATTGAGTTCAAGAGTTTCTTGTATTTACTAAGTCGGGGAACAGACCCAGTCTCTATGTGATGATATCTAGGTGAAAGAGTCTCTATGTGATGGGATTTATCTGACCTCAGTGACGTGAGAGAGCTTGCAGACGGTCGGTTTAGCGAGTCTGTCTGCTTCCTGAACTGATCCCCAGTTTGTCACGTTTTAGCTCTAAGACTATGTGCCATATTACTAGAGAGGAGCGGGACCATCCCAGGAGGGATGAATACTATCTCTTTTCAACAGGTCAGGTCTGCCCCAAAAACTTTTCCAATTGTCTATGAACCCTATATGATTCTGCGAACAACATGTAGACAGCCAGCCATTGAGTGAGCACAGTCTACTAAGTATCTCATTACTGCGGCAAACAGGAAGGGGCCCAGAGCAAATTACAGTGTCTGACATCGTACTTGCGAAGTCGAACATCATTAGTGCCGACGTGAACAATAATCTTAGAGAATTTACAATTAGCATTAGCCAGCACTTTTCAATTTGCCTTGATGTCAGGTGCTCTGGCACCCGGCAAACATGTGACAAACTAACAAACATGTTAGTCTTTCAGTGGGTGCGTCACTGAGTGGGAAGAATTGAGTGGGAGTTTGATGTTGTAATCGGAACGGAAGAGCAGTGTTTTGTCCCTCGACTATAGCATCTCATGGTCACCCAGTTGCCCTGCTGCACGGACTCTACAGCTGGTACTGAACAATGTACAGAGTTCACTAAGTTAGTTGCATCCAAAGCAGTATCTAAAGCCCTTGCATTCTTACTATCCTCGGTTAAAGTTTGTATGCATCTCTAGTTCTGAAATCTTCTCCGTCAGCCTGACTAATTCCCTGCATTTATGACATGTGAAGCTTTCTTCACTGACAGAGAAGTCAATACTGTACATGTAGCAGGCAGTGCAAGTGACAATAACAGGAGAAGACATGACTCACGATCCAACTCACCACAGTCGTTTGATGGACTCGTAAAAGGTGCGAGTGGAAAAGATGGCAAGCACGGATGGCAGGTTAACAGGCTAGCGAAATGCTAGCGCGTTGTGCTAGCGATAGCGATTTAATTAAAAGCTAGCGATGTCAGATCAATGTGATAGGCACTATTAGACAACATCTAATATGAAGATGATCCAACTGAGCAACGTAAAACAAAAGGACTAAGAGTTTTTAACAATTCTTCTGGAGAAAGATTAACATATTTGCCTTTTCTGGCAAAAGACGGGACCTCTCCTGGCCTAATGTGTTCCCTGCAGTTGAAAACACCCTCTCACTTGGGGTGGAGGAGGCTTGAGCACAGAGGTAGCTTGTTGCAATGTTTGTGAGGAGGGGAAAATAGCTCTCTTCTCCCACCACCACATCACAGGATTTTCAGCCATAGGAATGGGAGGCAGGCTTTTGTAGAGCTTAACCTCTAGGTCAACACATTCGCTGTGGGTGAGGGCCGAAGTATCCTGTTGGATCATCAACCTCAATTTTCTGTTCTCCTCTTAAAATAGCTGCTCCAAGACACTCCTTGTTTTGGACAATGGATGAATTGTCTCCTCCATTTGCTCACCTTCTCGGATTGTTGTTCTCATATGTTAATAAAAAAAAAAGTATAATATGACTTGTTGTGTTTGTTTGCTTGGTTTTATTGTATTTATATGATATTTGTATTATTAGGGCCCAAGCTCTGAAAGGGCAAAGGCCCTATTATTTTCCTAAGGATTATTAGGTCCCAAGCCCTGAAAGGGCCAAGGCCCTATTGTTTTCTTTAGGATTATTAGGGCCCAAGCCCTGAAAGGGGCGAAGGCCCTATTGTTTTCCTTAGGATTCTTATTAGGGCCCAAGCCCTGATAGGGCGAAGGCCTTATTGTTTTCCTAAGGATTATTATTAGGGCCCAGCCCTGAAAGAGCGAATGCCCTATTGTTTACCTAAGGATTATTTTTAGGGCCCAAGTCCTGAAAGGGCGAAGGCCCTATTGTTTTCCTAAGGATTATTTATTATTCGGGCCCAAGCCCTGAAAGGGTGCAGGACCCCATTGTTTTCGTAAGGATTATTAGGGCCCAAGCCCTAAATTTGAAATACTCCTCCGAGGCAATTCATCCGATCAAGGAAAAGGAAACACAGGAAGGAAAAAAAGGAAACACAGGAAGTGTGTTATAACTTCAGCATACACTAACTGATCTTGATGAAACTTCAGCAGTGTGTTCGTTGTATGAGGCCGATCACATGGATGTGACTATTGTGAGTCAAAGTTATAGTGCCACCAACTGGCAGGAGGAAGTGTGTCACTTTCAAAATGCTTTTAAATCACCCTCTTATTTTTACTCGATTTGCTTAAAACATTGTGTATAATGTAAACACATTATACACATAATGGGGGTGGGGGTTAGTTTTACCTACAGTCACAAATCTCGGTACGTATATTGTTCTCATCGAGCTGGACAACTTTCTAATTTACAGTCATTAGCTCCGACCAACAGGAAGTCAGATATTTTTACCCACTATTTAATTCCCAACAAACTTTTTCAACATGATGAAAATACATTAAAGATGTTAAATTATGAACGGATATGAAATATCTCAAACGGTTTTGCTATGGCTAGGGATTAAAGTCATGTCAAAAAAAGGAAACACTAAAAGCCTCATATATTCAAAAAATTTAATTCTACACCATTTTTTCTAAATAAAATTATACAAATATCAGAACTAAATCCTTTTTTTTTTTACCTTTTTTTTTTAGAATTATGAATACGTTTAAAAACAGCCAGAATGCGCTATTCAGTCAAATAATAAAAAAAAATCAAGTCATAGATAGTTTATACTGCCCTCTTGTGTTCAAAATCAGGTAGGCCCATTGTTTATTGTATTTATATATAAATATATTAGGGATGTGACTGTGAGAATATTTTCTCACCGGTTAATCGATGTGTGACACCGGTGGGGGCTTTTAAATTGCTAACTTAAAAGCGAAAGTAAAATGAACTAAAAAACATTCACTCTGTTCTGCTCATTCCTCGCTGTGGACGCGCACCGTTATCAGTTGTGAGCATTTAGTTTCATTTTAAAATTAGCGCCATTAAAGATGAACTGACCTGAAAATTTGAGTAAAGGTGATATAACAAATGTATTTTATTTATTCTCATTGGTACAATGGGGGGTCATACTGTATTTCCCCTGGCTGTAGTAATGAATTGTATAGGGCTAAGGCAGCTAGGGTTACGATACATTTTCACAGGGTACCTTTGACAAGGAAACCAGGCTTTATAGACAAAACTGTTCAACAAAACTGAGACTGACACACTCAACATTCATTGAAATTGAGTCACAAAACCAAGCTAGATATCAAACGATCCAACCTAGGTAAAGGGCTAGCAGCTAAACACGTTGGAAGCACTTTTGTCAAACTCCACAAGCTAGCCACCACTCCGAACCATATAAACTGTATAAATAAATCATGACTCCGACGATAATAATGCGTTTACTAGCAGCTAACTAAACCGCAGCAGGTCTGTAAACAGAATCCAATGTCCCTCTCAACTCACCCTGAAGCTAGCTGATGTTCATCGTGTCAGGAAACATTGTTGATGCAGGGAGTTCAACTCGCAGAACTAACGTTAGCTGTTAGGTCCATAGTAAGAGGTATCTGTGCAGTAACCGGCCGTGCAGTATTTTGATTTTAACATTTTGCGTGCTGCTAACTTAACAAGCGATCCCATTGGATGAATTCGTCCAATTACATTTGCCATTTATCTGCCTCGACTTTCTAAAACGCACAGTACCTCAACCATGTTTTAGTATTTTTCTCTAAATGCACACGACATATATAAGCAGTCTCTATTTACTAAAATGCATAATGTGCTTGTATACAATAAATGAGAGGACAGGCTACAGGCTGCATGACAGGCTACAGCCCTCCAACCTCCCACCACATTTCCCTCTTATAACACCATGAATCACTATTGCTCCATTAATAATTGACTATGTACATTGCAAATACAATTTGTATCATACCTGCATTACTTTTATTTCGTGTAATTTACAACGTAACGGCGTTGCATGCTCGTAGTTTCTTTTGCACTTGATCAGTGAGGCGATACAGCGCGCATTTGCACGTGCAATTGAAGAGTGTGCGCTACGAGAACAGGATAACGGCTGACAGGACAAGAAAGTCAGTTTTTCTGAGGTGAAAAACTTTATTTCAGCGTACACTTATGTCACTGCCTGGTAGTTCCTATTGTGCTGGGTTGTCTGAAGTAGTCATGATTCGCCTCTCATAACATAACATGCTCTCAACACGCACGCAGAGTGGAAAAGGAGGAGCGGGGGCACGGGGAGCAAGGATCACAAATTTGAACTATATCGATATATGCGATATGGTCTAATTCCATATCGCATTTCAAAAATAAATGTTCCAGGTTGACCTCTCTGCAACAGATCGATTCCGGTGCACTGTCCATGCTCCGGCAGCGCCCGCACCCACACCAGTCACTTCCCCCCAAACGATCCTGTACTGTAGGTGGAGCCTGAAACTGATCGTCCTCCTTGTGGTGGTAGTCAGGTACTACTGGCCTGTACCTCACAGGCTCAAACGCGTAACCAAAATGACTCATTTTCGTGTGTATAGGACCTGCAGCTGCAGCTGCCTATATACCTTCGCAGGTCCTACCATTCCAGTGACGTCATCAGATTTGCCAGCGTTCTTATACTAACAAACGAAATTTTTGTGTTGCTTTTAAAAAAAGCTATATTGATATTTTTAATAAAAAATGTTTGTGTAATTAACTTTTAATTGTCATAAACAACACGTTATCAATGTTGATTCTTTCAGTTCAGTTCATCTTTAAGGGAGTGGGATTGCTTGAATTTATTTTACAAAAGCACAATGTTGTGTTTTATTGCAGTTTGAATGATGTTCTGTATGAACAAAATGACGGAGTAGCCTGTTTATTATGTTTATTTTAATAATAAAATAGTCAACCTAACATAAAATTACACTGCTTTGTTTAAATAGTCAGTAGGACAATTAGTAACATTCAGCGTAAGCACTGCTCCACTGTGATGTTTCCAAGCACATTTTTGCGCATGTGAAGAGGATTTTTCCGTCGATATTGGAACGTGAGTGAAGTACAAAGCCTTTAAACAGTCTTTTTGCTAGCTGTAGTAGCTACACAACAGCGCACATCTGTGCATTCATTCATTCACACACAGAAACGCGATTCATATTTAAACAGTCTTTTTGAGTGTACAGACACTATTGTGATTAGAACAAAGCAAATATAGAACTGACCTATTCCTCAGCTGGATCCGTTGCTCCTCGAAATGAAACTTCCAGCTCTTCTGAGGTAAATTTTCCAGGATTATTATTAAGATTGTATTATTCCTCACAGCGTCGTAAAGTACATGAGTCTGTCTGACTCATGTACTTAACTCGCCGTGTTTTATCCAGCTGATGTGTGGGCGTCAACACGTTTGCATGGGTCGCCTCAGATCATTTGCGTTTGAATATTGCGCGCTCTCCGTGGGCGGGGTCACATTAAAACTTAATGAGCTTTAATGAGCTGAGATGAGAATGACTGACATCTCTCTCTTTTCATACAGATTACATAAACTGAGAATATTTGTTTTTTATATAAATTACTTCATTTAAAAGAAGATAATTCAAGCTTCATGCCTGTGTGTCTGTATGCCTGTTTGACTGAGTATTCGCTGAGTTATAGTTAATTTTCGGACGCGTTTCAGAATGGACTTCACTGAAAGAGAGAAGGTAGAACTCGCATCATGTTTATTTTTCTTTATTTGGGAAAAAGCACAACAGGGGGTTAATAAAGAATAGTTTACCATCCAAATACATTGCGAATGTTGAAACATTTTGATTCTAATCAGACAGTTACGTGAGCCCAACGCCGCTTACTTACACTATCGCTTTAAATTATTTCTTTTTGGCTTGTTTATAGGTTTTTTTTTTATCCTTGTTCTGTTCTGAATATCATTAAATTTAAAGGATTTGTTGTGGAATATTTTTAGTGTACTTTCTAATCATGCAGCAAATGAAAGTAGGCTATTAATTGGTTAAAATTCTTACGATGGTTAATTGTTAACTGGTTAATTAGCATCCCTGTTTATATAGCTAGATCAAATTAGTGCAGAATCAACTTTGCATTGCAATCGCATCAAGGATCAGCCAGTGCACGTGCATCATCAAAAGTGGTTGTTAAGAAAAGTGCTGAGCTGAATTTTTTTGCCATCTGTGCACAACAGTGTTTTAAATGAGAATAAAGTCAAATGCGCCTATAGTCCCATTTTATATAAGTAGTCTTATGCTTGGCTTAAGAATAGGCATATGGTTCGCGTCAAAAAAAAATAAAAAAGGTCCCTATTTTTTTTGTTTTTTTTTAAACCACTGCTCTAGTGATGTACTGACTGAAAAAATGTTGGAAAGAATTATAGTTTTAAACTTAACACTAAACCGCCAGGAGGTGGCGACAGGCGACGTCTTAATGAGCGAGTTGTTGATTGATTGATTCAACCGATTCGTTCAAAATGCTGAATCATTCAGTAATGAGAAAACACGGCTGAGTGTTGCTGTGAGATGCGCGATGGTTCTGCTGTGTTCTTTGTTTGGAACTATTTTCATAGCTGAAACATTAATGGGGAACTCGGTAACTCTAGCCATTTCTTCGCTGATCTTCACTTTTGTTGTTGCGTGTTTTCTCAACGAGCTCCCCCTACAGCTGTGGGGCGTATATTTCACAACACTGTTGTAAAAAAAACTCACTTGTGGCCCCTCCTCCCCCTTTCTACCGCTGCTCATGTGCTTCTGTTATTATATCGGAGCCGGACAACTTTATCGTGTGGAGCTATGTC
Source organism: Rutilus rutilus (assembly GCF_951802725.1). Lineage (NCBI taxonomy): Eukaryota > Metazoa > Chordata > Actinopteri > Cypriniformes > Leuciscidae > Rutilus > Rutilus rutilus. The sequence goes on along the minus strand of NC_140210.1, from coordinate 10,243,915 downwards.
TGAGGTGGATAATACATCAGACACATTATCATAGAACATTCACATCAGTGTTTCCCACACATAGACTAATTCGTGGCGGTGCGCCACAGAATCAACACCGGCCGCCACATATTGTGCTTCGTTATAAAACATTTTTTTACGCTATTTAAAACACGCAGCGTATTCTTTCAGCTGCATTTCCTTTCCCTGCTCTCCCTCCGTCTCTCTGTCACTCACGCGTCTCTCTCACAAGCGATTTTTTTGTCTCGCCAAAGCCTTATTTGATCGGTGAGTGATGTATATGACTGCTGCGCTTGCGATAGGGCACATATTACTGAAAGAACGAGCAGAGAGAGAGACCCGGTCGCGCGCGTCTTCAAGCTGTCTTGCTCTCTCGCTCCCTCGCCCATATTAATCCAAATCAATTGAGAATTGACACGATGGTAAAAGATCGGAAAACCGAAGTTTCACGTGGAGCATTCAGATATTTTTTTCCTGAATTACCGCTGGGTGTGAATTGTGCTAAAAAAACACGTTTTGTCTTCTCTGAAAAGCGTTCCGCCCATTCATCTGACATAAAAACACTTTTAATAAACAAAACAAAACCTATCCATTGATGAAATGTTTTCTGTAGACTACACAATGTTTCATCTAATGATAATATTACGTCGTCGCTTGTAATCATAGTTAGTATTGAGGGGGGCGTGTGTGTTATGTCGAATTGCCGTAAAGCAGTTTGTGTTTTGCGCTCGGAAACGCTCGTTCTCGTTCTCACTTCTCACAAGACTTCCAATTTTCATCTTACCGGGACGTTAGTCTTATGTTGCAAGGTTGGTTTTACGCCGGGGGACGCTGGGGGGAGTGAGGAAAGTCACCAATTTCACCAGAACAGGTTGTTTAACCATCCAAATGATTTCTAGGCGGTTTTATTAAGTTAAAAAAGTTGCCAAGCTCCCCTTTAAAGGACAGGAACTGTATTAGGCCTTGTCTCTTCAATAAGTTTGATTAACATATTTGAAGTGCACTGACAACATAGTTTTATATAATTAGTTTAATAATTAGATTAATTAAAATATAAAAAGACCTTGGGCCCTATTTTAACGATCTGAAACGCAAGTGTCAAAGCGCACAGCGCAAGTAACTTTGTGGGCGGGTCTTGGCGCTGTTGCTATTTTCCCGGCGGGATAAATGACTCTTGCGCCTGGCGCAAATCTAAAAGGGGTTGGTCTGAAGTAGCTTCATTATTCATAGGTGTGGTTTGGGCGTAACGTGAAATAAACCAATCAGAGCGACATCTCACATTCCCTTTAAGAGCAGGCGCGCTTGTTCTAAAGTGGATTCCTATTATAACGGCGGATTTGCCAGGCGCACGACAGGAGCGGTTCAAGGCCGAGGAGACTGACGTTCTCTTCAGGGACGTTGGGGATGGAGAAACACACCCAAATTAACTTCGGTTAAACAGGCGTATGATAATTTGGGTAAATGTGTAAGCTAGATGTATGCTTTTATAATAAAATGTCTATCTATCTATCTATCTATCTATCTATCTATCTATCTATCTATCGTAATAATGTATGATTTACAAAAATGATAACTGCTGCGTCTGTGTGTAGATGAGAGAATCAAAGTGTATGCGCGTTGTGCACACGCTACATTGATTAAGGCCAAGCATGCGCCCTTAAAATAGCATATGAATAACATGCGCAACGCGCCACTGACTTTAAACTGTTTTTTTTTTCGGTCAGTGGCGCAATTGTTTTCTAAACCTGTAAAATAGCATGAGGGAACGTTTGCGCCGGAACACGCCTCCTCTTTGCGCTGAACCGCCCCGGGGAGCACAAGTGTATTTCTTAGTTAACCGACGTGCATCTGTGGAGGGAAAAGTCCGCTTTGCACGGGTGCAAAATAGGAATGATACATGCGTCGGTGTACAAAGTAAATTGCGCTGGGTGCAAGATAGGGCCCCTTGAGTTAAATACTGTACTTATGAACAAAATACTTTTTGAGCTGCAAAAGATAACTTTGCACTTATTTCAAAGTGACCAATGACATCTTATAACATGAAATCCATCTAAATTTAAATGATCTCATGGATGTGGCTGTTGTAGCTGGCTGTACCAGCTGATGCAAAAAATGTGGCGTATTCAGACAACTTTGATATAGTTCTTTTACATTTACCAGGTTTAACTTCATATTGCCCATAAAGCACAGTAACCCTAAAGGCACCGGGGGTGGCGATGCCAATGGCTTGGGCCCGTCATCACTGCTCGCAGCTATGTTTATGTATTTTCTTTCAAGGTTTTTGCCACTTTTGGGGCCCTTAACTTGCTCGAAAACTCTTGAAACTTTGCACACAGGTCAGAACCCGCGGCCAGCAGGGCCGGGCGGGAGCTGGTACCCGGGCGTGGCAGGGGGCCTCGACAGCGCCCCCTGGAATGGGGTCTGAACACTTGTCCATATATCAAGCATGCTTGCATGTATTAATATGAAACTCGGTACTAGGGATGTTAACCGATGACCGTTTGACCGATGGTTGACCGTATCAACGTGAACCGATCAAAGCTGTCGGTAGTCGGTAAAAAAAAAAGAAAAAATGATCTCTAAATTAGGCTATTATAGACAGTGGACTAAACGCTACTACAGTTAGCCATCTCATTCCAAGATCTTTTTGTGTGAAATGAACAAATCACTCACACTCAATTTTTCATAACTCGCCTGTTTGTAGCCTACTTAATAAACCAATAAAAACATTTGGCGCGAGGTCACAGCGTTTGGGTTTGCGCACTCACAAGGTTTGCGAAAAGTAAAGGCTACAGGCTAAAACACTCGAGGTTAGAGCCAGGGCAGCACTAGCGGCGCCAGGATTTTCATTGTAGGTGGGCCTCCAGAAAACTGAATGGGCCAGTTAAAATAAGCGAAAGAAAATAAAAAAATAAAAACGGGTTCCCCTTCATCTCCGTTTCAGCGCTTTTCTGCGGCACTGAGGACAGCGACTCAGAAGCCTACCTGAATTTAATGAGTAATTAGCATAGGTAAAAAAAAAAAAAAAATTAACAGGAATTTTTTGTTGCTTTTTTAATACAATTACACTTTCATTTAATTTATTGTTTAATAAAATTATAGGCCTATTATTTTTAGTTTATTAACAGCTACAACAGCTGTAAAGTTCAAGTTGACGATCGCCATCTCCATAGTGAACGCGCCTATAGAGAGAAATGCACATCATGGATTACATAATCAGAGAGTAGCCTATTTCTTTTCGTTTTAAATTGTTAAAAAGACATTTCAAGCTTTCTTAAGATATATTTCATGTCTGTGAGGCATACGCTGAGTTTCGTTAAGTTAGGATGAGATGCGCTCCAGTTCAAGTGCAATGCAAGTGACCGCGCGGGCGCCTCCATGTTTATATCGTCTGCTAGGCTATATTTGCTTCTTATTTATTAAATCCAGGCCATTGGTTGATAAAAAAATTATTAAAATTAAGATACAATTTATACAAAATGAAATTCACTTAAAAAAAAAGGTTTTCTACAAAACAAAATTTAATTAAGTGGTCAAAATCATGTCTGACTCATTCCACTCCATTTCTCTCGAAATAGCGCTATCTTACTCGTGCGGTTCACTTTTCATAATCAACAACATAGATGAAAAAATAACATTATAATATTTTAATAAATATGAAACTAAAATGAGCTTATTTAATGGCTACAACACGTAAGCTATAGTAGGACTCTATTTGTACAAATTGCTGCACATTCATTTTATTCTGAATTTTGCACACATAAGTTGAAAGGCATGATAATTTCACTGATAAAGAATGACACAGATGTAAGTTGCAACTTGTGTGATACAGTGCTATCATCTTTCTTTATTATTGTTAGCACTACCTCAAACTAAAGCGGCGTCTCTTCGGAGCTGTCATTTTCTTAAATGAGCCGCGGCAATGTTTCAAATGAGCTTCTAACGCTAGACAAACGCCTTTATTTTCAACGCGATCACCTTGTAACTGTTACCCAAACCATTTCGAAACTAAGGAGCCATTTGTCCTCCGATTACATACAAGCTCCTCGGCGCCGCGTTTGCGGGACTCATGTTTCGCGCTGTAGGGGATTTAAAAAAAAGTGACGTGAGTGGAAGGGCGGGTGTGTGTGTGTGCGGGAGGCAGAGCGGCAGAGAGATGCGACAGAGTTGCGAAATTGCAGGCGCGGCTCGAAATTACTGTTATTTCAACTAGAGTAGCATATTTTAAACTAATCGGTTAACCGGTTTCAACCGGCTAATGAGGCTCGGTGGTCGGTCAAGAAATTTTTTAGTTTTCGCCATCCCTACTCGGTACACACATAGATCTCATCGGGCCGAACAACTTTCGTACTCTTACTTTTTACGCCAGCCCAACAAGAAGTTGGCTATTAAGGGTTGTTTGAAAACGCATGCTTTCGCCATGATCGCCATCAAACTCGGTGTGAATGAACGCAAGAGGATGCTAACTTGCAGACGGATTTTTCTCGAATGGTTTGGCCGTGGCGAGGAAACAAATTTATGGCGAGAAAAGCAAAACATGTAGTGTTATAACTTCTGCATACATTAACTGATCTTGATGAAACTTCAGCAGTGTGTTCGTGGTAAGAGGCCGATCAGATGGATGTAACTATTGCGAGTCAAAGTTATAGCACCACCAACTGGCAGCAGGAAGTGTGTCCTTTTAAAAATGCTTTTGACAAAAGTGTGTGTGTGTGGGGGGGTAGTTTTACCTACAGTAACAAAACTGAGTACGTATATTGTTTATGGGGGTATTATTGTTGCAATATACCAAATAAATAGATTAATATTCACAAATAAATGTAAAGAGATTCACAAAAATGTATCGAATTCACAAATAAATAGATTAAGATCCACAAATAAATGTAAAGAGTTTCACAAAAACAAAAAAAAATACACAAATAAATAAAATGAGATTTGCAAATAAATAAAATATTTACAAATGTTTTATTATTTTACAAACACAACTCTGCCTGGCATTTATTTGTGAACCGCTTTCTGTGCATTTGTAAATCGCTGCACACATTTGTGAATCGGTTCCTGTGCATTTGTGAATCCCCTCACGCATTTGTGGATTTTGAAACACTTCTAGCGTTGACGTGCAGACAGATCCACAAATAAGTGGACTCCACCCACCGCCTACTCAAGCCAATCAGATAACGGCCACATCGAGCTGGCCAATCGTAGCACGTTCTCGCTTCAACCAATCACGTTTGGCTTTACACTCGGGGCGGGAACTGATTCTTGCATCCTTGAAAGGAGCAGTAGTAGCTCTGAACTGTTTGTGTGGTAAAAACACTGTTTTCAAAAGATTGTTGGAGTTTAAGGCCTCTTTATATTTCCATCAGGATACACTCAGGGAATTATGATAATCAGAGATCCCGAGCATCATGAACAGTCTCTACACCGGCAAGAGGCGCGACACAGCGCGTCAAAAGCAAATAGGCACTATCTATTCACTGCTACCGTAGCAGTTTCAAATAATGTAAAACTAGCATGTTTGAAACGTTAACACATATTCCCTATGTGACGTCTGCTTAGCTGCAGACATGCCTGCATAATCGTACTCTTAACGGCTCTGATCGTAGCCTACTTTGACTAGTGCTGGTTACTTGAAAAATCATATTTCGTGATAGTGTCCTGGACAATGGCATTCATTGATAGTAAACGGATGCCCGCACTTCTTCTAGATAGATAGAAGATAGATTAGATTAGATTAGAAGATAGATAGATTCTTCTAGATAGATAGCCTCGCACGGGGTAGACACGATGCAAGAAATTACAGGACATACGATTTTGCCTTTTAAAGCACAATTGCGGTGACAATAGCAATAGGACATAAATAAATGTCATGTAGAATACCAAATATGAGCCCAAATGACCACCCAATATGGAACGGTACGAGCCTCAGCATCAGCGTGTGCTGCAAATAAAAATCTTGCAATGCAAATTAAAAACTCATGTAGCTATTTATGGGTTGAACCCAGTTATTCATTAGTCAGCTACTTGATGCTTTTCTGTTCTATCTTGAATAACGTGACGTGCCCATAATGCGTTGTTCCCATAACAGAGATGTAAAGGGCTGTTTCTCTGGCTTTTTTCAAGGCTCATACAAATTGTGGCTTGGCTTGACAAGCAGTCTAATGGTGTAATTCTAACAAAATCCAAATTTTAAACATATTTTATGGACCTTTACGCGTACACTTCCTATTTGAAATGCAGATGAATGATGAATGAGCACAGAGCAAGATCACCCAGTGTAAAGCCAAACGTGATTGGTTGAAGCGAGAACGTGCTACAATTGGCCAGCTCGATGTGGCCGTTATCTGATTGGCTTGAGTAGGCGGTGGGTGGAGTCCACTTATTTGTGGATCTGTCTGCACGTCAACGCTAGAAGTGTTTCAAAATCCACAAATGCGTGAGGGGATTCACAAATGCACAGGAACCGATTCACAAATGTGTGCAGCGATTTACAAATGCACAGAAAGCGGTTCACAAATAAATGCCAGGCAGAGTTGTGTTTGTAAAATAATAACACATTTGTAAATATTTTATTTATTTGCAAATCTCATTTTATTTATTTGTGTATTTTATATTTTTTTGTGAAACTCTTTACATTTATTTGTGGATCTTAATCTATTTATTTGTGAATTCGATACATTTTTGTGAATCTCTTTACATTTATTTGTGAATATTAATCTATTTATTTGGTATATTGCAACAATAATACCCCCATAATTGTTCTCATCGAGCCGGACAACTTTCTAATTTACAGTCATTAGCTCCGAACTCCGAAGTCAGATATTTTGGTTTGAATGTGGATTTTTGGGATATTTCAGACTCTGAGTTTTTAGCTACTCCTCCTAAGTGGTTTATTTTATTCACACCAAACTTTTTCAACATGATGAAAATACATTAAAGATGCTAAATTGTGAACGGATATTAAATATCTCAAACGGTTTTGCTATGGCTAGGGATTAACCCCCTGGGGTCGACGATTGCGCCGGCGCGATAGGCTCGCTTTTTTTCTTATCAGTGCAAAAGAGACTCAAAATACTCTGTTGACTTTGATCTTACATACAAGTTTCATACATCATTCGATCCTGTTAAGTGTGTATTTATTTTGTGTATACTCACAATAAAAACAAAGTGTTGTGCTTTTTGCCAAATAAAGAAAAATAAACATGATTTGTTGATTTGTGTTTTGGAGAAAAACATTTATTTCATAATGCGATTTCCTCCCCACTTTCAATTATTTTACTTCAATGAAAGGGTAGATTTTTTGCGAATTTTTTAAATGAAAGATCAAAAGGATAAACAATGCAGATTTTTTTTTTTTACAGCCATTTTTTATCATATTTACCAGGGGTGCCATTAATTCTGTGTCAAAAATAAAGTCATCAACTAAGATGTTATTATAGTGTTTGTTCCAATGTAGGCTATATTCAAACAAATGAATCCTTAAATTTGAAATAAATATGATCAAATGTATACTTTAGTTTTTACAAAGAAAGATTACACAGGAAATTATTACAATTTTAATTGTTGTTGTAATTGTATAACCTTTTTAATAAAATAGCAAAATATATATACAAAATATAGCAAATACAAATTATAGCAAAATATATATACAAGGATAGATGTAAACAAAATCTTAAAAGGTCTATATAAGCCTTCTTTCAATTATTTTTATTGTGTTTTATTAGTGACACATTTGGGTAGAGAATATATTCCAAAACTTTCTGAAAATACAGTATGAGAACAATTAACTGCACAATTACTAGAAATGTTTACCTTGGATATTATACAATTTGCAAGCACAATTTGTGAAAAAAACAACAACAACTGTGTTTCCAACTGTGAACCAATTTTATATATATATATATATATAGATGTGTGTGTGTGTGTGTGTGAACCACTCATTATTCATGATGGTGTTGGATCATTCATGCCCCTACACATATTGCCTTTCAAAAAAAAAAAGTGTCTTACAAAATTTAAATCAATGTATTGTTTTATGTGAATGATTAGGCAGGATGATTTTCACATCATTTTGACAAAATGCATTATTCAGAAGTCTTGTGGACACATATTTAGTATGTGTTTTGTGGCCTTATTTCAGAAACTTTCATTTTTAGTTTTTTTCAATAACCATGCATAAACATTATTCTCTCAAAAATACAAACAATGTACATACATGTTGCTCACATATTATGGTAGCCCTGTTTGTGCTAAATAGAGTGTAATTATACCTTTGCATATATATGTTTATAAGCAACTGAAAAAAACACAAATGTTAGGGCATGTCAAAACATCTCAAGGACCCCAAAAACACCTCAGACCCCAGAGGGTTAAAGTCATGTCAAAAAAAGGAAACACTAAAAGCATCATATCTTCTAAAAATGTAATTATGCACCATTATTTCTATATAAAATTATACAAATATCAGAACTAAACCCATTTTATTCTTTAAGAATTATTTATACGTTTAAAAACAGTAATAGTACTATTATATCAAATAATATAAAGAAATCAAGTCATACATAGGGCTATACTGCCCTCTTGTGTTCAAATTCAGGTACCTATTTTATTTATATATAAATATATTAGGTATATGACTGTGAGGATATTTTCCCACCGGTTAATCGATGTGTGACACCAGCGGGGGCTTTTAAATCGCTAATATAAAAGTGAAAGTAAAATACTCGCATGGACATTGATAATGGTGTGGAGCAGAGCGAGCGTTTTCAATTAATTCCTATGGAAGTAGGAATGAACTAAACATTCACTCTGTTCTGCTCTCTCCACGCCATGGACGCGCACCTTTAGGAATGGCCGTGCAGCCGTGCACTTTTTAGTTTCACTTTAAAATTAGCGCCATTTCGGGGCCGAGTGCTTGAATTGTGAGTTCAATAGCCTATTATTCTTCATGGAAAACACAACAAAACAGTACAATGACAGATTCGCTTAAATAGGCACTTTTACACAAAATATTCCTTCATCATCTTTTCAGTCAGCTCTTCACTCTCATGATTAATGAAATTTGACTCCTTTTGCTGATCTTTGCTGTGACTCTCGTTCAGAATTTATTCAGGTTTTAATTGTAGTGTCTGTTCTCTAACTGAACTAAATTATTTTATTACACATGAACACACACACACACACACACACACACACAAATCAAATTGACGGTGAGGGGCAATTATATATTTAAATCTGCATATTTTAATATCTGCAGGGCACCCCCTAGTTTATTCTTATTAAATGTATGCTTCATCTTTAATTTTTAATTTCTAAATTTGATCAACAAATTAAATTATTTAGATATTTAGGGTATAAAGATTATAGTAATAATTAGTTTAGTAATTGGAATAATAAAAATATAAAAAAGACCTTGAGATAAAAACTGTCCTTGTGCAAAAGTTAACTTCACACTCATTTTAAAGTGACCTATGACATTCAATGACTTATCTCATGGATGTGGCTGTTGTGGTTCAGTCATAGTGGCACCAGCTGCTTCAGTAAATGTGGTGTATTCAGACGACTTCGATGTGGTTATTTTACATTTATCGTGTTTTAAATTCATATTGCCCGTCGTGCACTGTTACCCTAAAGGCACCGGGGTGGCGGTGCCACCGGCTTGGGCCCGTCATCACTGCTCGCAGTGATTATTTTAATATTATAATTATTATTATTATTATGATGATTATTATATATTTTTTCATATATATATAATTGTAATTATAATTAGTGGGTGCTTGCCAAAGGCAAGGCACTCACTAATGTTATTACTCATACTTATTATCCTTATTAGTGGATGCTTGCCAAAGGCAAGGCACTCACTATTGTTATTGCTCATACTTATTATCCTTATTAGTGGGTGCTTGCCAAAGGCAAGACACTCACTATTGTTTTTGCTCATACTTATTATCCTTATTAGTGGGTGCTTGCCAAAGGCAAGGCACTCACTATTGTTCTTCTCCATACTTATTATTAGTGGTGCTTGCCAAAGGCAAGGCAGCACTATTGTTATTGCTCATTCTTATTAGTGGTGCTTGCCAAAGGCAAGGTGGAGGTGTTCAACATCCTGGAGGTGTTCTGACATGCTCTGACATGCTCTGACATTTGTGCTTATTTCTGTTACTTGTGACATTTTCATGGCTAAAGTCTGATTACACTGTATTCAGCACAAACTCTGCTACAATATACAGTATCAGCAGTATGTATGTAAAAGTTTGTGGTTTTGAGATAATGACATTTATGCGTGGTTTGTGAAAAAACAAAAAAAAAGATGTCACTGAAACAAGGTCATAAAACCCATTTTGATTATTTCTTCACAAGACTTTTGAAAATTGTATGACGTAGCCTAGAATATTTGCTTCAAAACTATGTGAAAATCATCCTGCATACTCATATAAGACAATATATTGATTTAAAATTTGCAAGACATGTTTTGTGTGAGAAAGCTTTATGCGAAGAGGCGTTAACACATCATGAATATTTCATTTCTTTCACACCTGAGAAAGACAAAGACCCTCCCCTAATAGCCCTATCAGGTGCTAACAGGCCCTATCATTCTGAGCAACCTTGCACAAGGAATGAGGAGATTTAAAAAAGAATGGCTTTTTGATTGTTTGTATTTATTTACAACACAACATAATCCAAAGATACACAATAAATGACAAAAAAAGCACATTATTTAACACACTGAACTCATATATAATATATATACAGTGGGGAGAACAAGTATTTGATACACTGCCGATTTTGCAGGTTTTCCCACTTACAAAGCATGTAGAGGTCTGTAATATTTATCATAGATACACTTAAACTGTGAGTGACAGAATCTAAAACAAAAATCCAGAAAATCACATTGTATGATTTTTAAATAATTCATTTGCATTTTATTGCATGACATAAGTATTTGATCACCTACCAACTAGTAAGAATTTCGGTTCTCACAGACCTGTTAGTTTTTCTTTAACCTGTTAAGCTGCAACCCCACTTTTGAAAAATCCCCAGAAATGACATACCCAAACTGAAACAGATACAGTTCATGATCCCTTTGCACTAAAAACACAAGTATGATCTCATTTGAAAGCTGACACCTGGCAGTTCATTGTAAATGTAGAATTAATTATTGTCATAATGAAAAAAATAGTTTTAAATAGCTTCAAAGTTTTGTAAAGTTATTAGAAATTTATTTTTATGAAACATTTTCATGAAAATATAATTGAAGTTGGCACTGTAGCAATCTAGAAATGCACTGCAGCTAAAGCCATATGTCTGACCATATTATATTTAAAATATGAAGATGTTAAGTCTAAAACTCTGTATTTAGTTAAATGTTTTTCAAGATCATGTCATGACTTTATTTTGATTTGACTCTAAAATGCTACTGATGTTTAGTCATCTTCTAAGTCATCCATTCAGTCTTTTGTCTCTATTGTTTTGTGGTGCAAATGAGCCCCATTCAGTCTCAGTCTCCCCATGCACACATTCACACCTCTCCAGCCTGGTTATGGCTCTAAATATGCATTTATTTTGTTTGCATTATAGCTACTAACGACTGGCTATTCACAGGCTATTCATAGAGTTTCAATCCCTAATTTCTTTTATCAAAGTTCTCACTGTATCTAACTGTATGAAATGCCCTTCTGGAATAAAGAAACATTTCAGTAAGGATTCCTATTTAGAAAAAAAATCATAAAAGAATAACGGCTATGTGGCAGGTGCACCCAGAGCTAGCTAGCATGTTAGCTTAGCACACCATCAATACACGACAATTTATGAGATTAAAACCATGTTTGTGCTCCAAACTTCCTTTATAACGCAAGTCGAGTGTTTTAAATAATGTTCTGTGATCTAATTTGGCTTCAGATAAAAAAATCAGACAGAAAATATATTATTTTATAGTATTCTGCACAATGATAAAGTCTATATAGATTAGCATTACATTATAAATATTATCTATTATTATGAAAATACCTGGCATGGCTTGAAAAACACAGGTAACTCAAATATCATTGCAATCATGTTTATTGTCTTCAAAACATCTTTATCTGCATATTACTGCAATCTCTGATAGCTTTGTGTGTGTTCGTGGCTTCCTGGAATGTCACATGATCATGGTTCTTCTTCATGTTCCATATATGGACTATTATTGTGCATGTAGCGCCCTCAGGCTGTTGGTATGAATTGAAAACACAGTAAATCAGCGTATACAGCGCTCATAATGATTACATCGACGCATTTGGGTATAAATTCAATAAATATTATTCCTGTCTATAGAAATATGATGTAAACCTATGAGAATCTATCAATATTTCTCCAAATCTGCACATTTTTGAGCTAAAAGCCCTGAGGGACGTTGTTTTGTCAAGCGCTGTCATGACGACAGCACAGAGTTTTTTTTTATGAATGAAAGCTGCTGACGCTCATAATTCATATTAAAGGTATCGACGCATTTTTCCATTTCATAACTCCTGACACAAATTAAGAAATAACTGTCGCTATAAGTTTCTCAGAATACAATAGTGGTCAAATACTGAAACTTGAGTCTTATATCTTTTTAATGATGTATAGTTTGTCAAGGTATAACATTAAATCTGAATCTGAACTTTTAACTAAATAAATAAAAAAATGCTTCAGTACGCGGGCGCACTGGCAACGGTCAACAGGTTAAGAAGCCCTCCTGTTCTCCACTCATTACCTGTATTAACTGCACCTGTTTGAACTTGGTACCTGTATAAAAGACACCTGTCCACACACTCAATCAAACAGACTCCAACCTCTCCACAATGGCCAAGACCAGAGAGCTGTGTAAGGACATCAGGGATAAAATTGTAGACCTGCACAAGGCTGGGATGGACTACAGGACAATAGGCAAGCAGCTTGGTGAGAAGGCAACAACTGTTGGCGCAATTATTAGAAAATGGAAGAAGTTCAAGATGACGGTCAATCTCCCTCGGTCTGGGGCACCATGCAAGATCTCACCTCGTGGGGCATCAATGATCATGAGGAAAGTGAGGGATCAGCCAAGAACTACACGGCAGGACCTGGTCAATGACCTGAAGAGAGCTAGGACCACAGTCTCATAGAAAATGGATTAAAATCCTGCTGCACACGCAAGGTCCCCCGGCTCAAGCCAGCGCATGTCCAGGCCCGTCTGAAGTTTGCCAATGACCATCTGGATGATCCAGAGGAGGAATGGGAGAAGGTCATGTGGTCTAATGAGACAAAAATAGAGCTTTTTGGTCTGAACTCCACTCACCGTATTTGGAGGAAGAAGAAGGATGAGTGCAATCCCAAGAACACCATCCCAACCGTGAAGCATGGAGGTGGAAACATCATTCTTTGGGGATGCTTTTCTGCAAAGGGGACAGGACGACTGCACCATATTGAGGGGAGGATGGATGGGGCCGTGTATCGCGAGATCTTGGCCAACAACCTCCTTCCCTCAGTAAGAGCATTGAAGATGGGTCGTGGCTGGGTCTTCCAGCATGACAACGCCCCGAAACACACAGCCAGGGCAACTAAGGAGTGGCTCCGTAAGAAGCATCTCAAGGTCCTGGAGTGGCCTAGCCAGTCTCCAGACCTGAACCCAATAGAAAATCTTTGGAGGGAGCTGAAAGTCCGTATTGCCCAGTGACAGCACCGAAACCTGAAGGATCTGGAGAAGGTCTGTATGGAGGAGTGGGCCAAAATCCCTGCTGCAGTGTGTGCAAAACTGGTCAAGAACTACAGGAAACGTATGATCTCTGTAATTGCAAACAAAGGTTTCTGTACCAAATATTAAGTTATGCTTTTCTGATGTATCAAATACTTATGTCATGCAATAAAATGCAAATTAATTATTTAAAAATCATACAATGTGATTTTCTGGATTTTTGTTTTAGATTCCGTCTCTCACAGTTGAAGAGTACCTATGATAAAAATTACAGACCTCTACATGCTTTGTAAGTGGGAAAACCTGCAAAATTGGCAGTGTATCAAATACTTGTTCTCCCCACTGTATATATTGTATATAAAATGAACACCAGGTTTGTTGTGCCTTGTAGGCATGTGCTGTGCTGCATAAAATAATAATAACAATAGCCTATAAATTGTTAAAAAGGAACACTTCAGTTCACTGCACTAGAGAAAAATATATTGATTATCATATGTTACTTCAATCTCATTTCATAATGTCATAACGAAAATAAACATTTGGAGTAAAGAAAAACGAAGCCTATTGTTTGGCGCATTTTGCTTTTCAAACGCAAACGCATGCAGAGAACATTTACTGAAGCGATCAAGCCGCTTAAAACTATTAAACTAATTATTGTTACCAAATTATACATCTACGTTTGAGCAGATATCCACAAACACAGTATTTAACAGTAAACACGGTTCTAAACATTATAATATTCACCATAGTATACACTCATACTTTTATCATGCCGTGTTTTATTATAGAATATAAAAACATCCTTGTGTCGGACATGTATATGGGCCATTCTACAGAATTGGTGCAAAGTCAGAGTTGGAAACATCTTGAAATTGTTTTGTTTTTTCCCACAAATTTTGCATGTATGCAAATTGTATAATATCCAAGGTATGCTTTTCTATTAATTGTGCAGTTAATTCTCATATTGTATTTTCAGAAAATGCTGGAATATTTTCCTTCTCCCCAAATTTGTCACTACCGAAACACAATATTAAATAATTTATTAAGAAGGCTTATAATGACCTATTAAGATTTTGTTGACATCTACCTTATAAATATATATATTTTCAATTTTTTAAAAATATTTTTACAGGTTAAATCAATAAAGATTATAATTTTAATAATATTTTAAGTGTAATTTATGAGATTTGTTGTATTTTGAACCCAATCTTTCTTTGTAGAAGGCATAAAGTTTATCGTACTGATTTCAAAGTTAAGGATTCATTAGTTTGAATATGCATTGAACTAAACACCATCATAACATCTTAGTTGATAATTCAATATACTTTATTTTTGACAAAACATCCCATGTTACAGTAGTGACTGCACATTTTTTGGTAGTGACAGTAATGTTTTGGTAGTGACCACAATACTTAGTGTGCCATGGCTGAATCAGACTGTCCACATTTTATGTTACTATAAATAAATAACTATGATGCACATATGCAGTCAGTACATATAGCAGACACACATCTGACAGTAAATATCTTATAAGAACACCTAGAGCTATTCTATACTTTGGGTCTTGAGGTGCAAGTGAGAAGAGGTATTCTCATAGATTTTTCTTCCTAAAAAACCCAACAACTTACAATGTAGACTGTTTCAGAACCACTTTGTTTTATTTTCACATTTTCAACATTTTGTTTATGAGTCATTCAGATAAATCTCCAGAACCACTGAACTGTGTGTGTGTGTGTGTGTGTGTGTGTGTGTGTGTGTGTGTGTGTGTGTGTAGGTGTGCGTGTGTGTGTGTGTGTGTGTGTGTGTGTGTGTGTGTGTGTGTGTGTGCTTACATTAAACATTAATTTCAGAATAATTTTCAACCTTTGTTTGTATTCTCTCTGTCTCTCTATTTTTTTAGGCATGTTGGTGTTTTATGTCATTCTCCCTGTCAAGTTAATCATAGAAATTAACATTACTAACAACAACCTTACACCTAAGCTAGTATCTTGGACTGCAACCTTAAAGGGATACTCCACTTTTTTGGGAAATAGGCTCATTTTACAACTCACCCAGAGTTAAACAGTTGAGTTTTATCGTTTTCGAATCCATTCAGCCGATCTCCGGGTCTGGCAGTACCACTTTTAGCATAGCTTAGCATACATCATTGAATCGGACAAGACCATTAGCATCTCTCTAAAAAAAATGACCAAAGAGTTTCGATAGAGTTGCGATTTTCTAGGCTGATATGGCAAGGAACTTTACTCTCATTCCTGCGTAATAATCAAGAAACTTTGCTGCCGTACCATGAGTCCAGCAGGCGTAATGATATGACGCAGCGCCTGCCGCCTGATAATAGGCTACCGAGCTGGGGACTATTTTCAGGCGCTGCGTCATATCATTACGCCTGCTGGACTCATGGTACGGCAGCAAAGTTTCTTGATTATTACGCAGGAATGAGAGTATAGTTCCTTGCCCTATCAGCCTAGAAAATCGCAACTTTACATTTTCCGTCGGTCTTAGTATACGATGTAACTACAGAAGAGTCAAGTTTTAAATAGGAAAAATATCGAAACTCTTTGGTCATTTTTTTCAGAGAGATGCTAATGGTCTTGTCCGATTCAATGATGTATGCTAAGCTATGCTAAAAGTGGTACCGCCAGACCCGGAGATCGGCTGAATGGATTCGAAAACGGTAAAACTCAACTGTTTAACTCTGGGGGAGTTGTAAAATGAGCCTATTTCCAAAAAAAGTGGAGTATCCCTTTAAGTAATTGTAACCTCATCACATTACAGAATTTTAACAGAATCTTGCATACTAAAACACTAAAACACTACTAAAACATACTGCAGTAGTAATTATTTGCATAACTGTACTAAAATGTAGTTTATTCCTCCAAATAAAGGATTATGTGTTCCCTTTTGTCACTACCAAAACAATAATGTCACAACCGAAACTTCAAGACATGTTTCGGTAGTGACTGTTTTGGTAGTGACAATTTTAGATACTTTTGAGCCTAGCTCGAAGATGCTAATCAGCACATGGTTAGCAATCACTGGTCAGAACAGTTGAACACATATAACAACTAAATTTTTTGGAATAACATCCAAAAAAAAATTCTCAATAGCAGAAAAAATTAGTTTGGTAGTGACATTCCTTAAAGTTACACACAGATTTTTAGACTTTAGAACACATTTACTTCAAAATGATGGGATCAATCTACTCACCATATAGCACATGAGAGAGAAGGACACAGGAATATTTCCTGATCAAAAATGTAGGTGTGTGGTTAAAATCAGTCTCAGCCAATGGACTACAACATTCACTGTTTTGGTAGTGACATGAAAATGCAGGACACGTTTTTTTTAGATAAAGTTTCATGATTTAAAAATAAAATATAAAATAAATATTTTTTTTAACTTCATTTTTAAAAAAAAAAAAAAAATATTTTTTTAAAAACAAGAATGGAAAAATTTGCAAAATGTTTTTCAATATCATTTTCACAAGTTGAAATTTAGGGGTTAGGGTTTGGGACAGCCACCTCCTAATTGAAAGTATCCCATAAATGATGATTTTATATATATAAAGCTTACTGATATCTTAAATATTATTGTGGGTTTCAATAGATAATTGAAGGATCTTAGTAAACATCTAAGATTTTAATAATTAAATCCTTTTCAAATGTGTTTTTTGGATGAGGGACAGCAGTTTGCACCAATTCTGTAGAATGGCCCATATACATTTAGCACTGAAAGGTTGCCTACC
The DNA here is from genome assembly GCF_951802725.1 of Rutilus rutilus. Taxonomy (NCBI): domain Eukaryota; kingdom Metazoa; phylum Chordata; class Actinopteri; order Cypriniformes; family Leuciscidae; genus Rutilus; species Rutilus rutilus. The sequence continues at coordinate 10,226,483 of NC_140210.1, read as the reverse complement.
AGTCTAGTTCACATTTCAACATGTTTCTGTCTATTTATAGATACATATACATGTACGATATTAGGCTTCATGTTTTTACTCCAATCTCATTTCATAACATACATTTTAATCTGGCACCACCAGTTTAACATGTCTTACCTTAAAAATCTTCTTATCTTTAAATCGCGTTCTTCTAATTCTTCTGAGGTAAATCCAAGGTAAACAGCACAGCACAAACACAGTCTTCCAAACTCTATGAAAAGCAGATAGGAGTAAGTTACTGAAGTTTCTGATTCTTTGTTTTGAGGCGATAGGGCGTTTACAGGTCATTAATGGCTGGATCATTTGCATGTCAATCGCTCGTGCGTGCGTGGGCGTGGTCACATTAGAGTTAATTAGGACGCGTTTGAGAAACTGTACATGCCGCTGCTTTCGTACGGATTACTTAAACAGAGAATATTTGTTTTTTATATCATTTCCATACTTTAAAAATAGAGACTCCAAGCGTTGTATAGACATGCGCAATCCAAAGGCAAGGCATCACTATTGTTATTGCTCTTACTTATTATTAGTGGTGCTTGCCAAAGGCGAAGCAACACTATTGTTATTGCTCATACTTATTATTATTAGTGGTGCTTGCAAAAAGCGAAGCAACACTATTGTTATTGCTCATACTTATTATTAGTGGTGCTTGCCAAACGCAAGGCATCACTATTGTTATTGCTCATACTTATTAGTGGTGCTTGCTGAAAGCAAGGCATCACTATTGTTATTGCTCATACTTATTATTAGTGGTGCTTGCTGAAAGCAAGGCATCACTATTGTTATCCTCCATACTTATTATTAGTGGTGCTTGCCAAAGGCAAGGCATCACTATTGTTATTGCTCATACTTATTATTAGTGGTGCTTGCTGAAAGCAAGGCATCACTATTGTTATTGCTCATACTTATTATTATTCTTCTTTTTAGTGGTGCTTGCCAAAGGCAAGGCATCACTATTGTTATTTCTCATACTTATTAGTGGTGTTTGCCAAAGGCAAGGCATCACTCTTGTTATTGCTCATACTTATTAGTGGTGCTTGCTGAAAGCAAGGCATCACTATTGTTATCCTCCATACTTCTTCTTCTTCTTCTTATTCCACACAAAGTTTGGCGCGTAACTCGCCCTGCACCGTTTGTCTCAGACCCCTTAGTGAGGTGTCAAATCGACTGGCTCATTGAGGAGAGGTGTGCTATGACTTTTATAAGCGATCGGGGGTGCGGTGTTCGCCTCAGGGGCGAAAAATCGGCCGAAAAATCCCATTGACTTAACATTGCGACGAACTTTGAGCACTCGTAGCTCTGAGCGAGGATTTCGCAGAAACGTGTGATTTGCCACATTTGAAGAGGCTGACAGGCTCTGTAAGAACATACCTCACAATGGGGTAAAAGTTGCACCCCTGGGGGGCAGGAGCGTCCCAAAGTTTCCCATTGACTTACACATTGCATAGGGATTTTGTATTGAACGTAGCTCTGGATCACAGTGTCATAGAGACAAGGGGGCGGGCTCATTTTACTCAGACGACCAATCAGTCTCTCAGGATCATTGTGAAGCTATCAAGCCACGCCCTAGCAACCATTTAGAGCACCTTAGCAACAAGTACCATAGATTTCCATTGAAAGAGATCAAAGGGATATCTCCGGACTGAATTGTCATAGAAACACGAGGGTGGTCTCGTTTGACTCAGGGCAGCAAACGGCCAATCATGAATCACCTCAACACTTCCTAGCCCCTTCCTAGCAACCATTGTCGAGCACCTTAGCAACCAAAATCCAAAGAGGGATATCTTCCATTCTGAATGTCACAGAGGCATGGGAGTTGGTTTATATCATTCATACTGACAAGCAGCCTTTGGAGTTTCATGATTGGCAGCTGCCAAGCCACTCCCTAGCAACCAAACAGAGTACCCTAGCAACCAAAATCCAAAGAGGTATATCTTCTATTCTGAATGTCACAGAGGCATGGTAGTTGGTTTATATCGTTCATACTGACAAGCAGCCTTTGGAGTTTCATGATTGGCAGCTGCCAATCCACTCCGTAGAAACCAAATAGAGTACCCTAGCAACCATTTTGCAAGACCTATATCTCTGCATCAGAACATCGTATAGAGATGGGGGTTGGCTCTTTTGACTTATGCTATCAAACAGGATTTGTCAATTACACTCTGACAAGAGTTTAATCCTTCCATTGCTGTGTGCATTGGTCTGCATTGAAGGATAAGAACTGTATTAAGCCTTGTCTCTTCTTAACAAATTTGATTAACAAAGTCATAGAACCAGTTTATTTGTAGTGCACTCACAACATAGTTTTAAATAATTAGTTTAATAATTAGATTAATACAAATATAAAAAGGACCTTGAGATAAAAAACTGTCCTTATGCAAAAGATAACTTCGCACTCATTTTAAAGTTACCTATGACATTCAATGACATGAATCCATCTAAATTTAAATTATCATCTAAATTTAAATTATCTCATGGATGTGGCTGTTGTGGTTCACGGTCATAGTGGCACCAGCTGCTTCAGTAAATGTGGCGTATTCAGACGACTTGTATGTGGTTCTTTTACATTTATTGTGTTTTACATTCATATTGCCCGTCGTGCACAGTTACCCTAAAGGCACAGGGGTGGTGGTGCCACCGGCTTTGGCCCGTCATCGCTGCTTGCAGGATTAATCCTTTTCCGAAGGATTAATTATTATTAGGGCTCAAGCCCTGGAAGGGCGAAGAGCCCTATTGTTTTCCTTAGGATTATTATTAGGGCCCGAGCACCGATGGTGAGAGGACCCTATTGGAATTGCTCCGTTTATTATTATTATTATTCCGCTTCTTCAAAGTGAATCACTTTTTTGAGGGCCTAAACATGCTCTAAAACTCACGAAACTTTGCACATGCGTCAGAAGTGGTGAACATTTACATGTGATATGGCTTTCAGAATTGGGTGGGGCAAAATGGCTCAAAAAGTGCCCCTTACAATATTTCGACGGATTGCCCCTGGCGCAACGTTTCACGTACGTGGACGAAATTCGGTACATACATGTAATGACCCAATACCTACTAAAAGGTCTCTTGAAGTATAGCCCTAAACACAACAGGAAGTCTGCCATTTTGAATTTCCTCTTCAATTTTTGTGCAGTTTTTGCATTTTCAGGCCTCATACTTTAACAAATTCCTCCTACAGTTTTGACCTGATCCTCTTCAAATTTGGTGAGTGTAATCTTAAAGTCCGCGTGAACCGGAAGTTGCAAACGACTTTTCTCCAGTGTTGTGACGTATTTCCCAGTGAAAAGGAATATTGAACAGAGGGCAGGGTTTTACTCTAGCGCTCCTCCTCTCCATCTCTCACTCATTACAGACTAACGGTTTGAGGGGAGTGGTTAAGCGTTTCCCAAACCAAGCCGTCAAACCTACGTCATCAGAGAAGGAACGCTATTCCAGACCGGAAGCAACTTTTCAGACTTTGATTAAAGATTACGACGGCAAACAATTTTTTTCTGTGTATTAACTTGCACGGATTAATTGTTCACCACAAGACTAGTAATATGCGCTAACAAAGTAAATAGGGTCAATTTTGATTTCAGTTGGACTTTAAGGCCTTTGCGACGTTAAATTGTGAAGATCTTGAGTTTTCGTCAAAGGGTGTGTCCTTGGCGGCCTGACAAATGTAGATGTGCACACCCAATTTCAGCCTTTGGGTGATATATGCATCATCAGTTCTATATTAATGTTGCTTGCAGTTCCGATGTTGCTAGGCAACCACAAACAGCCTGCAGTAACTCAGGCATACAATGTCCAATCTGCCACAAACTTCACATGTTTGATAAGAGTCCTGTCCTGAACACATGACCATGCTCATATTCGGTTATAGTAACAGCGCCACCTGCTGGTAGCAGGAAGTGTGGCAAATACAAATTACTTTAACATAGTCCTCCTATATTTACATATTGCCCACTCACGAAACTTTGCACACGTTTCGCTATGAAACAGGAAGTTGTTGTAACTCGGACATACAGTGTCCGATCTGCCCCAAACTTAACATGTTTTATTAAAGTCCTGGCCTGAACACAACAGGAAATGACACGTTTTACACTGTGATTAACTCCTTATAGAGATTTAACCAGATCAACATCATTTATGGTCAGTCTAATCTTAAGGCCTTGGCGGTGGTAAATTGTGAATATCTTGATTTTTAACTGAAGGGTGTGTCCGTGGCGGCCTGACAAATTCTGATGTTTCGCCATGAAAGAGGAAGCTGTTGTAACTGAACGCATCTACTTGACAATATTCAGCTAGTCATAGCGCCACCTGCTGGCAACAGGAAATGACATGCTTTACACTAGTGGTGTCAACAATAATCGATTCGGCGATGCATCGCAATGCGGGGCATGCACGATTCAGCATCGATGCGGCAAAGTGCCATAATCGATTATGTCACTGTTTTAGGGGTGTAACGGTACGCGTATTCGTACTAAACCGTTCGGTACAAGGCACGCATTTTCAAACCGAACGGTTATTTCAAATGTAAGCGCGTCGCGAGCGCGCTCATAATGTAGACGCTGGCGCGACCACAACATCAAATGGCAAACGCAATGTAAGCGGAACGAAACTGAGCTACTCGTGACGGACTGTTTATCAGTTTGGACCAACGCAGCGCGAGCCGATCTTATACTACACAACGCTAAGAGATCCAGTAAAGAAAGCATTTGAACTCGCCACTAAAGTAATAACATCGCTGCGAGATCTAGTGAGAAACATTCACATTTCTCCGTTATTAACGGATCAAACAGCGCTGACGTGGAAACCAGGAAGAAACATTGTGACATGAATGAACTATCCAGTGTCCACAGATCTGCAATATTCACCATGGATTTACTGTAGTAACACTAACTGCAACTTTGGAAGTTTGGCAGGAATAGTAGGCTATAATGCTTTCAAGTAACGTTATGTCGGATTTATTTCGACATTATGAATAACATTGCTGCCCTCAAATGTTAATCTGAACTAAAATAAACATTTGTTTATAAGCACAAAATATTACATTTAATTTTTTCCAAGGAGCTGTTTTGTTTTATATGCTCCTAAGAAGAGTCCATTATAGCTCCATCATTGCTCAAAGAAAAAAAAAAAAGTCATACTTTATGATGTTAGTTCTAATAAAAAAAGATTTTTTTCCCTGAAAGCAGTGATTTATGCTTTCTTTTTCAGGTTTGAAAATGTCTTATCCAATACCCTGTACCATTCAATTTTATTTTATTTAATGACATTTATGTCAAAGATACAGGAGAGTGATAATACACACATAGCAGCCAATAAAATCTGTTGTTCAATATCTGACTGCTTGTATTGCCTCATGACTGATGAAAATTTTGCCTTGTTGTGTGCAGTAGAATTTTGATGCATCGCAATGCATCGTAGAATCGAATTGAATCGAATCGTTACCTGGTAAATCGTAATCGAATTGAATCGTGAGGGCAGTGCCAATGCACACCCCTACTTTACACTGTAATTCACTCCCAGAAACATATTTAAATATGCCATGAAGTACCAAACATGATAGAAACATGTTAAATCATGCAACACTTGGCTAAGTGCTCATTTATGCGATTAACGCCATGAAACAGGAAGTTGTTGTAACTCAGGCATACAATGTCCAATCTGCCCCAAACTTCACATGTTTGATAAGAGTCCTGTCCTGAAGACATCTACATGCCAATATTCAGTTATAGTAATAGCGCCACCTGCTGGTAGCAGGAAGTGTGGCAAATACAAATGACTTTGACATAGTCCTCCTATATTTACATACTGCTCACCATGCTCTGTTTTCCTAAAGCTGCTGAGTGGCGGTGGCCCTTTTCATCGCTGCTTGCAGCTTTAATTAGGGCCCGAGCACCGATGGTGAGAGGACCCTGTTGGATCTGCTCCGTTTATTAGGGCCCAAGCCCTGAAAGGGAAATCCCTATTGTTAAGGATAAACAATCCCTATTGTTAAGGATTATTTATTAGGGCCCAAGCCCTGAAAGGAATTTGCCTGAATATTCAAGCCCTGAATATTCAGTTGGATTTTGGAATTTGAAATAATACTCCTAGGGAATTAATCGGATCGAAACTTGGTCAGCATGAACTCAAGACATTGAGGATGCTAAATTGTGGACAGATTGTTGATATCTCGAACGGTTTATGGCGAGAAAAGAGAAACAGGAAGTGTGTTATAATTTCTGCATACATTAACTGATCTTGATGAAACTTCAGCTGTGTGTTGTAAGAGGCCGATCACATGGATGTGACTATTGTGAATCAAAGTTATAGTGCCACCAACTGGCAGCTGGAAGTGTGTCACTTTCAAAATGCTTCGAAATCACCCTCAAATTTTTACCTGATTTGCTTAAAACTTTATCTGTATAATGTAAACACATGGCAGATGTAGACCTATGAAAGGATTATTGAGATCTTTAATACTGTTGCCATGGCAACATATTCAACTTTAATATTCTTTTTGGATGCTTTTGAGACTCTTAGCATGCTTGAAATTGCATGAGGGGCTCAGTGGAGCGGCTCACTAGCGCCACCTTTCGACAAACTCGGTACGTATATTGTTCTCATCAAGCCGGACAACTTTCTAATTTACAGTCATTAGCTCTGACTAACAGGAAGTCAGATATTTTGGTCTGAATGTGGATTTGTGTGAAAAATCAGCTTCTGAATTTTTACCCACTCTTCTTAGGTGGTTTATTTTATTCTCGCCAAAATTTTTCAACATTATAAATACATTAAAGATGCTAAATTGTGAATGGATATTGAATATCTCAAACGGTTTTGCTATGGTGAGGGATTAAATTAGTCAGAAAAGGAAGCAGGAAACGTCTCATATATTTGAAATATTTAATTAGACACCATTTTTTTTCTATATAAAATTATACAAATATTACAACCAAACCCATTTTATGTATAAGTTAAAACAGGCAGAATAGATCTATTTGGTAAAAAAAAAAAAAGCCTGCATTTATGTGATCAAAAATACAGAAAAAAACTGTAATATTGTAACGGTCACCAGCTGGAGTGCCCTTGAGAACCACCAGAGGGCACTCCACACCAGACTATCATGTTCACTCACAGACTACATCTCCCATCATTCTCTGCCTGGACTCATCAGCACTCATTATCACATTCACCTGTATCTCATTATCTTGTTTAGTTCACTCCATATAGCCTGGTTCACCCCATCACTCACTGCAAAGTTTTGTATGTTGTTGCACTGCACTTCTGAGCGTTTTCCCTGGTTTTCATGTCGCTTGGTTTTTTGGATTTCTTGCCTGTTCTGTGGATTACTCTTGTGCCTCTGACCCCTGCCTGTTTTGTTTTGTTTGTTTGTTTTGTTTGTTTGGTTGGACTGCCTTCCTGTGCTTGACCCTCTGCTTGTGTTGGATTATGATTCTGGATAACCCTTTTAATAAACTGCATTTGGATCCTCTACCTTCGTGTCTCGGAGCAGTTTGTAACAGAAAACTTCGCCAACATGGATTCAGCAGTGAGAACTATGCGTCTCAGCCAAGGTGACCACCCTATTGAGAAGTATGTGGAGGAATTTTGTGAGCTCTGCCATGGGGTGGACTTTAATGAGGGTGTCTTAAAGGTGTTTAATGAGGGTGTCTTATTGACATCGCCCTTCGGATAAGTGGCGTGTTCTTTACTGTGGGCGTTGTGGATGAGGGGTCCCACAATCTCACAGCATCCTCTCAGCCTGAGCTTTTTCACGTCAGCCCTGCCAGGCCTGCGCTCCACGTCATGCATGCCAAGTCTGAGTCTGTTCACGTCATGCCTGCCAAGTCTGAGTCTCTTCACATCATACCTGCCAAGTCTGAGTCTCTTCACGTCATGCCTGCCAAGTCTGAATCTCTTCACGTCATGCCTGTCAAGTCTGAGTCTCTTCATGCCACGTCTGCCGCCGAGCCAGTGTCTCCGGACAAGATGGCCGCCGCCGAGCCAGTGTCTCAGTACAAGATGGCAGCCGCCGAGCCAGTGTCTCCGGACAAGATGGCCGCCGCCGAGCCAGTGTCTCCGGACAAGATGTCCACCTCCGAGCCAGTGTCTCCGGACAAGATGGCCGCCGACACGCCTGAACCTGAGCCCTCAGCAGAGATGGCCACCAACACGCCTGAACCTGAGCCCTCAGCAGAGATGGCCACTGACATGTCTGTTCCTGAGCCGGTGTCTGTTCCTGAGCCGGTGTCTGTTCCTGAGCCGGTGTCTGTTCCTGAGCCGGTGTCTGTTCCTGAGCCGGTGTCTGTTCCTGAGCCGGTGTCTGTTCCTGAGCCGGTGTCTGTTCCTGAGCCGGTGTCTGTTCCTGCTCATAATCCCATAGCCGCCCCCAAGGAAATTTTTGGGGGGGGGGCAGGAGGTTCCTTGATAGGACCATGGAGGCTGCGCCTCCCGGACTATTTTAGAGCGTCTCGAAGCCGCTCCTTTGAGGGGGGGCTATGTAACGGTCACCAGCTGGAGTGCCCTTGAGAACCACCAGAGGGCACTCCACACCAGACTATCATGTTCACTCACAGACTACATCTCCCATAATTCACTGCCTGGACTCATCAGCACTCATTATCACATTCACCTGTATCTTATTATCTTGTTTAGTTCACCCCATGTAGCCTGGTTCACCCCATCACTCACTGCGAAGTTTTGTATGTTGTTGCACTGCACTTCTGAGCGTTTTCCCTGGTTTTCATGTCTCTTGGTTTTTTGGATTTCTTGCCTATTCTGTGGATTACTCTTGTGCCTCAGACCCCTGCCTGTTTTGTTTTGTTTGTTTGGTTGTTTGGTTGGACTGCCTTCCTGTGCTTGACCCTCTGCTTGTGTTGGATTACGATTCTGGATAACCCTTTTAATAAACTGCATTTGGATCCTCTACCTTCGTGTCTCGGAGCAGTTTGTAACAAATATTGTGTATTACAATTTAAAATAATGGTTTTCTATTTTAATATACTTCAAAATATTATTTATTTCTGTGATGCAAAGCTGAATTTTCATCAGCCATTACTCCAATCTTCAGTGTCACATGACCCTTCAGAAATCATTCTAATATGCTGATTTATTATCAATGTTGGAAACTGCTGTGCTGCTTAATATTTTTTTATAACCTGTGATACTTTTCTCAGGATTCTTTGATGAATAAATTAAGTAATGGCTGATGAAAATTCAGCTTTGCATTACAGAAATAAATTACATTTTACAGTACATTCAAATAGAAAACCATTATTTAAAACTTTAATAATATTTTAATAATAAACTTTTATATTTTATGTATTTTTGATCAAATAAATGCAGGCTTGATGAGCTTAAGAAACTTCATTCAAAAACATTAATTCAATAGTAATGCTGGGGTCCAAACTTTTGACCGGTTCTGTATTTAGCATCTGAGCAGAAATATGCGAGCAAAAGCTTCAATGATGTGGCACTAAGCTATTTTAGAGTAAACACTTCATAATCTGTACAAAACAGGCCAAATAAATCTTGTCTAAACATTCATATTACGTCTATGACATTTTATGTACTGTATTTGTTATATTATAGAGCCTATAAATGTTCATTTTACATAAACAGAGAACATTTGTTGTCGATTTGACTTGCATTATTTAAAACCTGACGTCAACGTTTCTTTAGACATGTCACATGTTTGTGTGACAAGAATAACATTTTTTAAGTTACAGTTAATTTTCTGATGAGTATCAGAATCGACTTCATTGAGAGAGAGATGGCAGATCACGCATCATGTTTGTTTTCTTTATTTTGCAAAAAGCACAACATTTTGTTTTTATTGTGTGTACACAAATAAAAGTAGACACTTAACAGTTTTGAATGATGTACAACACCTATCTGTATTACCAAAATCGATGGAGTATTTTGAGTCTCTTTCGCACTGATAACAAACCAGCCGACCACCTGGGGTTTAACAGATACACCTCACGCTTTTATTTCATTGTTTGTAATTTAGTTTTTTCAGTATTGTTTTTAATTTGATTTTTAACAGTTAGCCTCGTACATTCAGTTTAACAACATAAAGTTAAAGAAGGTAACTTTTATCATTCAACTGAACTGTACACGTTTAAACACTTACCTTAAGTTATCTGTTCATGCATTAAATTGCATGGCCTTGAAAGAGAGCATGCAGCTTACTAACGTATTTACTTTGACTCCTCAGGTAATGTCAATGGTATGACCCATTTCAGATGTGACCAAAATTACAACAACAGTGGCTGCATATAAATATATTTTAATTGTTTGTTCAAAATTATTGCTAGGGACAATTCAGTAGTCGTTGGATATTGTTAGGGAAATGTTCCTAGCGTGGGGAACATTCTATTGCAATTGCAGATGCTATTCACGTCGTGACAAACCCCCTCACCCATGACTGTTTTCACGATACAGTACGGCTTCTCATTCTATCTAGATGCACACATTTGTCTTTCTAACCTCTTATGTGAAGAGATGCCATGTGATACAAGTCTACATGAAATTTTACAGAAATTGCTCAGATCTTGAAGCTAAGTGGGCTTTCTTTGTTCTTCCATTACAGTGAGGATCTCTGTAAAGAAATGGTGGATGGTTTGAGGATCACATTCGACTTTACCCTTCCACTGATCCTACTGTACCCAAACGAACAAGCTCAGTTCAAAAAAATCAGCTCCTCCAAGTTCTTCCAGCCAATTACTGACAGCGCAGCCTGCACTAGTAGGTAAGAGAGTTAACTTTTAGTAAAATGTACCAAAGACATCAGTTTGTTTTTAAATGTCTTAATTTAGTTTAGTTCCAAATTGAATGTACAAATTTTGTGTACACATATGTACACATAAATGTACAATATGTAATGTGTACATTTTTTACTTTTTTTTATGGTTCACAAATATTTTATCAAATTAAAGGAAATTAAAATGCTATGGTTAAAAAAAAAAAAAAAAAACTTGATGCAAATAAAGTAATGCAAAAATCACAGTACAGCAGAGGTTTTCAAAATCCTGATCCTGTGAATCCACCACTCCGCACATGTTATATGTATATTATTTAACACCTGATTCAGATCATCAGCTCATTAGGTGAATAGGTGAGAGTTCAATTAACTGTGAAGTGTGTCAGATAAAAAAACATACAAAATGTGCCAAGTGCTGGGTCCCCAGGATCAGGATTGAAAACCAGTGTTGTACAGGATCTTGGATTTGACTCATTTATACTATGATCTGGGGTTGACATGATTCCAGATCTTCAGTAGTTAATACAAATATCTTGTCACCTTAGTTATGTTTCACTGTACAGTAAAGGATGGCAACTAGCAACAAAGGGGGGGGGGGGGGGTGAATTCATGTAATGAATTCCATTCATTATGCTAAGCTAAGCTAGCACCGACCCTGTCAAACTAAAACAATGCATGCACTGAGACAAAAATGCATTTGCCCACCTATCTAAATGTAGGAAAGAAAGTGAATAAGCCCTATTTCAAAAAACGGTGGAGTGTTCCTTTAACATTGCTAAGAAAATTCTGATCTGAGAAGCACATTTTGAGATTCTTTAGATGTCAGTAGATTGCAATTGTTGAACCAGCTGAGCATCTTTAGTCTGAAAATGTTCTCTTTCCATTGCTAATTTATTTTTCGAGTAATTGTAACCTTTTTTTATATTGTTTTTTCTTACTGGAAGAATAGATGATTTGACCCTATAAGAATGCTTTCATAGCCTTCCAAATTATCCCTGAAGAAGCTGAGTTCCAGTTTGTAATCATAAAGTGGTCTATATTTTTATTTATGAAGCTCAATGCTTCAGAGCTGTTCAATAAATGGTTCTAAATTGCCAATGCTTACAATTCGGCAATTCCGCCGCGCAGCGCCACGTCTTTTAAATTCGAACACATTATTCTCTTTGAGAGTACACACACCGGCGGTGCCTTTCCCAGCGCCGCCCAGCAACGGCTCAGGACCGTGTTCAAAATCCTGCCGCGCCATTAAAACATAGTTTTATATTAAATTTACATTTATGTGTCTCAAATCGTAGTTAATGTATATACGGACTTCACCCTGTGCTGCAATATACATTTAGTTTTATATTTATTTACAGAAATCAGAAAATTGCTGATGTTATCGGATTTTCAGGTGAGAGTTGTCCTAGACGTGGCGCGGCGCTGAGCTGCGCGTCCGGTGTGCGACCCCCTTTAAGGGGCATGATCTGACAATATTCTTGGTAAATAGTCACTGTAACGCAGTTTGTTGTTATGGGAAGGAGGAGGCGGAACCGGCGAACATTTAAAGACTTTAATAAATAAATAAATAAACAAAATGAAAGTAAAGACGGCAGCCCCTCACGGACGACTGCCACCACACATAATCAAACAAAACATAAAATAAAAACAGTCCAGGCCTGGTCCTCTCTCGTCCTTCACGATCGTCGCTCCTACTTTTATGCCTCTGCTCCTCCATGAGAGATACGAGACCGGTGCGTCGCTCAGGTGTCGCTCATCATCAATCACGTCACTGGCTTGATATTTTTATATATATATATATATATATAAAAATATCAAGCCAGTGACGTGATTGATGATGAGCGATGAATGAATGAATGAATGAATGAATGAATAAATAAATAAATAAATAAATATATATATATATATATATATACAGTGCTATGCATAAGTGAATACACCCATGCTAAAGTTGACTAAAAAGAGGAATAAAAAATCATATTTTGGAAATTGAACTTAATGCCTTAATTTACAAAATTAGGAAAAATCCAACCTTTAAGGACACCAATTTTCTTTGTGAATGAATAATGTATAGTTAATAAATAAATAAATTCCCATAGAGGCAGGCAGATTTTTTTTTTTAAGTATTTTTTTTTTTTTTTTTTTTTTAGGATACTATGCATCCTGATAAAGTTCCCTTGGCCTTTGGAATTAAAATAGCCCCACATCATCACATAGCCTTCACCATACCTAGAGATTGGCATGGTTTTATTTCAGTTAGCCTAAAAGCTAGTTTGATTTGCATTGAGAGATGATCTTATGGAAAGTACCCCATGCCAATCTCTAGGTATGGTGAAGGCTATGTGATGATGTGGGGCTATTTTAATTCCAAAGGCCAAGGGAACTTTATCAGGATGCATAGTATCCTAAATTTTTTTTTTTTTAAATACTTAAAAATAAAAATCTGCCTGCCTCTATGGGAATTTAACATAGGGGTGTACTCACTTATGCACCATGTATTTTAAGGAAGAACATTTATTTATTTACGATACATTATTCATTCACAAAGAAAATTGGTGTCCTTAAAGGTCGGATTTTTCCAAATTTTTTAAATTAAGGCATTAAGTTCAATTTCCAAAATATGATTTTTTATTCCTCTTTTTAGTCAACTTTAGCATGGGTGTATTCACTTATGCATTGCACTGTATATATATATATATATTTTTTTTTTTTATTCATTTATTCATTTATCGCTCATCATCAATCACGTCACTGGCTTGATATTTTTATTTATTTATATATATAGTTATTTATTTATTTTCAATGGAAAAAAATATTAAAAAAAAATAACTAGGGAATCACTAAACCGAGAGAATTATTGTGATTTTATGATACACTCAAAATATTCTACAACAAATCCTTTAAATTGAATGATATTCAGAACAGAACAAGAATAAAAAAATAACTATAAACAAGCCAAAACAAAATATTTTACAGCAAAAGTGAAAATAAGCGGTGTTGGGCTCATGTAACTCTCTCATTAGTCCGTATTTTACTTTAGGTTAGCGATTTACATTTACATTTACATTTATTCTTTTAGCTGACGCTTTTATCCAAAGCGACTTACAATTGCTATATATGTCAGAGGTCGCACGCCTCTGGAGCAACTAGGGGTTAAGTGTCTTGCTCAGGGACACATTGGTGTCTCACAGTGGATTCGAACCCGGGTCTCTCACACCAAAGGCATGTGTCTTATCCATTGCGCCACACCACCCCTTATAAAAGATTTAAAAGATTTAAAAGACCCCAGCGGTGTCACATGTCGATTAACCGGTGGGAAAATAATTCCACAGTCACATCCCTAATATATTTATATATAAATACAATAGGCCTACCTGAAATAGAATTTTACTTGCCCGACCAGACGAGTAGCCTGATTAGAACGTCAATGACAAAAAAAATAACTTGGGAATCACTAAAACGAGAGATTATTCAGATTTTATTACATTCATTTTAAGTTGCAATCGATAGTTGATAATAAATGTATTACTGATCAATGGTCAAGTCAAGTCATCTTCATTTATATAGCGCTTTTAACAATGTAGATTGTTCCAAAGCAGCTTTACATTGATAATAGGAAATTAAAGTAAAGTGTTTTGGCTTTATAGCAGCTCTAGAATAAAGTTATTGTCCAGCTAAAGTTAGTTTGATTGGTTCACTTCCGTCGCAACGATCATCAGTTATTAACTTAGGGGCCGCTAACATGACACCGTTTTAACAGAAAACTCTTAAGTTCTTTCTGCGCAAACTTCAAAAACGTGAACCAGTGAGAACGCCGATGGCGTGCAAATGCATATTACGAGTTCAGTCTATAGGTATGTGCGTTTGCATATACACTCACCTAAAGGATTATTAGGAACACCATACTAATATTGTGTTTGACCCCCTTTCGCCTTCAGAACTGCCTTAATTCTACGTGGCACTGATTCAACAAGGTGCTGAAAGCATTCTTTAGAAATGTTGGCCCATATTGATAGGATAGCATCTTGCAGTTGATGGAGATTTGTGGGATGCACATCCAGGGTACGAAGCTCCCGTTCCACCACATCCCAAAGATGCTCTATTGGGTTGAGATCTGGTGACTGTGGGGGCCATTTTAGTACAGTGAACTCATTGTCATGTTCAAGAAACCAATTTGAAATGATTCGAGCTTTGTGACATGGTGCATTATCCTGCTGGAAGTAGCCATCAGAGGATGGGTACATGGTAGTCATAAAGGAATGGACATGGTCAGAAACAATGCTCAGGTAGGCCGTGGCATTTAAACGATGCCCAATTGGCACTAAGGGGCCTAAAGTGTGCCAAGAAAACATCCCCCACACCATTACACCACCACCACCAGCCTGCACAGTGGTAACAAGGCATGATGGATCCATGTTCTTATTCTGTTTACGCCAAATTCTGACTCTACCATCTGAATGTCTCAACAGAAATCGAGACTCATCAGACCAGGCAACATTTTTCCAGTCTTCAACTGTCCAATTTTGGTGAGCTCATGCAAATTGTAGCCTCTTTTTCCTATTTGTAGTGGAGATGAGTGGTACCCGGTGGGGTCTTCTGCTGTTGTAGCCCATCCGCCTCAAGGTTGTGCGTGTTGTGGCTTCACAAATGCTTTGCTGCATACCTCGGTTGTAACGAGTGGTTATTTCAGTCAAAGTTGCTCTTCTATCAGCTTGAATAAGTCGGCCCATTCTCCTCTGACCTCTAGCATCAACAAGGCATTTTCGCCCACAGGACTGCCGCATACTGGATGTTTTTCCCTTTTCACACCATTCTTTGTAAACCCTAGAAATGGTTGTGCATGAAAATCCCAGTAACTGAGCAGATTGTGAAATACTCAGACCGGCCCGTCTGGCACCAACAACCATGCCATGCTCAAAATTGCTTAAATCACCTTTCTTTCCCATTCTGACATTCAGTTAGGAGTTCAGGAGATTGTCTTGACCAGGACCACACCCCTAAATGCATTGAAGCAACTGCCATGTGATTGGTTGATTAGATAATTACATTAATGAGAAATTGAACAGGTGTTCCTAATAATCCTTTAGGTGAGTGTATGTGCACAGGCGTGTAGTCCTTCCCTACAAATCAACCCTCAGCATACTACTTGTCTGGCCTTAAAATTAATAATACAGAATTTGTATCGCTTCCAGGTAGCCACGCGAACTGGAATTATCCCGCCAATGCTTTATCTGTAGATAGGTAAAGGGAGGGGAGGGAGGCCTTCACAGGGAAGAGCCTACTTGACTTTTCAGGACTGCGCTGTTGTCGCGTCCAGGCGCAGGTCCTTCATCAGATCTGGATACAGCCTGGATCCGGTGGACTGCGGTAAACCTCGGGATAAACAGAGAGACTCTTATTAGCGTAGACACCATTCTTCTAATGATGTAACGAGTACATCAGGATTTATGGGAAGTGTTCCTGGTTCCGGCTGACCTAATCTATGCAGCCTAACATTGAATTATAAAAGTCTATAATGTGTTGTGTATGCTAGGTCAAAGAGATGTGTTTATAGTCTAGCTTTGAACTCACAGAGTGTGTCTGCTTCCTGGACAATGTTAGGAAGACTGTTCCAAAGTTTTGGTGCTAAATAGGAAAAGGATCTACCGCCAGCAGTTGATTTTGATATTCTAGGTATTATCAACTGGCCGGAATTTTGAGATTGCAATAGACGTGAAGGACTATAATGCGTTAAGAGCTTGCTCAAGTACTGCGGAGCTAAACCATTTAGTGCTTTGTAAGTAATCAGCAATATTTTAACATTTATACGATGTTTAATAGGGAGCCAGTGCAGTGTTGACAGAACTGGGCTAATATGGTCATACTTCCTGGTTCTGGTAAGAACTCTGGCTGCAGCATTTTGGACCAGCTGTAATTTGTTTATTAAGCGTGCAGGGCAACCACCCATAATAGCATTACAATAATATAGCCTTGATGTCATGAACGCATGGACTAATTGTTCTGCATTTGTCAATGAGAACATATGACATCATTTAGATATATTTTTAAGATGGAAAAATGCGTTTTTACAGATACTAGACACGTGACTTTCAAATGAAAGATTGGTATCAAAGAGCACAGGCAGGTTCCTAACTGACGACGAAGACTTGACAGAGCAGCCATCAAGTGTTAGACAGTATTCTAGATTATTACGTGAGGAAGTTTTTTTGTCGAATAATTAGAATGTCTGTTTTTTTCAGAATTAAGTAGTAGGAAATTACTAGTCATCCAATTTTTTATATCACCTATATATTCCGTTAATTTAGTGAATCGGTAAGTTTCGTCAGGGCGTGCAGAAATATAGAGCTGAGTATCATCGGCATAACAGTGAAAACTAATTCCATGCTTCCTAATGATATCTCCCAAGGGTAGCATGTACAGAGTGAAAAGCAAAGGTCCTAGTACTGAGCCTTGTGGTACGCCATACTGAACTTGTGATCGATGAGACATCTCTTCATTTACTGCTACTAACTGATAACGGTCAAATAAGTATGATTTAAACCATGTTAATGCAATTCCACTAATGCCAACATAATTTTTGAGTCTATTTAAAAGAATGTTGTGGTCAATAGTATCAAATGCAGCACTAAGATCGAGTAACACTAATCGAGAGATACATCCACGATCGGATGATAAGAGCAAATCATTTGTAACTCTAATGAGAGCAGTCTCAGTACTATGGTACGGTCTAAATCCTGACTGAAAATCCTCACAGATATCATTTCTTTCTAAAAAGGAACATAGTTGTGAGGATACCGCCTTTTCTAGTATATTTGACAGAAAAGGTAGATTAGAGATCAGCCTGTAATTGACTAATTCTGTATGATCAAGTTATAATAATTAATTATTATACAAGTAATAATTCCATTATTAAGGCAGGTTTTTTCTAAAAAACTTTTTCCCAAATTTGTTTAAACTGTCTTTATATACCAATACATAATTAAAATGTAAGTACTCTGAAAAGGAGAGTATAAAAATCGAGTGTCTGTAGTCCTCTCAGAGCTGCAATAAACACAGCTACTTATTTCCATTCGGAACGAATGAAATGATTGGCTGGGCGACTGTCACTCTCCCTCGCTACCATGGCTACCACCCCTGCTGCTACAGGAGCTGCCCACATGCGCACACCCGTTTGACTCGAGGAGGGGAAGAGGCATGGAAGCTAGGAAGAATCACAATTATGGCAGAGAAAGAGCAGTCAAAATTCCCAGTACCTGCATATACAGTCAGCGAAGGCAAAAAAAGGAAGACAGTATTCGAAAAGGCAATGACCAAAAAGTCTTTGGGTAAAGCAAGAAGTCCGACAAGAGTCAATATAGTGTAGTCCTCATCAGAGCCAACAGTGCTTTCATTGTGGAAGCTCTTACATGCAAAACACCGTATATGTTATGAATCTTACACGAAATTCACCTTCATCACAGTGTAACTGATGGTAATGTGAAAACGTGTATCAATGCAACCTGTTTTTAGCTTTGCCTTATGTTACTAGATCGTTACCAAATCAAACTCAATATATTTTAAACTTTACCAGTATCGATATGCTACCTTGATAGTGAGTTCTAACAGCCATGTTAGTTGTTTATATTCATAATGATAAAGTTAGGTATTTTATTACATGTGATTCTGACATGATGTCACTACATGCACTGCGCTCCTCTCCGCTCGGCGCTGGCAAACGCGTCCTCCAGCTGAGCGGTCGGCATCGCATGTTCATGTGTTTTGGGGGCGTGGCTTTGGAAGGAGCCCAGAAGGGAGGGGGTGGGAGTGAATGGAATAAGTAGCTGTGTTTATTGCAGCCCTGAGAGGACTACAGACACTCGATTGTTATACTCTCTTTTTCAGAGTACTTACATTTTAAAATTGAGATAAACCCCGCCCCCGGAAAATGATTTATATCAAGACTATTTATATATTTATAATTTATAGATTATCAAAACGATTTATAGATTATCAAGACAGAATATGCTAATCAGTGACAAGAAGATAACTACACCTAAGCTACATAAATTCATCAACTAACCATTCAGAAACGTCCTGTTGCTTCTACATGTTGTCACTTCTTCTTGAGTCTCTCCATCATTGTCTGAATCCGATTTGAACATAAAAGGCTAAAAGTTTTTTAAATTTTCAGTGCACGTTTGTGTGAGTGCAAGCTGTTGAAGCTCGGCCCTCTGTGCCGGGAGCAGCAGCTCATTTGCATTTAGAGGAACAGACACAAAACAGTGCATTTTTGCTCACCCTCAAAAATTGACAATTTTAACATGCTATATAAAAATATCTGTGGGGTATTTTGAGCTAAAACTTCACATACACACTCTGGGGACATAAAAGACTTATTTTACATGTTGTGAAAAGGGCACCCTTTTATACCACCCCTTTAAAATCAAAATGATGCTGTCAGGATTGTTTAGTTTCATTGTCTTTTGTTTAAGTTCTAGTCATGGTTGTCTTTGTCTCTGTTTTGCCTGTGTTCTAGTTAATTAGGGCCCAAGCCCTGAAAGGGCGAAGGCCCTATTGTTTTCGGTAGGATTATTTATTAGGGCCCAAGCCCAACAACTTTCATGCTCTAAGTTTTACGTCAGCCCAAAAGGAAGTCGACTATTTAGGGTTGTTTGGAAATGCATGCTTTGGAATTTGAAACACTTCTCCTAGGAAATTCACCCGGTCGGCACCAAACTCGGTGTGCATGAAGTCAAGACATTGAGGATGAAAAATTGCCAGGGGATTTTAGATATCTCGAACGGTTTGGCCGTGGCGAGGAAACGAATTTATGGCGAATAAGGGAAACAGAAAGTGTGTTGTAACTTCAGCATACATTAACTGATCTTGATGAAACTTCAGCAGTGTGTTCGTTGTAAGAGGCCGAACGCATGGATGTGACTATTGTAAGTCAAAGTTAAAGCGCCACCAACTGGCAGCAGGAAGTTTGTCACTTTCAAAATGCTTTGAAATCACCCTCTTATTTTTACCCGATTTGCTTCAAACTTTATGTGTATAATGTAAACACACGGCAGATGTAGACCTGTGAAAGGATTATTGATATCTTAGATACTGTTGCCGTGGCAACACATCAAACTTTGATATTCTTTTCGGATGCTTTTGAGACTCTTAGCATGCTTGAAATTGTATGAAACTCGACAGACACATCACATTTATTAGCCAGTAGACATGTGTAAAGTTTCAGAAACGGGCGTGGTGAGGGGCTCAGTAGCGCCACCTTTAGTCAAAAATGGGGGCTTAGTTTTTCCTAGAGTCACAAAACTCGCTACGTATATTGTTCTCATCGAGCCGGACAACTTTCTAATTTACAGTTATTAGCTCTGACCAACAAGAAGTCAGATATTTTGGTTTGAATGTGGATTTCTTTGCAAAAAGAAAGTGCTTAAGTGGTTTATTTTATTCCCACCAAACTTTTTCAACATGATAAAAACATATTAATGATGCTAAATTGTAAACGGTTATTGAATATCTCAAACGGTTTTGCTATGGCGAGGGATTAAATTAATGTCAAAAAGGAAGCAGGAAACGTCTCATATGTTCTAAAAATTAAATTATACACCATTTATTTTTATATAAAATTATACAAATATTAGAACTAAACCCATTTTATTTTGTTTTTGCAATTCAAGAAGTATGAAAAAGTAAAAAACAGGCTATTTAATGCTATTTGGTTCAAGAAAAAAGCAAACATAGGGCTATACTGCCCTCTTGTGTCCAAAAGGATATCAAAATAGTATATAAAGCTTTTTACTAGGTAGGCCTATATTGTATTTAAATATAAATTTATTAGGTATATGACTGAGTATATTTTCCCATCGGTTAATCGACGTGTGACACGAGCGGCTGCTTTTAAATCGCTAATATAAAAGTGAAAGTAAAATACGGATGTCCGCACGGACATTGATAATGGTGCACCCACGTTGGAAAGAATGATACTTTTAAACATAACACTAAACCGCCATTAGGTGTCACCAGGCAACCGTCTTAATGAGCGAGTCATTGATTCATTCGTTCAAACGATTCGTTCGAATGACTGAGTCATTCATGATTGAGACAGATGTTTATGGATTGATCATTGAATCTTTGAGTCAACCGATTCGTTCAAAATGCTGAATCATTCAGTAATGAGAAAACAAGTTGCTGTGAGATGCGCGATGGTTCTGCTGTGATCTTTGTTTAACTATTTTTGCTGCTGAAACAGAGCAAAAACAGTCAATATTGCATCTAAAATGTAAGTGACTTAATTATAACTGTTTATTAACCTGTTGTATGAAATCAATGTCACAGTTTCAATCGTGATTGTATTCAGGAAACTGTAGCCTACTCGTCAAGTGAGGTTGCTTAACTTTATCATATGTTATAAAATATATAAAAACTCCATATTTGTAATTTTTATAGTCAGTATGTTGTTAACTGGGTTTCTTTTTTGTGTGCTGCGCTCATTTGTTTACATTTCTCCTGGAGAAGCTGCACGAGCCTCAGCAGCACAACCTTGTTACCATTGATCAGTAATACATTTATTATCAACTGTTGATTGCAACTTAAAATGAATGTAATAAAATTAGAATAATCTCTCGTTTTAGTGATTCCCAAGTAATTTTTTTTGTCATTGACGTTCTAATCAGGCTACTCTGGTCGGGCAAGCTAAATTCTCTTTCAGGTAGGCCTATTGTATTTAGGCTATATATATAAATATATTAGGGATGTGACTGTGGGAAAATTTTCCCACCGGTTAATCGACGTGTGACACCGCTGGGGGCTTTTAAATCGCTAACGTAAAGTAAAATACAGACATCTGCACAGACTTTAATAATGGTGCTGAGTAGAGCGAGAATTTTCAATGAATTCCTATGGAAGTAGGAATGAACTAAAAAACGTCCGCTCTGTTCTGCGCGTTCCTCGCCGTGGGCGCTCACAGTTATGAATGCCTGTTAAGTCATGAGCTTTTGGTTTAATTTGAAAATTAACGCCATTTCGGGGGGCGGATTGCTTGAATTTATTTTACAAAAGCACAATGTTGTGTTTTATTGCGAGTGTACATAAATATAAGTAAACACTTTGCAGTCTGAATGATGTCCTGAATGAACAAAATTACGGAGTATGTTTTTGTGTCTACTGTTAAATCACACACACATTCCAGCATTGCAAACTTGACATCGCAGCCTGTTCATTATAGCCTTAATAAAATATAATAATAAAATAGTCAACCTAACATATAAAATTACACTGCTCTGTTTAAATAGTCAGTAGTACAATTCGTACATTCACAGTAAGCACCACTCCACTATGATTTTTCCAGGCATATTTTTGCGCGTGTGAAGAGGATGATTTTTTCCGTCGATATTGGAACACGAGTGAAGTACAAAGCCTATAATAAAGAGTAGTTTAGCATCCAAATACATTGCAAATGTTGAAACATTTTGATTCTAATGAGAGGGTTACGTGAGCCCAACACTGCTTACTTTCGTTTTTATTTTTACATAAAATTTAAAGGATTTGTTGTGGAATATTTTGAGTGTATCATAAAATCAGAATAAGGTAAGTCAAGTAATATTTTCTGTATTTGTATATATATATATATATATATATATATATATATATAGCTGCGAGCAGCGATGAAGGGCCAAAGGGCTCGACAGCGCCCCCTGGAACGGGATCCGAACACTTGTCCATAAATCAAACACGCTTGCATGTAATAATATGAAACTCGGTACACATATAGATCTCATCGGGCCGAACAACTTTCGTGCTCTAAGTTTTACGCCAGCCCAACAGGAAGTTGGCTATTATGGGTTGTTTGGAAACGCATGCTGTGGAATTTAATGTACTCCTCCTAGGAAATTCATCCAATCGTCTCCAAACTCGGTCAGCATGAAGTCAAGACATTGAGGATGCTAAATTGCGGACGGATTTTTGATATCTCGAACGGTTTGGCCGTGGCGAGGAAACGAATTTATGGCGAATAAGGGAAACAGAAAGTGTTATAACTTCAGCATACATTAACTGATCTTGATGAAACTTCAGCAGTGTGTTCGTTGTAAGAGGCCGAACACATGGATGTGAATATTGTGAGTCAAAGTTAAAGCGCCACCAACTGGCAGCAGGAAGTTTGTCACTTTCAAAATGCTTTGAAATCACCCTCTTATTTTTACCCGATTTGCTTCAAACTTTATGTGTATAATGTAAACACACGGCAGATGTAGACCTGTGAAAGGATTATTGATATCTTAGATACTGTTGCCGTGGCAACGCATCAAACTTTAATATTCTTTTCGGATGCTTTTGAGACTCTTAGCATGCTTGAAATTGTATGAAACTCGACAGACACATCACATTTATTAGCCAGTAGACATGTGTAAAGTTTCAGAAACGGGCGTGGTGAGGGGCTCAGTAGCGCCACCTTTAGTCAAAAATGGGGGCTTAGTTTTTCCTAGAGTCACAAAACTCGCTACGTATATTGTTCTCATCGAGCTGGACAACTTTCTAATTTACAGTTATTAGCTCCGACCAACAGGAAGTCAGATATTTTGGTTTGAATGAGGATTTTCTGGAGAATTTTCTCTCTCTCTCTGTCTGTGTGTCGGTGTGTGTGTGGGGGATTTGTCTATTCCATTTAATCTTTGTTTTTCAAGGTTTCAGGGGCTTTTGGGGCCCTTAACGTGCTCGAAAACTCTTGAAACTTTGCACACAAGTCAGAACCTGTGGCCATCAGGGCCGGGCTGAAGGTGGTACCCGGGCGTGGCAGGGGGGCTCAACAGCGCCCCCTTGAATGGGGTCCGAAAACTTGGTCCATAGATCAAACTAGCTTGCATGAATTAATATGAAACTCAGCACACATATAGATCTCATCGGGCCAAACAACTTTCACACTCTTAAGTTATACGCCAGCCCAACAGGAAGTCAGCTATTATGGGTTGTTTGGAGAACGCTTGCTGTGGAATTTGAAACACTTCTCCTAGAGAATTAATTAAACCGCCACCAAACTCGGTGTGCATAAAGTCAAGACATTGAGGATGCTAAATTGCGGACGGATTTTTGATATCTCGAACGGTTTGGCCGTAGCGAGGAAACGAATTTATGGCGAGAAAAGAGAAACACGAAGTGGTATAACTTCTGCATACATTAACTGATCTTGATGAAACTTCAGCAGTGTGTTCATGGTAAGAGGCCGATCAGATGGTTGTAACTATTGTGAGTCAAAGTTATAGCGCCACCAACTGGTAGCAGGAAGTGTGTCACTTTCAAAATGTTTTTGACAAAAGTGGGGGGGTTAGTTTTACCCACAATTACAAAAATCAGTACGTATATTGGTCTCATCGATCCGGACAACTTTCTAATATACAGTTATTAGCTCTGACCAACAGGAAGTCAGATATTTTGGTTTGAATGTGGATTTATTTGCAAATTCAGCCTCTGCTTTTTACCCACTCCTGCTAAGTGTTTTTTTTTTTTATTCACACCAAACTTTTTCAACATGTTGAAAATACATTAAAGATGCTAAATTGTGACCGGATATTGAATATCTCAAACGGTTTTGACATGGCGAGGGATTAAAATAATGTCAAAAAAGGAATCAGAAAACATCTCATATCTTCTTAAAATTTAATTATACACCATTTATTTTTCTATAAAATTATACAAATATCAGAACTAAACCGAAACAGAACTAGTTTTGGGTTTATTCAGTTTTTTCAATTCAAGAATTATGTACAAGTTTAAAATCAGCCAGAATGTGCTATTTAATAAAAAAAAAAAGTCATATATAGGGCTATACTGCCCTCTTGTGTTCAAAATCAGGTAGGCCCATTGTATATTGTATTTATATATAAATATAATAGCGATGTGTTTTTTCCCACTGGTTAATCGATGTGTGACACCGCGGCGGAGGCTTTTAAATCGCTAACTTAAAGGGATACTCCACTTTAAATTGAAAATTCTGTCATCATATACTCACACTCATGTTGTTTCAATCCTTTATTAATTTCTTTCTTCTGCTGAACAGAAAGGAAGATATTTAGAAGAATGTCAGTAACCAGACAGTTTCTGGTCTCATTGACTTCCATAGTATACATTTTTTTCCTACTATGGAAGTCAATGGGATCAGAAACTGTCTGGTTACTGACATTCTCCTAAATATCTTCCTTTCTGTTCAGCAGAAGAAAGAAATTCATAAAGGATTAAAACAACATGAGGGTGAGTATATGATGACAGAATTTTCATTTTAAAGTGGAGTATCCCTTTAAAAGTGAAAGTGAAATACGGACGTCCAGTAGGAATGAACTAAAAATAATTCACTCTGTTCTGCTCGTTCCTCGCTGTAGACGCGTTATTGCCTGTGCAGCCGTGAGCATTTTAGTTTAATTTAAAAAATAGCGCCATTTCGGGGGTGGGATTGCTTGAATGTTTTTTTACAAAAGCACAATGTTGTGTTTTATTGCGAGTGAACATAAATATAAGTAAACACAGTGCAGTTTAAATGATGTCCTGTATGAACAAACCGACGGAGTAGCCTATGTTTTTATGTTTCCACTGTTCGATCGTGCCCACGCCTCACACACACACACACACACACACACACACACACACTGTGCATTCCAGCATTGCAATCTTGACATCGCAGCCGGTTCATTACAGCCGTAATAAAATATAATAATAAATATAAATAGTCAACCTATTTGCAGCAAATGATAGTAGATTTTAGATCAATATATTTGTTTTCCTTACAATTTTAATTAACACTAACTTTATTCTCATCTGAATTATAAATAATTTATTTCTGTATAAAATAATACTACCATTAAAAAATACATTTGATTGTCTTTTTTAATCAATGGAGAATGTGTAACTTAAAAATAAACAGATTAGTGCTCGGTTTGAGGACAAGAAATGAAAACCAATGCAATATGATGAATGTCCAAAAGATGGCACTGACAGACTGTTTTTAAATGGGGTTGGATAAATATTTTTTTTCTTTTAAACTGTGTGTGTGTGTGTGTGTGTGTGTGTGTGTGTGTGTGTGAGAGAGAGAGAGAGAGAGAGAGAGAGATTTTGGTTGGGTGGCAGATGCAGGTTACAGTTTAACAAGAGTTTATAGTTTGACAAAGCACAATGTTGTATATATATATATAAATATAGCTGCGAGCAGCGATGGAGGGCCCAAGCTGGTGACACCGCCACCCCGGTGCCTTTAGTGTAACTAAAGGGACCAGGGTGGCGGTGCCACCGGCTTGGGCCCGTAATCGCTGCTCGCAGCTATATTTATTATTATTTTTCTAACGACTATACAGGCACTTTTGGGGCCCTTAACATGCTCAAAAACTCTTGAAACTTTACACACGGGTCAGAACCCGCGGCCATCAGGGCCGGGCTGAAGCTGGTACCCGGGTGTGGCAGGGGGGCTCGACAGCGCCCCCTGGAACGGGATCCGAACACTTGTCCATAAATCAAACACACTTGAATGTAATAATATGAAACTCGGTACACATATAGACCTCATCGGGCCGAACAACTTTCGTGCTCTAAATTTTACGCCAGCCCAACAGGAAGTCGGCTATTATGGGTTGTCTGGAAACGCATGCTGTGGAATTTGATGTACTCCTCCTAGAGAATTCATTCAATCGCCTCCAATCTCGGTGTGCATGAAGTCAAGACATTGAGGATGCTAAATTGCGGACGGATTTTTGATATCTCGAACGGTTTGGCTGTGGCAAGGAAACGAATTTATGGCAAATAAGGGACACAGGAAGTGTATTATAACTTCAGCATACATTAAATGATCTTGATGAAACTTCCACAGTGTGTTCGTTGTAAGAGGCCGATCACATTGATGTGACTATTGTAAGTCAAAGTTATAGCGCCACCAACTGGCAGCAGGAAGTTTGTCACTTTCAAAATGCTTTTGACAAAAGTGGGGGGGTTAGTTTTACCCACAGTTAAAAAAATCGGAATGTATATTGGTCTCATCGAGCCGGACAACTTTCTAATTTGCAGTCATTAGCTCCGACCAAGAGGAAGTCAGATATTTTGGTTTGAATGTGATTTTTGGGAGAATTCTCTCTCTCTCTCTCTCTCTCTCTCTCTCTGTATCTGTGTCTCTGTGTGTGTGTGTGGGGTGTGGGGGATTTGTCTGTTAGGAGAGATTTGCTTTTATAATTGTTTTTCAAGGTTTCAGGGGCTTTTGGGGCCCTTAACGTGCTCAAAAACTCTTGAAACTTTGCACACAGGTCAGAACCCGCGGCCATCAGGGCCGGGCTGAAGCTGGTACCCGGGCGTGGCAAGGGGGCTCAACAAAAAGGGGTCCAAAAATTTGGTCCATATATCAAACACGCTTGCATGAAATAATATGAATTTTGGTACACATATAGATCTCATCGGGCCGAACAACCTCCACATAGAGTGTCTATGTTATTAGCTCCGCCCAACAGGAAGTCGGCTATTATGGGTTGTTTGGAAAACGCTTGCTGTGGAATGTGAAATACTCCTCCTAGAGAATTCATCCAATCCCCACCAAACTCGGTGTGCATGAAGTCAAGACATTGAGGATGCTAAATTGCGGACAGATTTTTGATAGCACGAACGGTTTGGCCGTAGCGAGGAAACGAATTTATAGCGAGAAAAGAGAAACACGAAGTGGTATAACTTCTGCATACATTAACTGATCTTGATGAAACTTCAGCAGTGTGTTTGTGGTAAGAGGCCGATCAGATGGATGTAACTATTGTGAGTCAAAGTTATAGCGCCACCAACTGGCAGCAGGAAGTGTGTCACTTTCTAAATGTTTTTGACAAAAGTGGGGGTGTTAGTTTTATATACAGTAATAAAAATCAGTACGTATATTGGTCTCATCGAGCCGGACAACTTTCTAATTTACAGTTATTAGCTCTGACCAACAGGAAGTCAGATATTTTGGTTTGAATGTAAACAATAGTTTAACATCCAAAAAATTTAATAATATATATATATATATATATATATATATATATATATTATATTATGTATAATAATAATATATATTAAAAATAGGGGGGAAAAAAGAATATATATATATATATATTTTTTTTTTAAGTGACAAGACAGAGTTAATAATACTTGTCTGATATATATATATATATATATATATATATATATATATATATATATGTATATATAATATATATGTATATATAATATATATGTATATATATATATATATATATATATATATATATATATATAGCTGCGAGCAGCGATGGAGTGCCCAAGCCGGTGACACCGCCACCCCAGGCCCCGGCTTGGGCCCGCAATCGCTGCTCGCAGCTATAGTTATTATTATTTTTCTTTCGACTATTCAGGCACTTTTGGGGCCCTTAACATGCTCAAAAACTCTTGAAACTCAGTTTGTTCAGTTTCTTTTTCAGTGTTGTCCTACCATATGTGTGTAAGCTGTTGCGTTGCTGTTTGGATTTTCTCTTGTTTGGAGTAAGTCAAGTCAAATCATCTTCATTTAAATAGCGCTTTTAACCATGTAGATTGTTTCAAAGCAGCTTTACAGAGATAAGCGTATAATTTAAGGTAACAGAGATTGTTTTGGCTTTATAGCGGTTCTTTAATAAAGTTATTTTCCAGCTAAAGTTAGTTTTGATTGATTCGCTTCCGTCGCAACGATCATTTGTTATTAAATTAGGGGCCGCTAAGATGACACCATTCTCTCTACACAGACTTTAAACGCGAACCTGTGATAAATGATGGCGTTCACATGCGCATTAAGAATTGGTTCTGTAGTTATGTGCGTTTGAATATATGTGCGCAGGTTTGTAATTCCCTACAAACCAAGCCTAAACAAAGTAGTGGTCTTTTCTTATAAATTTTGATACAGAATTTTATTTTGTCACTTCGGGGTAGGTACGCAAAACAAATTTTCCCGACAACGCTTTATCTGGAGTGGTAAAGGGATCCTCCATAGGGAGACACTAGTTGGCACTTCAGCACTGCGTTGTCATCGGGTCCAGGCGAAGGTCCTTCGTCAGATCTGGATACGGCCTGGATCCGGCAGGCTGCGGGAAAACCTCGGTATAAACAAAGACACTAAAATTAGCGTAGATGCCATTCTTCTTATGATCAGGATTCATCAGGATTTATGGGAAGTGTTCCCGGTTCCGGCTGACCTAATCTATGCAGCCTAACATTGAATTATAGAAGTCTATAACGTATTATGTGAATGCTAGGTCAAAGAGATGTGTCTTTAATCTAGCTTTGAACTGACAGAGTGTGTCTGCTTCCCGGACAATGGTAGGAAGACTGTTCCAAAGTTTTGGTGCTAAATAGGAAAAGGATCTACCGCCAGCAGTCGTTTTTGATATTCTAGGTATTATCAACTGGCCGGAATTTTGAGGTCGCAATAGACGTGAAGGACTATAATGCGTTAAGAGCTCGCTCAAGTACTGCGGAGCTAAACCATTTAGTGCTTTGTAAGTAATCAGCAATATTTTAAAATTTATGCGATGTTTAATAGGGAGCCAGTGCAGTGTTGACAGAACCGGGCTAATATGGTCATACTTCCTGGTTCTGGTAAGAACTCGAGCTGCTGCGTTTTACGAACTAGCTGTAGTTTGTTTATTAAGCGTGCAGGGCAACCACCCAGTAGAGCATTACAATAATCTAGCCTTGATGTCATGAACGCATGAACTAATTGTTCCGCATTTGTCAATGAGAGCATATGGCGTAATTTAGATATATTTTTAAGATGGAAAAATGCGGTTTTACAGATACTAGACACGTGATTTTCAAATGAAAGATTGGTATCAAAGAGCACACCCAGGTTCCTAACCGACGACGAAGACTTAACAGAGCAGCCATCAAGTGTTAGACAGTATTCTAGGTTATTACGTGAGGAAGTTTTTTGTCCAATAATTAGAATCTCTGTTTTTTCAGAATTTAGAAGTAGGAAATTACTAGTCATCCAATTTTTTATATCAGCTATGCATTCCGTTAATTTAGTGAATTGGTAAGTTTCGTTAGGTTTTGAAGAAATGTACAGCTGAGTATCGTCAGCATAACAGTGGAAGCTAATTCCATGTTTCCAAATGATATCGCCTAAGGGTAGAATGTACAGAGTGAACAGCAACGGTCCTAGTACTGAGCCTTGTGGTACACCATACTGAACTTGTGATCGATAAGACATCTCTTCATTTACTGCAACAAACTGATAACGGTCAGATAAGTATGATTTAAACCATGCTAATGCAATTCCACTAATGCCAACATAATGTTCGAGTCTATTTAAAAGAATGTTGTGGTCAATGGTGTCAAATGCAGCACTAAGATCAAGTAACACTAATAGAGAGAAACAACCACAATCAGATGATAAGAGCAAATCATTTCTGACTCTAACGAGATCTGTCTCGGTACTATGGTATGGTCTAAATCTGGACTGAAAATCCTCGCAGATATAATTTCTTTCAAGAAAGGAACACAGTTGTGAGGATACTGTTTTTTCTAATATCTTTGACAGAAAAGGCAGATTCGAGATCGGCCTGTAATTGACTAATTCTGTAGGATCAAGTTGCGTTTTTTTAACAAGTGGTTTAATCATAGCCAGCTTAAAGGTTTTTGGTACGTATCCTAGAGACAAAGACGAATTAATGATAGTAAGAAGAGGATCTATGACCTCTGGGAGCGTCTCTTTCAGTAGCTTAGTCGGTATAGGGTCTAACATATATGTTGTCAATTTAGATGAATTAACGAGTTTGCAAAATTCTTCCTCTCCTAAAGCAATAAATGAATAAAAAATTTCCTCAGGGAGACTAAAATGCACTGCCTGATGCGATACTGTAGTAGACGGTTGCATAGTTATAATTTTGTCCCTGATATTATCAATCTTATAAGTGAAGAAATTCATGAAGTCATTACTGCTGTGTTGCTTGGAAACTTCTGGGCTTGAAGCTTTCTTTTTAGTTAGTTTAGCCACTGTTTCAAATAAATACCTAGGATTATGTTTACTTTCTTCTAATAGGGTTGAAAAATAAGCAGATCTAGCAGCTTTTAAAGCCTCTCTGTAAGTAATTGAGCTCTCCTTCCATGAAATCCGAAATACCTCTAATTTGTTTTCTTCCAGTTGCGCTCCATTTTTCTGGCTGCTCTCTTAAGGGCCCGAGTGTGCTCGTTGTACCACGGCGTTGGACTATTTTCTTTAATCTTCTTTAAAGGGGTTATATAATGTAATTTTTTTACAAGCTAATATGGTTCTTTAGGGTCTAAATTAAAAGTTTGTAATATACTTTAATTAAAAATTCTCATTTGTATTGTAAGAAAACACAAATTTTACCTGGTCAAAAACAGCTCTGTTTTCAGCACTCCGTTTCAGTGCATGTGTCTTTAAATGATAATGAGCTTTGCTCACCCCGCCCCTCTTTTCTGTGCGTACACCGTTTGAAATAATAACACAATAACCATAACGCGTTGTTTATTATAAACATGGGATTATGAATTATATTGAGAACGTCATACATAGAAAACATGCGTAATGTACCTGATTGTAAAAATAGCCGCATTCATCGTGAAGCGTGCAGCAAGCGATTTGCAAAGATTAATTTAAAGATTAATATAAAGGTTAATAAAACGTTACACTCACTCACTTCTTCTGGAGGTGCAGCAGGAACACCAATAGTTGGTACCGATCCTTTTTTCAGGAACAGCTTCTTAGCAAAACCAGCTTTATACTGACCCTCGTTTGTAAAGCAGTCTGGTGAAATGATTCGCGCAAACATGAAAGCATTGACGTTGATCGTGGGGAATATTCCCTTCGAAAACAAACTCAGCCACTGCGTCTTCAGCGGTTCGGATTTAGGAACATCAAAACGACTGATGTGTTCGTTATTGCACCCAAGAACACCACAATCGCTTAGACGCCATTCTGCTCACACTAGCTATCAGCAATCAATGCGCCGTTTGGCACGGGCTATGATTGACAGCTCGCTCACGAGGGCGCGAGGGCGGGTCTGTGTTGAAACGCTGCTGTCAATCAACCATTGTGGGAGGTGCGTCGATTTTGTGACGTCACAAAATCGAACAGCTTGATTCAGGAGAGGGGGAAACATATAAGAAGATTAAAAAAAAAACACTGGATGGATTTTTATCATTTTATGATGGTTGTGTACAGGCACTGCCAACACACATTTCAGTACAATCAACTTGTAAAAGTGCATGTACCATTATATGACCCCTTTAAGCGCAACGGAGCAACTGTGTCTAAAGTGCTGGAAAAGAGAGAGTTAAAAGTTTCTGTTGCAAT
This sequence comes from Rutilus rutilus, assembly GCF_951802725.1. Classification (NCBI taxonomy): domain Eukaryota; kingdom Metazoa; phylum Chordata; class Actinopteri; order Cypriniformes; family Leuciscidae; genus Rutilus; species Rutilus rutilus. The sequence goes on along the minus strand of NC_140210.1, from coordinate 10,194,417 downwards.
ATCAAGTTCTTCTAAGCTATCTGGGATGCTGAGATGATGAAACTGATTAGGAAGATTATTGATAAAGCAATCTTTAGTGGCAGAAGTGAAAGGTCTAACATATTTATAACACGGAGTCGGCTTTGCAGCCTTGGCTAAATGTAATTTACATGAGACTAGATAATTATCTGAGATGTCATCGCTCTGCTGCAGAATTTCAACGGCATCAACATCTATTCCATGTGATAATATTAGATCTAGAGTATGAATACGAGAATGAGTAGGTCCTGACATGTGTTGTCTAACTCCAATTGAGTTTACAATGTCTTTAAATGCCAATCCCAATGCATCTTTTTCATTATCTATGTGTATATTAAAATCACCAACAATTAGTACTTTATCTGCAGTCAATATTAATTCTGATAGAAAGTCCGCAAATTCTTTGATAAAATCTTTATGGTGCCCTGGTGGCCTGTATACAGTAGCCAGCACAAATCTCAAATGTGATTTATTGTTTGCACTATATATTTTTACATTAAGCACCAACACTTCAAAAGAAGTATATTTAAAACTAGATTTCTTAGTGGTTTTGAAAATATTACTATAAATTACAGCAACACCTCCCCCTTTGCGTTTCAGATGAGGTTCATGTTTATAACAGTAATCTTGCGGGGTGGACTCATTTAAAGTAATGTAATCGTTAGGTTTTAGCCAGGTTTCTGTCAAACACAGCACATCTAGATTATTATCTGAAATCATCTCATTAATAATGAGTGCTTTTGGAGTAAGCGATTGAATATTCAGCAACCCAAGCTGTATCATTTGCTCATCTGTATTATATCTGTTTTTTATTTGTTGAACATCAATTAAATTTTTAACCTTAGATGGGTTTGGACGTTTTTTGGATTTCCAAATTCGGGAAACAGACACAGTCTCTGTGAAAGAGGCTCTATGTGATGGGATTTATCTAACCTTGGTGACGCGAGGCCGCTAGCAGACAGTCAGTTAAGTCAGTCTGTCTGCTTCCTGACCTGGTGCCCAATTTGTCATTTTTTATCTCTAAGACTATGAGCCAAATTACTAGAGAGAAGAGCAGCACCATCCCAGGAGGGATGAATACCATCTCTTTTCAACAGGTCAGGTCTGCCCCAAAAACTTTTCCAATTGTCTATGAATTCTATATTATTACGTGGACACCACCTCGACAACCAGCCATTGAGTGAACACAATTTACTAACTATTTTATCACTCCTGCGAACAGGAAGGGGGCCAGAGTAAATTACAGTGCTTGACATCGTACTTGCGAGTTCACACACCTCTTTAATATTCATTTTGGTGATCTCCGACTGGCGGAGTCGAACATCATTAGTGCCGACGTGAATAATGATCTTAGGGAATTAATGATCTTAGAGAATTTACGATTACGCCAGAGTAAATTACAGTGCTTGACATCGTACTTGCGAGTTCACACACCTCTTTAATATTCATTTTGGTGATCTCCGACTGGCGGAGTCGAACATCATTAGTGCCGACGTGAATAATGATCTTAGGGAATTAATGATCTTAGAGATTCTTACTCACCTGGGCTTTTTATGAACTCAAAGGCGCGGGCGCGTGAGAAAATTCTTTATAAAAAATAAATAACTGAACGTACGGGTGCCGTGTTAACAGGCTAGCGAATTACTAGCGTGTTGTGCTAATAATAACGGAAGCTAGCGATGTCAGGTTAATCTGAGATGTTGGGTAAGCTGTATTTAGTAGTATAAACAACTAGAAGTGATAGTAAATGATGGTTCAAAACAGAAAGAAATACGAGGCTAAGACGGAGCTTACAGCACCGAAGCAAACAAACTCACAGCAGGCAGCGAGGCAGACAGGAGCAAAATGTTCCTTACCCCACAGGTCTTTAACCCTGCTCCTGGAGGCCCACTACCCTGCAAAGTTTATTTCCAACCTGCTTTTGCTTGTGTTTGCCAGCAATCCTGAAGAGCTTGATTAGCAGCTTCAGGTGTGTTTGATTAGGGTTAGAGATAAATTCTGCAGGACAGAGGATTACCCTCTTTCATTTATTTTATTGAACCTTGTACCTTGAAGTGGCAAGCAATCCATTTCCTCACCTCCATCTTCCTCTCCAACTCTACATGACAGGACACCGAACTTTTAACAGAACTGTTAATAGATTGCTACCCAGCTGCTTCCCTCCACCCAGAGGACTGTTTTAATGGATATACTCCCATGACGGTGGGGGTGGTCAAAGAGGCATCACTCCTCAAGTTCAAGGGCCCATCCATCTAGAGGACGTCCCCATTCAAACACCCAGCTCACCATGGACCAAGAGCCAAAGCCCACCAGAGACCTACAGCCAGAGCCAAAGCCCACCAGAGACCTAGAGCCAGAGCCAAAGCCCACCTCGAATACAGAGCCTTAGCCCACACCCGCCATGGACCTTCCAGTGGAGGAAGTAGTCTTTCGGGAGCTAGAGCTAGAAGCCATTGTCGCTGAGCGACAGATGCGCTTGAGAGAGCCGCAAACTACTGTGCACATGAATATACACAGGGACTGCAACGCCAAGATTTTCACTTAATAATAAATTACATTTTCCATTTGTTTCTCTCCAAACCCTACAGTATACCTTCAGAACCCTTGGGATAAACAGCACGGGTTGCATGGGATTATTTTATGCCTCATTTGCATCCGCAATTGCAACTTAATTAAAAGTCACCATTCTCTGACATTTAATGTGTGAGTAGAAGTAGACTAATGTATGGGAGCAGATGCGAGGTACATTCCTATTTCTAAAATAAACACCTATAGTACCCTATTTCTCTGGTACTTGTAGTTAGCCATAGTGAACCTATGTCTACACTGAAAAAAGCCCTGTCTAGGCACAGTAGAGTTTGTGTAAAGCCATTTGTTAGTCTGGTTCTTCAGTGAGAAAGAGATTAAATGTAGTTGCAATAAATGGTCTAAGAACCGTAACACTGTAGCAGTGGAGGACTATGATTCTGTTGTGCGTAACTGAGAAACAACTGATGATGGCACGGTTAGATGATCAGTGGATGATCCTGTTGTTTCATTCCTGCCTACATATAGAGATTGAATATTCAAGCTTATTATGACCGCCGCTAGCGTAGCTAGCGAAAGCGGTCATATAGGGATTGTCAAAGTTTTTTTTTTTTTTTTTTTTTTTAAATCTACTGAATTTTCCGTCAACGATACCAGGGACACCGAAACACCGGGGAACATGAAATTTGGTGAGCATGTAGCCCCACTAGACTTTTACGGAAAAAATTCGTTTGGTCCCCGGGGGCCACTCCCCCCCCGCGCTGGGCCCCCCCAAACCCAAAAAATGCAGTTTTTCCTAAATAACTACCTGAACCGTGGCACCGAGGATGAAGAAATTTGCAAAGTATGTTGGTCTTAAGGGCCCACATCAACCTAGCCCATAATCGATTGTCAAAGTTTTTTAGTTTTTTTTTTTTTTTTGGAGATGTTCAGAACTGCACCATATTTCATGTGTATGATTAACTTGACATCCTCTGGGGGTATGCTAAGTTTCGTAGAATTTCATCCATGGGGGGGTATAAAATAAATTCATTTATGTGCACATTTAGTGACTGTACACTCATCGGCCTGTAGATGGTGCTGTTGAGCGAAGGGTTGCTGGTTTAAGATGATACTGTCACACACACACATGCAGGAATACAAACAAACGCAAGCATGCACACACACTGACATCCACACGCACAGACACACACCCATACACACACATACAAATCCACATGCACAGACACACACACACACACACACACAAACACACATGCGCACACACAAACACACACACATACACACACACACAGACAGACATGCACATACTACTACTTTTTTTAGGTATATACATAAACACGCAATACTACGGAGCCCCTGAGGGGACCTGTGAAAAAAAAGAAAAAAAAAAGGACTTTCGCGTGCGCACGAGAAACTATCGCGTGCGCACGAGAAACTATCGCGTGGGCACGAGAAACTATCGCGTGCGCACGAGAAACTTTCGCGTGGGAACGAGAAACTTTCGCGTGCGCACGAGAAACTTTCGGTTTGCCTTATAGCGTCATTAATACAAATGTGGAAATATGGATGATGTATATATCATTTATGTTGTTGTTTGACATGTTTTGAAGTGTATATTTTAGCAAAAATCTTAAGCAAGGTGCTATTAAAGACAAGACTTAGAGGCATATTTTAGTCACAATTCAAATAATTGTATTAACTTTGAATATACTTTTAATAAACTTTGTATTTGTATGTGTATTGATAAAAAATAAACAATAGGCTAATAATCTTCTGCTACTGAGATGAAGGAAACATTTTTTTTAAAGAAGTAAAGTTCACAAGATTGCTATTTATCTTGATCAAACTGTTCCGTCATCAACTCTTCCTCAGTTCCGCACTGCAGAATAAAATAGTCATCCTCTGCTGCAGTTGTACGGATTCTTAACGCATTTATTGCAACTACATTCCATCTTTTTCTCATCAAACAACCAGATTAACGAATGGTTCGACACAACCCGTACCGAAGAGCCTAGACAGGTCTTTCTTCTGTATAGATATATACAGGGTAAATGACGACTGTTGGCCTACCATGGTCGCCCTCGTCCAGTAAGTTTTAAATAATAATAATAATAATAATAATAAATTAAGATATAAATCAATATAATTCGTTGTAAATTAAATATTTTAAACAATAGCTACAAAAAGGTAATAATTGACTGTATAGTCCTAACGTTCATGCATGAACTGTCATTCAGACTTACTGTCTAACAACCAGAGAACAGAGAACATCAGAGATATTAAAATACATACTCTTCTGAGTTTTATGATGTAGGCCTTTTTTTATTAAAATGTATCGGCCTATAATTTATATCTCAAGGATGCGCGCTTGTGCGTGGCGCACTCAGTCATGTTGAGAGGGAAACACGCATTATATTCAGAAATAGTGTAAAAGACCTGTAAATAAAATACAACATTAACATTATAAACACTATTAATAACATATAGGCTATGCGTATTTTACTTCCCCATAGCCAAATCCTTAAATGAATGGAATCAGAAAACAACAAGAAATGAAAAATAAGTAACCACTTATAATAATAATTCTTATTAATTAATAATTAATTTCTTTCTTTTTCAAAGGCATGACATTTTGTAGTCATTTTGAATGTACACAAATAAAAATATACATTTTACTGTTTCGAATGACAGAGTATGAAACGATGAAGTATTAAGTTATTTCCCCAACTGAGTGATGGCGCCGGCGAATCGCGCTATTAACAACATCGGTTCACTTCTGGCATTAACTTGACATCACAGCCGGTTCATTATTAAATGATTATTAATTCCTGTTCAGTATTAAACTTTGGACCGAACGAAAGATGCGCGAACCCAACTTTGCGGTATAGTTTCAGTTTCGATTCAAATAAATTCGTTTAGGCTTGGCGTTTAAAATAGGCTAAAAGTTGTTTGTAATAAAGGGCACAATGGGCTATTTTTATAGACTACTATTTATTATTATTATTATTATTATAAGTGGTTACTTATTTTTCATTTCTTGTTGTTTTCTGATTCCGAATTCATTTAAGGATTTGGCTATGGGGAAGTAAAATACGCATAGCCTATATGTTATTAATAGTGTTTATAATGTTAATGTTGTATTTTATTTACAGGTCTTTTACACTATTTCTGAATAGACTAATAATATAATGCGTGTTTCCCTCTCAACATGACTGAGTGCGCCACGCACAAGCGCGCATCCTTGAGATAAATTATAGGCCGATAAATTTTAATAAAAAAGGCCTACATCATAAAACTCAGAAGAGTATGTATTTTAATATCTCTGATGTTCTCTGTTCTCTGGTTGTTAGACAGTAAGTCTGAATGACAGTTCATGCATGAACGTTAGGACTATACAGTCAATTATTACCTATTTGTAGCTATTGTTTAAAATATTTAATTTACAACGAATTATATTGATTTATATCTTAATTTATTATTATTATTATTATTATTATTATTATTTAAAACTTACTGGACGAGGGCGACCATGGTAGGCCAACAGTCGTCATTTACCCTGTATATATACAGAAGAAAGACCTGTCTAGGCTCTTCGGTACGGGTTGTGTCGAACCATTCGTTAATCTGGTTGTTTGATGAGAAAAAGATGAAATGTAGTTGCAATAAATGCGTTAAGAATCCGTACAACTGCAGCAGAGGATGACTATTTTATTCTGCAGTGCGGAACTGAGGAAGAGCTGATGATGGAACAGTTTGATCAAGATAAATAGCAATCTTGTGAACTTTACTTCTTTAAAAAAAATGTTTCCTTCATCTCAGTAGCAGAAGATTATTAGCCTATTGTTTATTTTTTATCAATACACATACAAATACAAAGTTTATTAAAAGTATATTCAAAGTTAATACAATTATTTGAATTGTGACTAAAATATGCCTCTAAGTCTTGTCTTTAATAGCACCTTGCTTAAGATTTTTGCTAAAATATACACTTCAAAACATGTCAAACAACCACATAAATGATATATACATCATCCATATTTCCACATTTGTATTAATGACGCTATAATGCAAACCAGTTTCTCGTGCGCACATGATAGTTTCTCGTGCCCACGCGATAGTTTCTCGTGCGCACGCGATAGTTTCTCTTGCGCACGCGATAGTTTCTCGTGCCCACGCGATAGTTTCTCGTGCCCACACGATAGTTTCTCGTGCGCACGCGAAAGTCCAATTTTTTTTTTTTTTTTCACAGGTCCCCTCAGGGGCTCCGTACAATACAGCCAAATTGCTCCACGTCATTTATTTTTGTGGAAAGCCAGTGCAGGCCTGAGCGGCGGTCATATTTTGTACCGCCATGCGGTACATCTAGTTATTATATTATTTCAAGTTTATTAATTTTCTTCCCTTGAACAGCTTTTTTGTTTTTTAATTTTTTCAAAAAAATGAAAAAAGGCAGCGTTTTCACAGTTGTCAGCGATTCTTCCTACTGAAATGCTGTATAATGTGCTTCCTCTACCCCTGCTGCCTATCCATCGTGTAATGTGCACACAACAGTTAAATGTTACCACAGACAGTCATGTAGTGTGAGAAGATTTTGAAAATTGTACTGTGTGTAGCCGGAATTAGACTGTAACATTCATCATATTACACAGAGCATAAAAACACCCTTGCTTCATATGACATTTAGATACAATGGAAGGTTGCCTATCTGCCTATGTATTTCATATTTCAACATGTTTCACTCAATTTCACACATTTTAAGTCGGGCAATATAGTTTGGGAAAAGCCTAACTAGTAAAATGTGTACAAGTTTATGTAAAAATAACATGTTAACCAATATAAGTAAGAATAAGTTGCTTCAGAAATTATGTTCTCCACTGGATCATGCAGCACGTCACATCGGGTTCTACTACTGGGGTAAATTCAAGGCTTATTCCTCAATGTCTTTTCATCCAAAAAAGTAGATGAACCTGATGAAGCTTGATGTTTTGATTATTGAGGTGATGGGGCTTTTACATGTTCGCGTGGCTCACATGGATGATCAGCGAATGAATAGCCTGCGCTGCACGTGGGTGTAAACATTACAGATTTCAACATTTGTCTATAGACATATTTCTCATGTCTGTGTGGCAAGTATTCACTTCTGCCATATCAACATGACATCATGACTTTGCGTAAACATACACGCCACTTTCAAGTCAAGTGGCGTGTTATCTATACGCATTTTGAGCTATCCGCGTGTATGTCCACGCCGTCATCTTCCGCGTGTATGTCTACGCCGTTAAATGTCCGAGTGATTCCGCGTTTATGTCTACGCCGTTAAATGTCCGAGCGAAACGAAGCAAAATGTAAATCTACATCTGGGGAGCGATATTTTTTTACTAGGATGGTAGGGGAAGACTCATAAATGGTTTTAACCCCAGTGACGGGTAGGTTTAGGGACAGGGTTGGGGTAAGTCATATATATTTATATAGAGAGTAATGTAACGTTAAGTCAACGGCGTTGATAAACACGCTGAAAAGCGATTATGCGTGTTGATAGCACGCCAAAAATGGAAATACGAATTGGCGTGTCATACATACGCCATTTCATGAGATCAGTATGGCCATATTCCAAAAAGAAGTTCACGGAGACTGAGATGGCTGAGAAAGCTGTTTGACGTTGTCGTAGATTTCTCCCTAAACCTAATTATGTGGGTCGTCTCCAATTGACGTTCCCTGGGTCGTCTCCAATCGACGTTCCCTATATAGCTACCTGGGTCTTCTCCAATAGACGTTTAATATATAGTCTACCTAACTAATTTGCTTCCCTAACTAGCTTTCTTGCTGCGCAGCAATGATCGACAAACAGACTTCAGCAAATGTTCTCTAAATACTTTAATCACGGCCGGAAGAGTTCCTGAGCAGTTCTCAGGGAATCTCTCCCAAGAAGAAGCAAGGCCGGAGGATCTCAGACAAATTCCATTGAGAATCCCACCGGAAAACACAAATACAACAGTTTTTATAGACTAAGGAGGTATGGCAAAAATGACATGAAACATTACATAATTTCCCCACAATTTGATTGGTCCTTCATATTCAAACCCTTCTGTTACCAGGTAAAGCAAACTTTGTTTTACATTTAGTCATTTAGCAGACGCTTTTATCCAAAGCGACTTACAAATTAGGACTAGATTAAGCGAGTCATCATGAAGAGGCAAAAACAACAACAACGCAAGAAGTGCTCAAAATACGAAGTTCAGGCATTATTCAGAGTAGCATAAGCCCGATAAGTGAGGTTTTAAAGGGAAAGTGTTTTTTTTTGTTGTTTTTTTAAGTTAAGTGCTCACGGAAGAGATGTGTTTTCAGCTGTTTTTTGAATGTTGTCAGGGATTCTGCATTCCGGATGAGGGTGGGGAGAGTGTTCCACCAGCATGGAACTGTGAATGAGAATGTTCTGGAAAGTGATTTTGTGGCTTTCTGTGATGGAACCACGAGACGTCGCTTGTTGACCGATCGTAGGCGTCTGGTAGGGATGTAGGCTCGTAGGAATGAGTGAAAGAAGGAGGGAGCTGAGCCTGTGATAGATCTGTAAGCAAGCGTCAATGTCTTGAACTTGATGCGAGCAGCGAGAGGTAGCCAGTGCAGAGAGATGAACAGAGGAGTGACGTGGGCCCTCTTGGGCTCATTGAAGACAAGACGAGCTGCAGCATTCTGGATCATATGTAGAGGTTTGGTTGCACATGCTGGAAGTCCGGCCAGAAGAGCAATGCAGTAGTCAAGCCTAGAAATGACCAGGGCCTGGACGAGAAGTTGTGTTGCATGCTCAGTTAGGAAAGGCCTGATCTTCCTGATGTTGTGCAGTGCAAACCTGCATGATCGAGCTGTCTTTGAAATGTGATCTGTGAAGGTCAGCTGGTCATCAAACGTTACTCCAAGATTTCTGACCGACCTTGATGGGGTGATTGATGATGAATCTAGCTGGATGGTGAAGTCGTGCTGTAGAGACGGATTGGTAGGGAGGACGAGAAGCTCAGTCTTTGCCAGGTTGAGCTGCAGGTGATGTTCCTTCATCCATGTGGAGATGTCCGCCAGACAGCTTGAGACCCGTGCAGCCACTGTGGGATCATCTGGTTGAAATGAGAGGAAGAGCTCTGTGTCATCAGCATAGCAGTGGTAGAAAAAACCGTGTGCCTGTATGATGTGTCCCAGTAATGTAGTGTAGATGGAGAAGAGGAGGGGACCAAGAACTGAACCCTGGGGAACCCCTGTGGTCAGTTGATGTGTTCTGGATACCTCGCCTCTCCATGCGACCTTGAAGGACCTACCTGTGAGATAGGACTCAAACCAGTGGAGTGAAGTTCCTGTGATGCCCAGTGATGAGAGGCTGGACATAAGGATCTGATGGTTCAAAGTGTCGAAGGCAGCAGACAGATCCAGGAGAATGAGGACTGAAGATTTGGAAGCAGCTTTTGCAATCCGTAGGGCTTCTGTGACCGACAGTGGTCGCAATGGATGGTAGGAGAGAGATAGGTCTGTAATTCTCAACAAATGATGTGTTTAGTGTTGTTTTTTTAAGCAGTGGAGTAACCCGAGCCTGCTTGAATGCTGTAGGGAAAGTGCCAGTATGGAGGGATGAGTTGATGATGTGTGTGAGAGCTGGTAGAAGTTTTAATGATTACTTCATTGTTAATCAAAAGGTTCAAACTTAGTCATCTGTCTAGTTTCATTTCCCATATTTGTTATTTTACACTCACACAACCAAAGTCAAAGGCGTATGGCAACACAACATACAACATTCAAAAACACAGGACAGAACATTTTAGTACATTGAGTTTCAAAGTGTTAGTTTTGTTAGGCCTAAAAAGGGAAGTGAGGTTAGATGTTAGAGTTAATATTAGTTTGATATACAGTTTACTATTTTATTCATAAAAAATCCACCACAGTTCCCCCTCTCGGGATTTTTAATTCTTCAAATGAATTTTTTTTCATACTTGCATGATTTACCTGCTCTTTACCAAATCATCCCATTGTAAATCAGTGACTTTAATACCACCTGATATCTACATATTTCTTCCATCAACATCCTAAGCCGGAATTTTCCCAATGTTACCACATACACATACCATCTTCTTCCATCAATATATCTTCAAGCAATCTAATTCTATCTTTAGTAAAAAAGTAAACATCACATATAACATTGCCTTTTAACTTTAGTAGACCTTGATTCAAGTTTCATCATTTTCGAATTGCATTGATCTATTAGGCCTTTAACAGGCTGATACTGCTGATTAACCATTTTTCTTAACCTTATTTTGTTAGCTTTTAATTAAAGCAGGCGATTTTTTTACTTAGTAAGCTCTATTTAAGGATCTGTGTAATAAAATCTAACCAAAAAAGAAAATCTAGAATGTTTCATTTTTATCCTTAACACAAATATCAATAATTTTATTATTTTGTTTCTAACAATGTCATTACTTTAAAATGAACTCTGTTTAACCCAGCTTGTGCCATGAGAATAGCCTTAGCTGCTGACATGCAATTTAATCTTTAACTACTTATCTTCCTACCATCTTATTTTCCCAGAATTAACTGATGGACATAACATGTCCTGCCTCTATTTTTTGGTAATGTGGAATAGTTCATAATGGATCCATTGATCCAGATCATTAAATCTTCATTGTGAATTAAGAAAGCTTTTCAGAATTTCGCTGAAATGTCTAAACATGTTTAGACTAATTTTTAGTTTAAATTTAACATGTTTGGGTCACATTGTTCTTGGTTGAACATCGTTCTCATTGTTTTAACTTTGTGCCCCCTACATAATTTGTTTTAATTCATGCTCTGAGCTTAATTAAAACTTTAAAATCTTTAGTAATAAGTTGGAAATTTGGTTATGCTATAAAGCTCTTCAACTTAATAATAATCCAGAAATTAAATGTTTCCCAAAATCAATTTCCTTTTTTTTCTTTTGCTATTTTAGCAAATGGAAACACCTAAAATATATTTAATGTAGTCATTCATTCATCGCTATAGAAGTTTACCCAATTATCTATTCGGACCTAGTCCGTCAAAGTAACATCACCCATTCTATTGCCACTATTATTATTATTTTTTTTTTTTTTTTTTTTTTTTTTTTTTTTTTTTAGCATCTATGATGTCTGCATTAGGATTTTAAAACTCTTAAGTTTCTTGAAAAATAGTCCCTAGATTATTTATTATTTTTTACAGTAATGTACCTATTTAGAGTCCCTATACTCAACAGAATTAAGAGATTTTCTTCTTCTCAATTTACATGTACCTGACATAATTTCAAATTAATCAGTAATTGTTCAAATCATGAGCTCTAAATACTTAGCCCTATGGTATAGTTTAATTGAACCAAATAAAACATTAATAAACATCACACGAATTGTTTCTCATGCTAAGGTTAAACCATTAGTTTGTCCACATCATCTTCCAGATGTGTTGATCATCTCGTTGCCCCATGGACGTTTCATCTACACCAGAGTGACTCTTTGTGAACTGTTGCAATGGGTTTTCCCTTGACATTACTAGCACGGCGTGTGGGGTTTGCTGAGGCTGGTTGGTGTAGTTTAAGGTGAGAGGTTTGGACAGAGGTGTCACACTCTTTCTGATAGTTGCAAGATTTTTCCTCAGATCACAACCGCACCCCACTGGACCTTGTTTGTGGAGTTTCCTGGCTGCTTTCACCTGTGAATGGAGACCTTAAGTATTTTTGTTAGTGACAACATGTATTAACTCATCTGCTTGTCTGGCCGGTCGTCCTTTTTTTGATGATACCTGTGAAATTTCATGTTAAACAGTAACAAGACAATTTTATTTATTTTTTTAAATGCTGATTCTGCATTTGGAGCAGAATCAGTTCTGTTCGATGGGATCCATCATGACATTCTGTAAAAAGGAAAAAGTTAATTATGGGGTGGACAGGGCAAGCTTAGTTAGCTGCATTAGGTGTGGCACTGTTTCTTTCTGCCACAATAATAACCCAGGCCAGGATAGTTAGCCAAAATCATCCATTGCCGTTATTTTATTGGACATATTTTACCCTGTGGGCCCACTTTATAAATTTAGATACAGCTGTTTTGATTGACATCATTTATTTGTCTTGGTGTTTCTCAGAACACCATCTTTCACACACTCACTTTCACACACTTTCACACACCCCTCTCTGGCCAGAGATTCATACCTTTTTGTCTGCCTTAGCAGTTTATGAACTGAATGGGGAACATATATATTTATTATGTGTGGAATACCACCAAATCTGAATGGTAACAACTTTTACGACGACAGAGCTACTGAATGTAGACACACTGTGGTATTTCCCTTGCGACAGTGTCTAAACGTTAGTATATAAATTTTCAATTGTCCGATGCAGTCGCCATGTGATTGAGTTTAACACAGTGAATGTAAACCTAACTTTTAAAAATCGAATAGATTAAACACTTTAAAATAATAATCGTATAGACCTACAATTGCAGTTGAGAGAATTCGTTTTAATTTCTCAAATGCAATTTATCATTCATTGCACAATTTCAATTTTCCAAACTTTTAGTTGTTGCTCATAAGCTATTTAAAATAAGATTTGAAGATCTTCACACAATCTTGGATTCATGGCCAAAAAGAAAAAATAACATTTCCATCTTGTACCCCTGGTGATGACAGCATGTGATTTCAAAAGTTTATAATTATTCATTGTTATTATTGAAATGAAAATTACCTTTAAGTGAAATGGAGTGATCAATATTTTTGCTTTTCTAGCCATAATTTCTCTTTGGACGCCTTGTGGCATATATTGTATTTTTCTTTTCCATAGAATTCTGCATAGTCAATAACCTATTCATGCTTTTACAACTAGTTGGTTAATGTCATAATGTCTTTTCCAGAGAATCCAGCCCCAGTTTTACCTGATTTGTGAGTCATGTTCTCACTTCCGCTATTGAACTTCCTGCAGTAGGGCTGTTACTGGTACCTATTGAAAGCAGATTCAAAGTGTTAGTTGAAGAAATATGAAGAATTGCTGAAACCAGTGGATAATCAAAAACAATCAAGTTAATATGATAATTAACTAAATTTGAAACGGTCTCTGTAGTGATCATTGAAAATGCAGCACCTAGCCCACTAGGCTGATACATTGGATACATGTCTTTCTGTGTGGATTGTCATTCAGTTGACTTCAGGCTGATACATTGGATCGTCTGGCTGTGACACTCTCCTCGGTCTGGCTTTTGAGCCATCCTGCCACAAAATTGCATAATGCATGGCAAAATTGTCTTTAGTCTCAAGTGAAATTGTCACCTTTGCACTGAATCAGTCTCCCCATGCTGACCCCTCTCAGAGGTGTCAAATTCCTCTTTCAGGAGGGTGGCTGCAGGCTCCACTTCCTCTTTTATTTTTCTGCAGTCATCACACCTTTCAAGGCAGCTGTCTGAAATTTTGAACACTCAGAGAACTGCAAAAATCTAATTAAACAGCTTAATTTCCAAAAGTCTCTTCTGTGAAAGAAAACAGCAGTTCTTCATTTAATTAAAAAGCGTAGTCCTTCATTGTGGAAAAAAGCAAGCATTCTCCTTTGCAAAACGCAGGAAAAAGCAAGCAAACTACTCTAATTAGAATAGTGTATAATGTGAACGTAAATTTCTTTGTCTTTTCTCTTTTTTACAAGAAACCAAAATAAAATGACTCTAAGATGTCTGTTATGTGCTTGTTCAAATCACAATTTCTATTTAAATTTGGTCACCCAATCTCATTCTATGCACAATGCACAAAAATCATCTTAGTTAACATAAACCATTGACTCTTAGAATCTCTGCAATGAAAAAATTTTTTCACACTGTCTCCCAGGGATAACGGGATACAAATTCTAGACACCTTCAGATAAAAGTATAATATTTAAACATGTGCAGTTAATATCTTACTGTTTATTTATCACTTTAAAGGTTGTATCAGTGATTTCAGGCCAAACCTCACAACACCCACCACCTGTCAGTGATTGTTGGAACACTATTTGTTTTGGTTTTGAGTGGTTGGTGAAACCAATTGTTTTTGTGTGCAGATCTCAGAGCCTAGGCTGCCTACACAGACGCGTTTTTTTGATGGCATGCTTATGGGGCGGGCAGCTAGCGGATCGTTAGGAAAGATTAGATGAATGTGATAAAAAAAAAATTGGGCCTGAAATCACTGATACAACCTTTTGCACCTTTTGCTCGGTTTTATATATCTCATACACATTAATAAATCAAAGTCTAACTCATAAAAGAATTTCTCAAAATGTCCTATTATTATGATTTATAATTTTAACAATTTCTGCATTTTTTAATTGATCTAACATTTCAACATTTCTTTCTTTAGCTTTCTTTATATTCAATCAGTATTAAAGTCTCATTCAAACAAAAAGCAAGTTTCTTTTCTACATCATCTCAAGGTATTTTCCCTCCCAAATCTGGTTTCCAGCATGACTATTGCTATTTGCAAGAACAAATAGTTTAATTAACAGCTTTCTGGGCGCTCTCTCAAACACAACAAATAAAAGAATCAACATATACCAATTTGGTTGAATTTAACCATAATCATTGCCCTTAATAGCCAATGTAAAAACATAATTTAAATCCTTAAATCTTTTAAATGTGATCACCAGTTTTCTTCAAAATTTTACTTAACAGAATAGCCAAAATTCAATTAAACCTTCCAATTAATTTAGAAGCATTTTAAAGAAAAAGTGTGAAGTCTGTCATCCTACCTTAATACTTTAAGTCCTTTTAGCCCGTCTGGAATGGTCCCTCTGTCGAACAGGGTTCTGCAGTCTGGCAGAATGAAGACAACGTGGTTCCTCGTCCCCGTCCATCCGACAGAGGGAGATTCCGAGGACTCCTGGAATTGGCTCGCCAAATTGTGGTAGATTTTTCCCTAAGGCCGTGTGTCCACCAAAGCGTTTTTTCACGCGGCTGGCGTGTTTTTTCAATTGTTTTCAATGGGAGCGCCGCGTTTTTAAAACGCCATGAGCGTAGCGAGGCGCTGAGCGTTTTTTTTTTTCACGCTGAAGCGCCGAGCGCTCTACGTTTTTTACAGGTCGCCGAGAGTTGAAGAATGTTCAACTTTGGGTAAAACGCTGCGCTCATCACTGTCACTTTTTACCCAACCGACCAATCACAGTGGAGGAGGGGCGGGACTAATACCACACCGACCAACTGTCACATTCTGATTGTACAACGACATCAACCAGCAGAGCTAAACGGAAAAAAACATTTTTTATGAAAAATTTATATTGCTGGTCTCCGAACATAGTTGTATTTACCAGATGACATCCCCGGATTACCACAACGTTAATTTGAAAAACAGTGCTTGGAGGAACATTTCATCGGCGATGGGTCTATCAGGTAAGCGGCAGTCAGCTAGACAGCTGATCGGTGGGGGAGCGGGATCAACATTGTAACATTGTAACTGCAAATCGTCATTATATGTGTATATTACATATTATATGTATATATTACACATGTTAGGGGTGTAACGATTCGTTTTAACAACGATTCGATTCGTATCGCGATTCGTGGTTGTCGATACGATTCAAGGACGAAATTGGTTCATTTAGAACGATACATCCGAAACGATTCAGTGACTTGAAATCGATTCAGTGACGTTTTAGCCAAAAATTATTGTAAGGGAATCAGGTATCAATTAATTATGGATATAAACAAACAAGTAAACAACAATTAATGTCAAATGCATTCACATTTTATTTGAATAAAGTAGGACTGAACGATTATGACAAAAATTATAATTGTCGATTATTCCCTTGAAATTGTAATTGCAATTATTAATTACGACTATCACAACATTGAATGATGTTTTGAATAGTTTGGCCATGGGACCCACATTTCTCCATTGTCATCAAGCCATAGGGAACCTTTTTAGGAATTATATAGGCCTATTATAATACATTTGTTTACACAAAAATTGTTGACACACAAGTTCTGTCCCCCTTTACTTAACATACAAAACAATTTGTAAGAATATGACAAATACTGATAAACAGTGGGCACTTCGAGGTTAAGCTATTAAATAGCAGTCCCAAACTAGTTTTTGTTAATACAATCTTGGTATGAGCCACCACAGTCATATAAAAATATACAAAATAACCAGTAAGTGGCATTTTGTTATGGAAACAAACAACAATTAGGCTACCATGGTGATACACAATACTTAGAAGAACTGGTAAAGAAACATGGAAACTGCTGATAAATAGCAACACACATGACGTACCAATAACGTAATTAATTGGTATTTTACTTTTATTTCTTAACTTACTAATTTACGACGTTGCATTCTCGTATGTCTTTTGCACTTTAGTGAAGTGATACAGCGCGCGCCGCCGCATTTGCGCGTGCAATTGAAGAGTGTGCGCTACTGCAGTATAGCGGCTGAGAAGACAGGAAAGTCCGTTTTTCTGAGGTGAGAGACTTTGCGCTGCTTGTTGTCTTTGCGCTGCTGCTGGCGCGTCACGCATGGCGACGACGTCACAGATAGGCAGACTGAATCGAATTACGTTTAACGCCTTTATCATTAAAAGTGCTGAGAAAAAAACATCCATATAAAGTCTGACGTGCTTAAATCCAATGCGTTATTTTCTAGTATCGATACAATCGATTCATTACCTTTTAAAACGATGTTAGATCGATATATGTCGTCCGGAAGACCAACTTGCCGAGCACAGATCGATGTAGTTGGATCGTAGGAATATAAATCGATACATCGATGTAATTGATGAATCGTTACACCCCTAATATATATATATATATATATAGCTACATTTCTATAACGCCGGTAATCAGAATATTCTCATTGTTGTTTCACAAAATCTCGAATCTTTTTGTTCGTAAAAATTTCAGTTGAAAAATGTCGTAAAAAATGGAAATACATGAGGGACACTTTCAAAAGAGAGTAAAATTAGGAGAAAGAGAGAAAGAAGTCAAGTTCGGGGCAGCAGCAGGCAGTCGGAGGTGGAAATATATGTCCATCCTCAACTTCCTGGAGCCATATATAACAAATAGGGACACCTCTAGCAATCTGAATACATCTGATGAGGATATCAGTGTAGTAGCTCTCCTTGAGTCTATGGTAACACCAGTGGAGGTATAGTGTAGAATACTATGTGAACCCCAATGTTAATGTTAAAGTGCAGCTACATCTGTTTTAATTGTGTAATAAGTGCTGCTATATCTGTATAAAGAATTGTAAGATTGACATGTTAAATGAAAGACAATTGTTATTATTTCTTTCAAAGGAAGGAATTATTATTTATGTCAAAGGAATGAATTACTATTATTATTAGTAGGCTATACTTAATCTCTGTTTCTGTATATATATATATATATATATGTGTGTGTGTGTGTGTGTGTGTGTGTGTGTGTGTGTGTGTATGTATGTACATATACTTTAAAAAGAATATAATTTTCTGATTTGTCACCCACAGACATCAGATGAGAGCACACAGTCCCTGACCCATACCCAGTCCAATACCACACAGCCCGGATCTTCTGACTCCCCAAATGTGCCACCACTCTGCACACCTGAAATGTCTCGCCGTACTCTTGCTCCAAAGAGAAGGGCTGAGCAAGATATTACTGAGTACCAGCGCTGTGTGCTGAACGCCATCAGTAACAACAAGCCAGACAAGGAAGAGCACTTTCTTTTAAGTTTAGTTGGTGCCTTGAGACGACTTCCCCCACGCAGTTGTTCTGAGGTTAAACTCAAATTCCAACAAATATTACATGACGCAGAATTTAACAATCAATAAAACACTATCATGCACACATCAACGGACATACAGACAGACACATATACAAACACACACAAAAATAACATTTGAAATAGACACACCAAATTACTTTATGTAAAACAAACAATTTTTTATAAGGCAGTTTAATGTATTTATCAATCTGTACATGAAAAGTTATCATTAAAATAATTATTAAAAGCATTCATCTTTTCCAGTCATTTATTTTCCTCTTTTTATTTAGACTACTAATTTTAGTCGTTATGTGCAGCTTGTTAGTGAAAGGAAATATGCTCATTTTCTGAGGTTATGGGTGGGTCTTAAAAGAGCCTTTTTTAAAAATTGTATTGGTGGTGGTGGTCCTGGATGGTACTGATGGCAGTGGTCCTGATGGTGGTGGGAGTAATTAGATTAGATGATTAGATTAATTAGGCATTAGATGACAGAATGCTACCATGCAACTTCACCTGCTGGAGAGGAGAAGTAGGTGGTGTACCTTTGCCTTATTTCCAGTGCTTCCCTAGAGGCATTGTTGCTGCCTGCTCGCTGGATGGGCTGCATGGCAAACTGTGTGTGGCTCTGATGGTAGGGGGGCACAACTTACTTCCTCTTCATCAGCATCCTCATAACGTAGGAAATTGTGAAGGATGCAAGTGGCCTTCACCACTGCATCTGCCACTTTTGGTGAGACTCCAAGCACTCTGTGGTAGAGTCTCCACTGGGCAGCAAGTATCCCAAATGTGCACTCCACCATCCGTCTCACACAGGAAAGACGGTAATTAAACACACGCTTCTCTCTGTCGAGGTGTTTTCCTGGGTAGGGTCGGAGAAGGTACCTCTTCAGAGGAAAAGCCTCGTCACCCACAAACACATGTGGCACAGGCTGGGGCTCCTGGTAATGGTGCATCCTCTTGTAGGTCGAGCGTTCCCTGTTGGAGAGCCTTGCCAAATTCGGAGGCACAGAGGGTCCCGCCGTCACTGCTTTTCCCGTATGCCCCCACATCCACCATCCGGAAAAGGTATCGGGCATCAACCACTGCTAGAAGGACTATGGAGAAGCTCCCTTTGTAATTGAAATACATGGACCCTTTTGAAGATGGGCCCTGTATTGTAACATGCTTCCCATCGATTGCTCCCAGACAGTTGGGGAAGTTCCACAGCCTATGGAAGTCTTCAGCAATCCTCTTCCAGTGATGTTGTTCAGGGAAGGGCATGTATTCCTGGACCAAGAGTGACCATATTGCCTCACGCACTTCTTTTACCACCCTTGCCACTGTGCAGTAACCCACCCTGTAGCTAAAAGCGATAGATCGGAATGAGTCTCCTGTTGACAGATATCTGAAATAAATACAGAAAAAAGTTGCAAAGGGCAATTAGTTATACATTAAATAAAACATCAATTTAAATCATACTATCATTAGTTATAAATTCAATAAGACTTCTAGCCTATTTATATTATGCTTATTTATATAAAAGTATATTCAATTATAAATGTGTTTGGATGTGTAAAATATCTTCAGTAGCTATCACTGAATCATAAATACCGGAAAGAAGTAAAATAAGATATGTTGTACCTCATATGCAGTGATGAATGTACGAAACTAACGTTAAATAAATAAATGTCTACATGTAGCCTACAATTTTGAGTCACTTGTAACATTAACGTTACTTTATTTGAGCTTTTTTTCTGCTATTTTACTCCTAATCCACTATAGCAAAGAAACAAACACTGCTTTTTTTTTTTACTTCACTGCATTCACTTACAAAAGACTTTTCATTTTCAGCTCAATAACACAAAATATCACTTGAAATAATTTCGGAATAGCCTTATATGCATTTACCTCAGACAAATGCAAAGACGTTCTTCCGAGCTGATGGCCTCCCGGTAGTTTGTGTCTCTCTTCGAAATAGAAGGTCCAATTTTCTGGAACAACATCTCAAACTGTGTCCTGCTCATCCGAAAATACTCCTTGAACTGGCTGCCGTCCAACTTTAGTTCTTGGACCAGACGATGGTACTCTCCGAGATGTTTTCTCGCTCTCAAGATCTCATGAACCCACATAGACCGGCACGTCCGTCCTCTCTGTCTACGTGGTTCAGCCATCCCTTCATCCAAAGCAAGGACCAGAGCAAGAACTCTACATTGTATCGACATTTTTAGACAAATTATCAGCGAAATCAGTTACAAGTAAACTGTGCCGCGGATACTCTGTATCATAGGAACGAAGCGTCTCAACTGAAAAAAACGCTGCGCTGCCAAAACGCTCTCAAGCGCCCACAGCTGGGCGTTTTTAGCAGAGCGCCTAGCGTTTTCAGCTGGCTAAAAACGCTTTGGTGGACACATGGCCTAAACCTAACTGTCTGGGTTGTCTCCAATCGACGTTCCCTAACATCTTCAATCAACGTTTAATATATAGTCTACCTAACCAACTTGCTTCCCTAACTAGCTTTCTTGCTGCGCAGCAATGATCGACAAACAGACTTCAGCAAATGTCCTTTAAATGCTTTAATCGCGGCCGGAGGATCTCTCGAGCAGTTCTCAGAGAATCTCCCCCAAGAAGAAGTAAGATTCCATTGAGAATCCCACCAGCTAAAAGAATACAACAGTTTTTATAGAATAAGGAGGTATGGCAAAAATGTCATGCTGCATTACATAATTTCCCCACAATTTGATTGGTTTTCATAGACAAACCCTTCTGTTACTGGGTAAAGCAAACTTTGTTTTAATGATTACTTCATTGTTAATCACAAGGTTCAAACTTAGTCATCTATCTAGTTTCATTTCCCATATTTGTTATTTTTACACTCACACAACCAAAGTCAAAGGGGTATGGCAACACAACATACAACATTCAAAAACACAGGACAGAAAGTTTTAGTACATTGTGTTTCAAAATGTTATCATGTTAGGTCTAAAAAGAGAAATAAGGTTAGATGTTAGAAACATGGTTAGTTTAATATACAGTTTACCTATTTTATCTATTAAAAATCCACCACGTCTTTATTTTTTGCAAAAGCACAAAGTTCAGTTGTCATTGTATACCCAAATAAAGGTACAGACAGTTTTGAATGATCTTGTCTGTATGACGAAAACTAACAGAGTATTTTAAGTTCTTTCCACTGTTATCAGAAGAAAAAGTAGCTGTAGTTTGATAATAGCAGTATAACTTTCATATATATATATATATATATATATATATATATATATATATATATATATATATATATATATATATAAAGTAGCTGTAGTTTGATAATAGCAGTATAACTTTCATATATATATATATATATATATATATATATAATATAGCTATTAATATAGCTGACTACAGTCAGGAGTCACTTGAAATTAATTGTTTGAATAATTTAACGAACATATCCACCATTTGATAACTAGATCAACAAAATATCCTAAAACCCTGCTGTATAAAAGAAAGTGTCAAGTCTATACTGATGCTCAAATTGAGTATCCTAATACCTTCATGTCTACCCCTGAATGAATATGCCAGAAGATGTGGGTCATCTCTGTTACCTTCTCTGTTTGCCTCCGCTGTAATTCAGAGTGTTCTTTTGCATGTTTATGCTTTAGATATTTTGCATTATCAAAGAATTGCATTATCAACACAGTCCCTGTCAGTCAGAATGTTTAAAAGCTCTAATGTGGAATACTGTAGGTTAATGTTACATCTTTTTCCTTTTTCTTTTTAGAATCTAAGATCAGATAAGATTATTCATAATTTACTTTTTTATTAAAGGAATCTCAAAGAACGTTCCCCCAGCCCTGGCCAGAATCCTTCCACCCCCCAGTCCACAGACAGCCAAGCAGCTCTGAGCGAAACATCCTGTGTCCCTGTCATCATGGCAACACCACCTAAGCGCAGACGCTGTGGTTACCTGGATTCCGATGCCACACAATCCTTGCGCCGCTCAACGCGCAATACATCCGGAGGGGATCGGGCTGCAGAAGCTGGGGGTGGAGGCAGCAGCAATGCCTCTCCGCAACCAAAGCGGAGGCTTACTGAGGTGCAAACTCCAATACCCAAGTTCTTCCTCAACCTAGAGAAGAGTGAGTCACACTTTTTGTGTCCTGTTTCATTTCTTAAAACTGTAACTCTGTGCACAATTTTAAGTTAATTCCAATTAAACTAATGAAACCTGGTCATGTCAAGTGTAATGAAGTCAAGTCACCCTCATTTATGTACCGCTTTTAACAATATAGATTGTCTCAAACCAGCTTTACAGTGATAATACGAAACTAGAATGTACATTTCCTAAAGAAAATGTGAGTGGGTGCTTGCAGTGGCAAAACTCACCACTCGGTTGATAGGGTGTTGTGTACATGATTGCATACGAGCCAACAACCATGTCTGTACAATGTTGTGGAGCTGAAATATGGCTTCTATATGTTGCAATATGCTTGCTATTTGGCTCTAAACCGTTGCTACGGTGTGAATACACAGTTACAATGGTGATATTTACAGACTGTTTCCCAACCGAAACAAAAGAGCCAACCCCCATCTCTATACGATGTTCTGATGCAGAGACATGGGTCTTGATAAACGGTTACTAGGGTACTCTGTTTGGTTGCTAGGGAGTGACTTGGGAGCTGCCAATGATGAAACTCCAAATGCTGCTTGTCACTATGAATTATATAAACCAACTCCCATGCCTCTGTGACATTCAGAATGGAAGATATCCCTCTTTGGATTTTGGTTGCTAAGGTGCTCGACAATGGTTGCTAGGGCGTGGCCAGAAAGTGTTGAGGTGATTCATGATTGGCTGTTTCCTGCCCCACGTCAAATTCGTGTTAACCCCATCTCTATATGATCAGTGTTGGGAAGGATACTTTCAAAATGTATTCCGTTACAGAATACAGAATACATGCCCAAAAATGTCATTTGTAACGTATTCCGTTACGTTACTCAATCCGAGTACTGTATTCTGAATACTTGGATTACTTCCACATTGAATTGCATTTTATAAGTGTCGGCCATCAAATCCTGCTTAATAAACAGGCCTATTCTTGTGGGGCGGGGGTGTGGTGATGCGGTGGTGACGCGTAGGCTATACCAATAAAGCACCTAAAAGCTGTCACAAATAACAGGCAAAAGTAATAATTATGAATATGTCAAATATAGAAAGGAGATATTTTAATTGTTTATTAATAAACAAGTGTTTTCTTTGTCAGTGTCAGCTACAAAGATGAAGTTGACGATGCTGACTCGCGATCTTCGCAGTAGCCTAGTGAACGCGCCAGAGAGAAATGCACATTTCATACGGATTACATATGTAGAGAGCAGTTCTTTCGTGTTGAATTGTTCTGTTTAAAAGTAGACATGTCTGTGAGGCAAGTAGGGCCTACTACCTTATACTCTGAGCGCCCGTTTCACACATACTCCGTGTGCATGCTGCGTGTTGCGGTGCATATGTGGTACAGGAGCAGCACGTATAGCAGTATATGATGTTCTGATGCAGAGATATAGGTCTTGCAAAATGGTTGCTAGGGTACTCTGTTTGGTTGCTAAGGAGTGGCTTGGCAGCTGCCAATCATGAAACTCCAAAGGCGGCTTGTCAGTATGAATGATATAAACTAACCCCCATCTCTATACGATGTTCTGGTGCAGAGATATAGGACTTGCAAAATGGTTGCTAAGGTACTCTGTTTGGTTGCTAGGGAGTGGCTTGGCAGCTGCCAATCATGAAACTCCAAAGGCTGCTTGTCAGTATGAATGATATAAACCAACTCCCATGCCTCTGTGACATTCAGAATGGAAGATATCCCTCTTTGGATTTTGGTTGTTAAGGTGCTCGACAATGGTTGCTAGGGAGGGGCTAGGAAGTGTTGAGGTGATTCATGATTGGCTGTTTGCGGCCCCGAGTCAAATGAGACCACCCCCATGTTTCTATGACATTTCAGTCTGGAGATATCCCTTTGATCTCTTTCAATGGAAGTCTATGGGACTTGTTGCTAAGGTGCTCTAAATGGTTGCTAGGGCGTGGCTTGATAGCTTCACAATGATCCTGAGAAACTGATTGGTCGTCTGAGTAAAATGAGCCCGCCCCCTTGTCTCTATAACACTGTGATCCAGAGCTACGGTAAATACAAAATCCCATGGAAGATATGCCTCTTTGGATTTTGGTTGCTAGGGTACTCTGTTTGGTTGCTATGGAGTTACTTGGCAGCTGCCAATGATGAAACTGCAGAGGCTGCTTGACACTATGAATGATATAAACCAACTCCCATGCCTCTGTGACATTCAGAATGGAAGATATCCCTCTTTGGATTTTGGTTGCTAGGATACTCTGTTTGGTTGCTAGGGAGTGGCTTGTCAACTGCCAATCATGAAACTCCAAAGGCTGCTTGACACTATGAATGATATAAATCAACTCCCATGCCTTTGTGACATTCAGAATGGAAGATATCCCTCTTTGGATTTTGGTTGCTAGGGTACTCTGTTTGGTTGCTAGGGAGTGGCTTGTCAGCTGCCAATCATGAAACTCCAAAGGCTTCTTGTCACTATGAATGATATAAACCAACTCCCATGCCTCTGCGACATTCAGAATAGAAGATATCCCTCTTTGGATTTTGGTTGCTAGGGTACTCTATTTGGTTGCTAGCGAGTGGCTTGTCTGCTGCCAATCATGAAACTCCAAAGACTTCTTGTCACTATGAATGACATAAACCAACTCCCATGCCTCTGCGACATTCAGAATGGAAGATGTGCCTCTTTGGATTTTGGTTGCTAGGGTACTCTGTTTGGTTGCTATGGAGTTACTTGGCAGCTGCCAATGATGCAATTCCAAAGGCTTCTTGTCACTATGAATGATATAAACCAACTCCCATGCCTCTGTGACATTCAGAACGGAAGATATCCCTCTTTGGATTTTGGTTGCTAGGGTACTCTGTTTGGTTGCTAGGGAGTGGCTTGGCAGCTGCCAATCATGAAACTCCAAAGGCTGCTTGTCAGTATGAATGATATAATACAACTCCCATGCCTCTGCGACATACAGAATGGAAGATATCCCTCTTTGGATTTTGGTTGCTAGGGTACTCTATTTGGTTGCTAGCGAGTGGCTTGTCAGCTGCCAATCATGAAACTCCAAAGGCTTCTTGTCACTATGAATGATATAAACCAACTCCCATGCCTCTGCGACATTCAGAATGGAAGATATGCCTCTTTGGATTTTGGTTGCTAGGGTACTCTGTTTGGTTGCTATGGAGTGGCTTGTCAGCTGTCAATGATGAATTTCCAAAGGCTTCTTGTCAGTATGAATGATATAATCCAACTCCCATGCCTCTGTGACATTCAGAATGGAAGATATGCCTCTTTGGATTTTGGTTGCTAGGGTACTCTGTTTGGTTGCTATGGAGTTACTTGGCAGCTGCCAATGATGAAATTCCAAAGGCTTCTTGTCAGTATGAATGATATAAACCAACTCCCTTGCCTCTGTGACATTCAGAATGGAAGATATCCCTCTTTGTATTTTGGTTGCTAGGGTACTCTGTTTGGTTGCTAGGGAGTGTCTTGTAAGCTGCCAATCATGAAACTCCAAAGGCTGCTTGACAGTATGAATGATATAAACCAACTCCCATGCCTCTGCGACATTCAGAATGTAAGATATGCCTCTTTGGATTTTGGTTGCTAGGGTACTCTGTTTGGTTGCTAGGGAGTGTCTTGTAAGCTGCCAATCATGAAACTCCAAAGGCTTCTTGTCACTATGAATGATAAAAACCAACTCCCATGTCTCTGTGACATTCAGAATGTAAGATATGCCTCTTTGGATTTTGGTTGCTAGGGTACTCTGTTTGGTTGCTATGGAGTTGCTTGACAGCTGCCAATGATGAAACTGCAAAGGCTTCTTGTCACTATGAATGATATAAACCAACTCCCATGCCTATGTGACATTCAGAATGGAAGATATCCCTCTTTAGATTTTGGTTGCTAGGGTACTCTATTTGGTTGCTAGGGAGTGGCTTGGCAGCTGCCAATCATGAAACTCCAAAGGCTTCTTGTCACTATGAATTATATAAACCAACCCCCATGTCTATACGATGCTCTGATACAGAGATATATGTCTTGCTAAATAGTTGCTAGGGTACTCTGTTTGGTTGCTATGGAGTGGCTTGGCAGCTGCTAATGATGAAACTCCAAAGGCTGCTTTTTCAGTATGAATGATATAAACCAACTCCCATGCCTCTGTCTTATTCAGAATAGAAGATATCCCTCTAGGATTTTGGTTGCTAAGGTGCTCGACAATGGTTGCTAGGGAGGGGCTAGGAAGTGTTGAGGTGATTCATGATTGGCCATTTGATGCCCTGAGTGAAACGAGACCACCTTTGTGTTTCTATGATCTACTAGAGCGTTTCTAGACGTTGCTAGGGTGTTCAGGATGGTTGCTAAGGTATTTTTGGTAGTTGCTATGGTGGTACTAGGTGGTTGGTAATTGTCAAAGATGTGGTTACTATGGAGTTTTTATAGAGTTATTAAAATCTTTAAGTGCCTTCAGTACGGCACTCGGCCTGCGGCCTCGTGCCTATGGCCGATTAGGCACAAGCATGGAGCAATATCGCAAGGCCACGAGTGTAATATTGCTTTAAAAAATACAAAAAAATGTAAAAATTTATATTTTTTTGGTTTAGGGTGGTTGCTAGGGAGCTCTTAGTGGTTGCTAGGGTGCTGTAACTGGTTGCTAGGGTGTGGCTATGAAGATTTTAGGCCATTACTTATTGGCTGCTTGATAATAGAAATCCTCTGAGGGAGAGAGAGAGGTAGAGATGCAGGGGTGACAGGCCCTTTGGAGTCTGTGTGTGTGAAAACGTCGGTTTGGATTTGAATTTTTTTAGAATGCCCATGTTAAGTCAATGGAACTTTTTTGGCCGCTTTTTCGTCCGCTGTGCGAACATCGTACACCCGATCGCTTAGAAAAGTCATACCACACCTCTCCTCAATGAGCCGGTCGATTTGACACCTCACTCAGGGGTCTGAGACAAACGGTGCGGGGCGAGTTACGCGCCAAACTTTGTCCAGAATAATAATAAGAACTAGAATGTACATTTCCTGAAGAAAATGTGAAATGGTGCTTGCAGTGGCAAAACTCGCCACTCGGTTGCTAGAATGTGGTACATGATTGCATACGAGCCAACAAACATGTCTGTACGATGTTCTAGTGCTGAGATATGGCTTATTCGTGTTGTTCAGGTGGTTGCTAGGGTGTTGCTAGGGTGTTCTGGGTGGTTGCTAGGCAGTTGCTAGGGTATTCTGAGTGGTTGCTAGGGTGTTGCTAGACAGTTGCTAGGGTATTCTGGGTGGTTGCTAGGGCATTGCTAGGCAGTTGCTAGGGTGTTTTGGGTGGTTGCTAGGGTGTTGCTAGTCGGCTGCTAGGGTGTTCTGGGTGGTTGCTAGGCAGTTGCTAGGGTATCCTGGGTGGTTGCTAGGGTGTTGCTAGGGTGTTCTGGGTGGTTGCTAGGGCGTTGCTAGGCAGTTTCTAGGGTGTTCTGGGTGGTTGCTAGGGCGTTGCTAGGCAGTTGCTAGGGTGTTCTGTGTGGTTGCTATGGTGTTGCTAGGCGGTTGCTAGGGTATTCTGGGTGGTTGCTAGGGCGTTGCTAGGCAGTTGCTAGGGTGTTCTGGGTGGTTGCTATGGTGTTCCTAGGCGGTTGCTAGGGCATTCTGGGTGGTTGCTAGGGCGTTGCTAGGCAGTTGCTAGGGTGTTCTGGGTGGTTTCTAGGGTGTTGCTAGGCAGTTGCTAGGGTATTCTGGGTGGTTGCTAGGCGGTTGCTAGGCGGTTGCTAGGGTGTTCTGGGTGGTTGCTATGGTGTTGCTAGGCGGTTGCTAGGGTATTCTGGGTGGTTGCTAGGGCGTTGCTAGGCAGTTGCTAGGGTGTTCTGGGTGGTTGCTAGGGTATTCTGGGTGGTTGCTAGGCAGTTGCTAGGGTGTTCTGGGTGGTTGCTAGGGTGTTGCTAGGCAGTTGCTAGGGTGTTCTGGGTGGTTGCTATGGTGTTGCTAGGCGGTTGCTAGGGCGTTGCTAGGCAGTTGCTAGGGTGTTCTGGGTGGTTACTATGGTGTTGCTAGGTGGTTGCTAGGGTATTTTGGGTGGTTGCTAGGCGGTTGCTAGGCAGTTGCTAGGGTGTTCAGGGTGGTTGCTAAGGTATTATGGGTGGTTACTATGGTGTTACTAAGTGGTTGGTAGTTGTCACTGATGATTACTATTGCAGTTCTTAGCATTTTCTTGGCATGATTTAGCACTTACCTAATCGCTATTAGCATGTAGCTATTCAAAGCTAGCATGTGTAGCATGTTGGAATTCCTCCTTGCTAGTATGAGTCAAAAGAGCCAACCCCCATCTCTATACGATGTTCTGATGCAGAGAAATAGGTCTTGCAAAATGGTTGCTAAGGTACTCTGTTTGGTTGCTAGGGAATGGCTTGGCAGCTGCCAATCATGAAACTCTAAAGGCTGCTTGTCAGTATGAATGATATAAAACAACTCCCATTCCTCTGTGACATTCAGAATGAAAGATATCCCTCAATGGATTTTGGTTGCTAAGGTGCTTGACAATGGTTGCTAGGGCGGGGCTAGCAAGTGTTGTGATGTCTCATGAATGGCTGTTTGCTGCCCTGAGTCAAACTTGTGTTAACCCCATCTTTTTATGATGTTCTGATGCAGAGATATAGGTCTTGTAAAATGGTTGCTAGGGTACTCTGTTTGGTTGCTAGGGAGTGGCTTGGCAGCTGCCAATGATGAAACTGCAAAGGCTTCTTGTCACTATGAATGACATAAACCAACTCCCATGCCTCTGTGACATTCAGAATGGAAGATATCCCTCTTTGGATTTTGGTTGCTAAGGTGCTTGACAATGGTTGCTAGGGAGGGGATAGGAAGTGTTGAGGTGATTCGTGATTGGCTGTTTGCTTCCCCGAGTCAAATGAGACCACCCCCATGTTTCTATGACAATTCAGTCCGGAGATATCCCTTTGATCTCTTTCAATGGAAGTCTATGGGACTTGTTGCTAAGGTGCTCTAAATGGTTGCTAGGGCATGGCTTGATAGCTTCACAATGAGCCTGAGAGACTGATTGGTCATCTGAGTAAAATGAGCCCGCCCCCTTGTCTCTATGACACTGTGATCCAGAGCTACGTTCAATACAAAATCCCTATGCAATTTACCATAGTAGGAAAAACACATGCTGGGCCGTCCTACACCATAGTAAGTCAATGGGAAACTTTGGGCAGCTCCTGCCCCCCAGGGGTGCAACTTTTACCCCATTGTGAGGTATGGTCTCACACAGCCTGCCATCCTCTTCAAATGTGGCAAATCACACATTTCTGCGAAATCCTCGCTCGGAGCTATGACTCGTCAAAGTTTGTTGCAATGTTAAGTCAATGGGATTTTTCGGCTGCTTTTTCGCCCCTGGGGCGAACACCGTACCCCCGATCGCTTATAAAAGTCATAGCACACCATTCCCGAATAATCCGCACGATTTGACACCTCATTCGTGGGTCTGTGACAAAAGCTGCGGCACGAGTTACGCGCCAAACTTTTGTGTGGAAGAATAATAATAATAAAAACTAGAATGTACATTTCCTGAAGAAAATGTGAAGTGGTGCTTGCAGTGGCAAAATTCGGCACGGTTGCTAGGGTTTTACTAGGTGGTTGCTATGGTGTTCTGGGAGGTTTCCAAGGTATTCTGGGTGGTTGCTAGGGCGTTGCTAAGTGGTTGCTAGGGTATTCAGTGTGGTTGCTAGGCAGTTGCTAAGGTGTTTACCATAGTTTACCATGATTTACCACGATTTACTATAGTTTACCATGATTTACTATAGTATGCCATGATTTACCATGTTCAAGTATGATTTACTGATTCAAGCATGATTTACCATAGTTTACCATGATTTACCACGATTTACCATAGTTTACCATAATTTACTATAGTATACCAGGATTTACCATGTTCAAGTATGATTTACTGATTCTAGCATGATTTATCATAGTTTACCATGATTTACCACGATTTACCATAGTTTACCATGATTTATTATAGTATACCATGATTTACCATGTTCAAGTATGATTTACTGATTCTAGCATGATTTACCATAGTTTACCATGATTTACTATAGTATACCACAATTTACCATGTTCTAGTATAATTTACTGATTCTAGCATGATTTATCATAGTTACCATGATTTACCATGATTTACCATAGTTTACCATGATTTACTATAGTATACCATGATTTACCATGTTCAAGTATGATTTACTGATTCTAGCATGATTTACCATAGTTTACCATGATTTACAACGATTTACCACTAATTACCATAGTTTACCATGATTTACTATAGTATACCATGATTTACCATGTGCAAGTATGATTTACTGATTCAGGCATGATTTACCATAGTTTACCACAATTTACCACGATTTACTATAGTTTACCATGATTTACTATAGTATACCACGATTTACCATGTTCAATTATAATTTACTGATTCTAGCATGATTTACCATGATTTACCATAGTTTACCATGATTTACTATAGTATACCATGATTTACCATGTTCAAGTATGATTTACTATGATTCTAGCATGATTTATCATAGTTTACCATGATTTACCATAGTTTACCATGATTTACCATAGTTCACCACGATTTACCATAGTTTACCATGATTTACCATGTTCAAGTATGATTTACTGATTCTAGCATGATTTACCATAGTTTACCATGATTTACCATAGTTTACCATTATTTACCACGATTTACCATAGTTTACCATGATTTACTATAGTATACCATGATTTACCATGTTCAAATATGATTTACTGATTCTAGCATGATTTACCATAGTTTACCATGATTTACCACGATTTACCATACTTTACCATGATTTACTATAGTATACCATGATTTACCATGTTCAAGTATGATTTACTGATTCTAGCATGATTTACCATAGTTTACCATGATTTACCACGATTTACCATACTTTACCATGATTTACTATAGTATACCATGATTTACCATGTTCCAGTATGATTTACTGATTCTAGCATGATTTATCATAGTTTACCATGATTTACCATAGTTTACCATGATTTACTATAGTATACCATGATTTACCACGATTTACCATAGTTTACTATGATTTACTATAGTATACCATGATTTACCATGTTTTAGTATGATTTACTATGATTCTAGGATCATTTACCATAGTTTACCATGATTTACTATAGTATACTATGATTTACCATGTTCAAGTATGATTTACTGATTCTAGCATAATTTACCATAGTTTACCATGATTTACTATAGTTTACCATGATTTACCACGATTTAGCATAGTTTACCATTGATTTACTATAGTATACCATGATTTACCATGTTCAAGTCTGATTTACTGATTTTAGCATGATTTACCATAGTTTACCATGATTTACTATAGTATACCATGATTTACCATGTTCAAGTATGATTTACTATGATTCTAGCATGATTTACCATAGTTTACCATGATTTACCACGATTTACTATAGTTTACCATGATTTACTATAGTATACCATGATTTACCATGTTCAAGTATGATTTACTGATTCTAGCATGATTTACCATAGTTTACCATGATTTACTATAGTTTACCACGATTTACCACGATTTACCATAGGTTACCATGATTTACTATAGTATACCATGATTTACTATAGTATACCATGATATACCATGTTCAATTATGATTTACTGATTCTAGCATGATTTATCATAGTTTACCATGATTTACCATAGTTTACCATGATTTACCATAGTTTACCATGATTTACCACGTTCAAGTATGATTTACTATGATTCTAGCATGATTTACCATAGTTTACCATGATTTACCACGATTTACCATAGTGTACTATGATTTACTATAGTATACCATGATTTACCATGTTTTAGTATGATTTACTATGATTCAAGGTTGATTTACCATAGTTTACCATGATTTAGTCAAAAGAGCCAAGTCCCATCTCTATACTATGTTTTGATGCAGAGATATACGTTTTGCTAAACGGTTGCTAGGATACTCTCTTTGGTTGCTATGGAGTTACTTGGCAGCTGCCAATGATGAAATTCCAAAGGCTTCTTGTCAGTATGAATGATATAAACCAACTCCCATGCCTCTGTGACATTCAGAATGGAAGATATCCCTCTTTGGATTTTGGTTGCTAAGGTGCTCGACAATGGTTGCTAGGGAGGGGCTTGGAAGTGTTGAGGTGATTCATGATTGGCTGTTTACTGCCCCGAGTCAAATGAGACCACCCCCATGTTTCTATGACAATTCAGTCTGGAGATATCTCTTTGAACTCTTTCAATGGAAGTCTATGGAACTTGTTGCTAAGGGGCTCTAAATGGTTGCTAGGGCGTGGCTTGATAGCTTCACAATGATCCTGAGAGACTGATTGGTCGTCTGAGTAAAATGAGCCCTCCCCCTTGTCTCTATGACACTGTGATCCAGAGCTACGTTCAATACAAAGTCCCTATGCAATTTACCATAGTAGGAAAAGCATGTGTGTTTCACGGGACGTTCCTTCCCCATAGTAAGTCAATGGGGCAACTTTGGACATCTCCTGCCCCCCAGGGGTGCAACTTTTACCCCATTGTGAGGTATGTTCTTACAGAGCCTGTCAGCCTCTTCAAATGTGGCAAATCACACATTTCTGCGAAATCCTCGCTCAGAGCTACGTGTGGTCAAAGTTCGTCGCAATGTTAAGTCAATGGGACTTTTTTGGCCGCTTTTTCGCCCCTGGGGCGAACACCGCACCCCCGATCGCTTATAAAAGTCATAGCACACCTCTCCTTAATGAGCCGGTCGATTTGACACCTCATTCATGGCTCTGAGACAAACGGTGCGGGGCGAGTTACGCGCCAAACTTTGTCCAGAATAATAATAATAACTAGAATGTACATTTCCTGAAGAAAATGTGAAGTGGTGCTTGCAGTGGCAAAACTCGCCACTCGGTTGCTAAAGTGCGTTTAGCTAGTTTTTAGCAAGATTCTAACAAAATTATCATCATGCTAGCATTATAAGCATGTGACTAACATAATGCTAGCATGTTGCTATCATGGTGCTAATATGATTAGCATGTTGCTAGCATCATGCTAGCATGTTTTTAGCAAAAGCTAACGTGAATGTAGCTAGCATGATTAGCATGTTGTTAGCATGATGCTAGCATTTTTTAACAAGATGCTAACATGAATAGCACGTTTGCTAGCATGTTTTTAGCAAGAAGCTAGCATGATTAGCATGTAGCTAGTATCATGCTAGCATTATTAGCATGTTGCTAGCATCATGCTAGCATTATTAGCATCATGCTAGCATCATGTTAGCATGATTAGCATGTAGCTAGCATGATGCTAGCTTGTTTTACCATGTTGCTAGCATGGTTTACCATGATTTACCATAGTTTACCATGATTTACCACAATTTACCATAGTTTACCAGATTTACTATAGTATACCATGATTTACCATGTTCAAGTATGATTTACTATGATTCTACCATGATTTACCACGATTTACTATAGTATACCATGATTTACCATGTTCAAGTATGATTTACTGATTCTAGCATGATTTACCATAGTTTACCATGATTTACCATAGTTTAACATGATTTACCACAATTTACTATAGTTTACCATGATTTACTATAGTATACCATGATTTACCATGTTCCAGTATGATTTACTGATTCTAGCATGATTTACCATAGTTTACCATGATTTACCATAGTTTACCATGATTTACCACGATTTACGATAGTTTACCATGATTTACTATAGTATACCATGATATACCATGTTCAAGTATGATTTACTGATTTTAGCATGATTTATCATAGTTTACCATGATTTACCATAGTTTACCATGATTTACCATGATTTACTATAGTATACCATGATTTACCATGTTCAAGTATGATTTACTATGATTCTAGCATGATTTACCATAGTTTACCATGATTTACCATAGTTTACCACGATTTACCACGATTTACTATAGTATACCATGATTTACCATGTTGAAGTATGATTTACTGATTCTAGCATGATTTATCATAGTTTACCATGATTTACCATAGTTTACCATGATTTACCATAGTTTACCATGATTTACTATAGTATACCATGATTTACCATGTTGAAGTATGATTTACTGATTCTAGCATGATTTACCATAGTTTACCATGATTTACCACGATTTACCATAGTTTACCATGATTTACCATAGTTTACCACGATTTACCACGATTTACTATAGTATACCATGATTTACCATGTTCAAGTATGATTTACTGATTCTAGCATGATTTATCATAGTTTACCATGATTTACCATAGTTTACCATGATTTACCATAGTTTACCATGATTTACTATAGTATACCATGATTTACCATGTTGAAGTATGATTTACTGATTCTAGCATGATTTACCATAGTTTACCATGATTTACCATAGTTTACCATGATTTACCACGATTTACCATAGTTTACCATGATTTACTATAGTATACCATGATATACCATGTTCAAGTATGATTTACTGATTTTAGCATGATTTATCATAGTTTACCATGATTTATCATAGTTTACCATGATTTACCATAGTTTACCATGATTTACCATAGTTTACCATGATTTACTATAGTATACCATGATTTACCATGTTCAAATATGATTTACTATGATTCTAGCATGATTTACCATAGTTTACCATGATTTACCACGATTTACCATAGTTTACTATGATTTACTATAGTATACCATGATTTACCATGGTTTAGTATGATTTACTATGATTCTAGGATGATTTACCATAGTTTACCATGATTTAGTCAAAAGAGCCAAGTCCCATCTCTATACTATGTTTTGATGCAGAGATATACGTTTTGCTAAACGGTTGCTAGGGTACTCTTTTTGGTTGCTATGGAGTTACTTGGCAGCTGCCAATGATGAAATTCCAAAGGCGTCTTGTCACTATGAATGATATAAACCAACTCCCATGCCTCTGTGACATTCAGAATGGAAGATATCCCTCTTTGGATTTTGGTTGCTAGGGTACTCTCTTTGGTTGCTAGGGAGTGGCTTGTCAGCTGCCAATCATGAAACTCCAAAGGCTGCTTGTCAGTATGAATGATATAAACCAACTCCCATGCCTCTGCGACATTCAGAATGGAAGATAACCCTCTTTGGATTTTGGTTGCTAGGGTACTCTGTTTGGTTGCTAGGGAGTGGCTTGTCAGCTGCCAATCATGAAACTCCAAAGGCTTCTTGTCAGTATAAATGATATAAACCAACTCCCATGCCTCTGTGACATTCAGAATGGAAGATATCCCTCTTTGGATTTTGGTTGCTAAGGTGCTCGACAATGGTTGCTAGGGAGGGGCTTGGAAGTGTTTAGGTGATTCATGATTGGCTGTTTGCTTCCCCGAGTCAAATGAGACCACCCCCATGTTTCTATGACAATTCAGTCTGGAGATATCTCTTTGAACTCTTTCAATGGAGGTCTATGGAACTTGTTGCTAAGGGGCTCTAAATGGTTGCTAGGGCGTGGCTTGATAGCTTCACAATGATCCTGAGAGACTGATTGGTCGTCTGAGTAAAATGAGCCCTCCTCCTTGTCTCTATGACACTGTGATCCAGAGCTACGTTCAATACAAAGTCCCTATGCAATTTACCATAGTAGGAAAAGCATGTGTGTTTCACGGGACGTTCCTTCCCCATAGTAAGTCAAAGGGGCAACTTTGGGCATCTCCTGCCCCCCAGGGGTGCAACTTTTACCCCATTGTGAGGTATGTTCTTACAGAGCCTGTCAGCCTCTTCAAATGTGGCAAATCACACGTTTCTGCGAAATCGTCGCTCAGAGTTATGACTCGTCAAAGTTTGTCGCAATGTTAAGTCTATGGGATTTTTCGGACGCTTTTTCGCCCCTGGGGCGAACACCGCACCCCCGATCGCTTATAAAAGTCATAGCACACCTCTCCTTAATGAGCCGGTCGATTTGACACCTCATTCATGGATCTGTGACAAACGGTGCGGGACGAGTTACGCGCCAAACTTTGTGTGGAATAATAAAAAGAAGAATAATAATAATAATAAGTATGAGCAATAACAATAGTGATGCCTTGCTTTCAGCAAGCACCACTAACTAGAATGTACATTTCCTGAAGAAAATGTGAAATGGTGCTTGCAGTGGCAAAACTCTCCACTCGGTTACTAGGGTGTTGTACATGATTGCATACGAGCCAACAACCATGTCTGTACGATGTTGTGGATCAGAAATAAGGCTTCTATATGTTGCAATATGGTTGCTAGGTGGCTGTAAATGGTTGCTAGGATGTGAATACAAAGTTACCATGGTGAAATTTACAGACTGTTTCCCAACCAAAACAAAAGAGCCAACCCCCATCTCTATATGATGTTCTGATGCAGAGACATGGGTCTTGATAAACGGTTGCTAGGGTCCTCTGTTTGGTTGCCAGGGAGTGACTTGGCAGGTGCCAATCATGAAACTCCAAAGGCTGATTGTCAGTATGAATGATTTAAACCAACTCCCATGCCTCTGTGATATTCAGAATGGAAGATATCCCTTTTTGGAATTTGGTTGCTAGGGTACTCTGTTTGGTTGCTAGAGAGTGGCTTGGCAGCTGCCAATCATGAAACTCTAGAGGCTGCTTGTCATTATGAATGATATAAACCAACTCCCATGCCTGTGTGACTTTCAGAATGGAAGATATCCCTCTTTGGATTTTGGTTACTAGGGTACTCTGTTTGGTTGCTATGGAGTTACTTGGTAGCTGCCAATGATGAAATCCCAAAGGCTTCTTGTCAGTATGAATGATATAAACCAACTTCCATGCCTCTGTGACATTCAGAATGTAAGTTATCCCTCTTTGGATTTTGGTTGCAAGGGTACTCTGTTTGGTTGTTATGGAGTTGCTTGACAGCTGCCACTGATGAAACTGCAAAGGCTTCTTGTCACTATGAATGATATAAACCAACTCCCATGCCTATGTGACATTCATAATGGAAGATATCCGTCTTTGGATTTTGGCTGCTAGGGTACTCTGTTTGGTTGCTAAGGAGTTGCTTGACAGCTGCCAATGATGAAACTGCAGAGGCTTCTTGTCATTATGAATGATATAAACCAACTCCCATGCCTATGTGACATTCAGAATGGAAGATATCCCTCTTTGGATTTTGGTTGCTAGGGTACTCTGATTGGTTGCTTGGGAGTGGCTTGGCAGCTGCCAATCATGAAACTCCAAAGGCTTCTTGTCACTATGAATTATATAAACCTACCCCCATCTCTATACAATGCTCTGATACAGAGATATAGGTCTTGCTAATAGTTGCTAGGGTACTCTGTTTGGTTGCTATGGAGTGGCTTGGCAGCTGCCAATCATGAAACTCCAAAGGCTGCTTGTCATTATGAATGATATAAACCAACTCCCATGCCTCTGTGACATTCAGAATGTAATATACCCCTCTTTGGATTTTGGTTGCTAGGGTACTCTGTTTGGTTGCTATGGAGTTGCTTGACAGCTGCCACTGATGAAACTGCAAAGGCTTCTTGTCACTATGAATGATATAAACCAACTCCCGTGCCTATGTGACATTCAGAATGTAAGATACCCCTCTTTGGATTTTGGTTGCTAGGGTACTCTGTTTGGTTGCTATGGAGTTGCTTGACAGCTGCCACTGATGAAACTGCAAAGGCTTCTTGTCACCATGAATGATATAAACCAACTCCCATGCCTATGTGACATTCAGAATGTAAGATATCCCTCTTTGGATTTTGGTTGCTAGGGTACTCTGTTTTGTTGCTATGGAGTTGCTTGACAGCTGCCAATGATGAAACTGCAAAGGCTTCTTGTCACTATGAATGATATAAACCAACTCCCATGCCTATGTGACATTCAGAATGGAAGATATCCCTCTTTGGATTTTTGTTGCTAGGGTACTCTGTTTGGTTGCTAGGGAGTGGCTTGGCAGCTGCCAATCATGAAACACCAAAGGCTTCTTGTCACTATGAATGATATAAACCAACTCCCATGCCTCTGTGACATTCAGAATGGAAGATATCCCTCTTTGGATTTTGGTTGCTAGGGTACTCTGTTTGGTTGCTAGGGAGTGTCTTGGCAGCTGTCAATCATGAAACTCAAAGGCTGCTTGTCACTATGAATGATATAAACCAACTCCCATGCCTCTGTGACATTCAGAATGGAAGATATCCCTCTTTGGATTTTGGTTGCTAAGGTGCTCGACAATTGTTGCTAGGGAGGGGCTTGGAAGTGTTGAGGTGATTCATGATTGGCTGTTTGCTGCCCTGAGTCAAATGAGACCACCCCCATGTTTCTATGACAATTCAGTCCGGAGATATCTCTTTGAACTCTTTCAATGGAAGTCTATGGAACTTGTTGCTAAGGGGCTCTAAATGGTTGCTAGGGCATGGCTTGATAGCTTCACAATGATCCAGAGAGACTGATTGGTCATCTGAGTAAAATGAGCCCTCCCCTTGTCTCTATGACACTGTGATCCAGAGCTACGTTCAATACAAAGTCCCTATGCAATTTACCATAGTAGGAAAAGCATGTGTGTTTCACGGGACGTTCCTTCCCCATAGTAAGTCAATGGGGCAACTTTGGGCATCTCCTGCCCCCCAGGGGTGCAACTTTTACCCCATTGTGAGGTATGTTCTTACAGAGCCTATCAGCCTCTTCAAATGTGGCAAATCACACGTTTCTGCGAAATCCTTGCTCAGAGCTACGTGTGGTCAAAGTTCGTCGCAATGTTAAGTCAATGGGACTTTTTTGGCCGCTTTTTCGCCCCTGGGGCGAACACCGTACCCCCGATCACTTATAAAAGTCATAGCACACCATTCCCGAATAATCCGCACGATTTGACGCCTCATTCGTGTGTCTGTGTCAAAAGCTGTGGGACGAGTTACGCGCCAAACTTTGTCCAGAATAATAATAATAAGAAGAATAATAAGTATGCAAGAGAACACTAATGATGCCTTGCTTTCAGCAAGCACCATTAATAAGTATGAGCAATAACAATAGTGATGCCTTGCTTTCAGCAAGCACCACTAATAAGAAGAAGAATAATAAGTATGAGCAATAACAATAGTGATGCCTTGCTTTCAGCAAGCACCACTAATAAGTATGCAAGAGAACACTAATGATGCCTTGCTTTCAGCAAGCACCATTAATAAGTATGAGCAATAACAATAGTGATGCCTTGCTTTCAGCAAGCACCACTAATAATAAGTATGAGCAATAACAATAGTGATGCCTTGCTTTCAGCAAGCACCACTAATAATAAGTATGAGCAATAACAATAGTGATGCCTTGCTTTCAGCAAGCACCACTAACTAGAATGTACATTTCCTGAAGAAAATGTGAAGTGGTGCTTGCAGTGGCAAAATTCGGCACGGTTGCTAGGGTTTTACTAGGTGGTTGCTATGGTGTTCTGGGAGGTTTCCAAGGTATTCTGGGTGGTTGCTAGGGCGTTGCTAAGTGGTTGCTAGGGTATTCAGTGTGGTTGCTAGGCAGTTGCTAAGGTGTTTACCATAGTTTACCATGATTTACCACGATTTACTATAGTTTACCATGATTTACTATAGTATGCCATGATTTACCATGTTAAAGTATGATTTACTGATTCAAGCATGATTTACCATAGTTTACCATGATTTACCACGATTTACCATAGTTTACCATAATTTACTATAGTATACCAGGATTTACCATGTTCAAGTATGATTTACTGATTCTAGCATGATTTATCATAGTTTACCATGATTTACCACGATTTACCATAGTTTACCATGATTTATTATAGTATACCATGATTTACCATGTTCAAGTATGATTTACTGATTCTAGCATGATTTACCATAGTTTACCATGATTTACTATAGTATACCACAATTTACCATGTTCTAGTATAATTTACTGATTCTAGCATGATTTATCATAGTTACCATGATTTACCATGATTTACCATAGTTTACCATGATTTACTATAGTATACCATGATTTACCATGTTCAAGTATGATTTACTGATTCTAGCATGATTTACCATAGTTTACCATGATTTACAACGATTTACCACTAATTACCATAGTTTACCATGATTTACTATAGTATACCATGATTTACCATGTGCAAGTATGATTTACTGATTCAGGCATGATTTACCATAGTTTACCACAATTTACCACGATTTACTATAGTTTACCATGATTTACTATAGTATACCACGATTTACCATGTTCAATTATAATTTACTGATTCTAGCATGATTTACCATGATTTACCATAGTTTACCATGATTTACTATAG
Source organism: Rutilus rutilus (assembly GCF_951802725.1). NCBI lineage: Eukaryota > Metazoa > Chordata > Actinopteri > Cypriniformes > Leuciscidae > Rutilus > Rutilus rutilus. The sequence goes on along the minus strand of NC_140210.1, from coordinate 10,153,706 downwards.
TATACCATGATTTACCATGTTCAAGTATGATTTACTATGATTCTAGCATGATTTATCATAGTTTACCATGATTTACCATAGTTTACCATGATTTACCATAGTTCACCACGATTTACCATAGTTTACCATGATTTACCATGTTCAAGTATGATTTACTGATTCTAGCATGATTTACCATAGTTTACCATGATTTACCATAGTTTACCATGATTTACTATAGTATACCATGATTTACCATGTTCAAATATGATTTACTGATTCTAGCATGATTTACCATAGTTTACCATGATTTACCACGATTTACCATACTTTACCATGATTTACTATAGAATACCATGATTTACCATGTTCAAGTATGATTTACTGATTCTAGCATGATTTACCATAGTTTACCATGATTTACCACGATTTACCATACTTTACCATGATTTACTATAGTATACCATGATTTACCATGTTCCAGTATGATTTACTGGTTCTAGCATGATTTATCATAGTTTACCATGATTTACCATAGTTTACCATGATTTACTATAGTATACCATGATTTACCACGATTTACCATAGTTTACTATGATTTACTATAGTATACCATGATTTACCATGTTTTAGTATGATTTACTATGATTCTAGGATCATTTACCATAGTTTACCATGATTTACTATAGTATACTATGATTTACCATGTTCAAGTATGATTTACTGATTCTAGCATAATTTACTAGCCTGGGTGCCAGCCCGAACCCCGCCCACAATATTTTTTGGTCGGGAAGTTCGGTCTGGACTCGCTCCGTTGAGGAGCTATTATGCCCGAACAAAAATTGTTCGGACCAATCAAATTGTCAGGGCGGGCTTTATACGATGATGGACAGATGAGCAATGCAACGTAATCGTCCACGTCACCAAAGAGCGCTTGATTTGAATTAGTTTACAACAAAGACGACTGCTGCTGGAGAATTGAGATTTCACGAGTTCACATTTACAAATAAGTCAGATAGAATAAATGCGTTTATAAGATTTCACACAAATAAGTCGATAGAATAAATGCGTATATGACGTGCTGTCCGAGGAGAGGGCTGTGGGCTCGGTAGCCATGCTCCCCCGTATTCCTGGTTGTGAGAGAACAAGACAAGAGTGAGGATTCGGGGTGGTGGAGGGATGCTGAAAAACTGTCAAGGAGTGTTAGGTAAGTTTACAGAGTGAATATGCTTCCTCATGCTGATAGATAGGGTAACGTTAGACATGGTATTGTTTGATGACAAGTTTATATTGGATTGATTATTTGTACGTGCTCCTCCCGAACTTTGTTTATGAAACATCATGTGTAGATTCCGCCATCGCGTCTGTTATATCGACAGCGCATTCATTTTAAAAGAGGAACAGAGAGCCGCGACATTTTGTTGGTTGAAAATATGAATGAAGAACATGCGTTATTTACTCCGTTGCTCTGATTGGTTGTAGGTCTATCCAATTGAGTGCAGAGTTTTTTTTTTTCCTGGTTTGGTTGAGACACGCCCCATAATCAAATCTCTATGGAAAAGTATCAGACTCACATTCTGACTAGAATTGAGTATGACGACGTCAGGCTAATAATTTACCATAGTTTACCATGATTTACTATAGTTTACCATGATTTACCACGATTTAGCATAGTTTACCATGATTTAATATAGTATACCATGATTTACCATGTTCAAGTCTGATTTACTGATTTTAGCATGATTTACCATAGTTTACCATGATTTACTATAGTATACCATGATTTACCATGTTCAAGTATGATTTACTATGATTCTAGCATGATTTACCATAGTTTACCATGATTTACCACGATTTACTATAGTTTACCATGATTTACTATAGTATACCATGATTTACCATGTTCAAGTATGATTTACTGATTCTAGCATGATTTACCATAGTTTACCATGATTTACCATAGTTTACCACGATTTACCACGATTTACCATAGTTTACCATGATTTACTATAGTATACCATGATTTACTATAGTATACCATGATATACCATGTTCAATTATGATTTACTGATTCTAGCATGATTTATCATAGTTTACCATGATTTACCATAGTTTACCATGATTTACCATAGTTTACCATGATTTACTATAGTATACCATGATTTACCATGTTCAAGTATGATTTACTATGATTCTAGCATGATTTACCATAGTTTACCATGATTTACCACGATTTACCATAGTGTACTATGATTTACTATAGTATACCATGATTTACCATGTTTTAGTATGATTTACTATGATTCAAGGTTGATTTACCATAGTTTACCATGATTTAGTCAAAAGAGCCAAGTCCCATCTCTATACTATGTTTTGATGCAGAGATATACGTTTTGCTAAACGGTTGCTAGGATACTCTCTTTGGTTGCTATGGAGTTACTTGGCAGCTGCCAATGATGAAATTCCAAAGGCTTCTTGTCAGTATGAATGATATAAACCAACTCCCATGCCTCTGTGACATTCAGAATGGAAGATATCCCTCTTTGGATTTTGGTTGCTAAGGTGCTCGACAATGGTTGCTAGGGAGGGGCTTGGAAGTGTTGAGGTGATTCATGATTGGCTGTTTACTGCCCCGAGTCAAATGAGACCACCCCCATGTTTCTATGACAATTCAGTCTGGAGATATCTCTTTGAACTCTTTCAATGGAAGTCTATGGAACTTGTTGCTAAGGGGCTCTAAATGGTTGCTAGGGCGTGGCTTGATAGCTTCACAATGATCCTGAGAGACTGATTGGTCGTCTGAGTAAAATGAGCCCTCCCCCTTGTCTCTATGACACTGTGATCCAGAGCTACGTTCAATACAAAGTCCCTATGCAATTTACCATAGTAGGAAAAGCATGTGTGTTTCACGGGACGTTCCTTCCCCATAGTAAGTCAATGGGGCAACTTTGGACATCTCCTGCCCCCCAGGGGTGCAACTTTTACCCCATTGTGAGGTATGTTCTTACAGAGCCTGTCAGCCTCTTCAAATGTGGCAAATCACACATTTCTGCGAAATCCTCGCTCAGAGCTACGTGTGGTCAAAGTTCGTCGCAATGTTAAGTCAATGGGACTTTTTTGGCCGCTTTTTCGCCCCTGGGGCGAACACCGCACCCCCGATCGCTTATAAAAGTCATAGCACACCTCTCCTTAATGAGCCGGTCGATTTGACACCTCATTCATGGCTCTGAGACAAACGGTGCGGGGCGAGTTACGCGCCAAACTTTGTCCAGAATAATAATAATAACTAGAATGTACATTTCCTGAAGAAAATGTGAAATGGTGCTTGCAGTGGCAAAACTCTCCACTCGGTTACTAGGGTGTTGTACATGATTGCATACGAGCCAACAACCATGTCTGTACGATGTTGTGGATCAGAAATAAGGCTTCTATATGTTGCAATATGGTTGCTAGGTGGCTGTAAATGGTTGCTAGGATGTGAATACAAAGTTACCATGGTGAAATTTACAGACTGTTTCCCAACCAAAACAAAAGAGCCAACCCCCATCTCTATATGATGTTCTGATGCAGAGACATGGGTCTTGATAAACGGTTGCTAGGGTCCTCTGTTTGGTTGCCAGGGAGTGACTTGGCAGGTGCCAATCATGAAACTCCAAAGGCTGATTGTCAGTATGAATGATTTAAACCAACTCCCATGCCTCTGTGATATTCAGAATGGAAGATATCCCTTTTTGGAATTTGGTTGCTAGGGTACTCTGTTTGGTTGCTAGAGAGTGGCTTGGCAGCTGCCAATCATGAAACTCTAGAGGCTGCTTGTCATTATGAATGATATAAACCAACTCCCATGCCTGTGTGACTTTCAGAATGGAAGATATCCCTCTTTGGATTTTGGTTACTAGGGTACTCTGTTTGGTTGCTATGGAGTTACTTGGTAGCTGCCAATGATGAAATCCCAAAGGCTTCTTGTCAGTATGAATGATATAAACCAACTTCCATGCCTCTGTGACATTCAGAATGTAAGTTATCCCTCTTTGGATTTTGGTTGCAAGGGTACTCTGTTTGGTTGTTATGGAGTTGCTTGACAGCTGCCACTGATGAAACTGCAAAGGCTTCTTGTCACTATGAATGATATAAACCAACTCCCATGCCTATGTGACATTCATAATGGAAGATATCCGTCTTTGGATTTTGGCTGCTAGGGTACTCTGTTTGGTTGCTAAGGAGTTGCTTGACAGCTGCCAATGATGAAACTGCAGAGGCTTCTTGTCATTATGAATGATATAAACCAACTCCCATGCCTATGTGACATTCAGAATGGAAGATATCCCTCTTTGGATTTTGGTTGCTAGGGTACTCTGATTGGTTGCTTGGGAGTGGCTTGGCAGCTGCCAATCATGAAACTCCAAAGGCTTCTTGTCACTATGAATTATATAAACCTACCCCCATCTCTATACAATGCTCTGATACAGAGATATAGGTCTTGCTAATAGTTGCTAGGGTACTCTGTTTGGTTGCTATGGAGTGGCATGGCAGCTGCCAATCATGAAACTCCAAAGGCTGCTTGTCATTATGAATGATATAAACCAACTCCCATGCCTCTGTGACATTCAGAATGTAATATACCCCTCTTTGGATTTTGGTTGCTAGGGTACTCTGTTTGGTTGCTATGGAGTTGCTTGACAGCTGCCACTGATGAAACTGCAAAGGCTTCTTGTCACTATGAATGATATAAACCAACTCCCGTGCCTATGTGACATTCAGAATGTAAGATACCCCTCTTTGGATTTTGGTTGCTAGGGTACTCTGTTTGGTTGCTATGGAGTTGCTTGACAGCTGCCACTGATGAAACTGCAAAGGCTTCTTGTCACCATGAATGATATAAACCAACTCCCATGCCTATGTGACATTCAGAATGTAAGATATCCCTCTTTGGATTTTGGTTGCTAGGGTACTCTGTTTGGTTGCTATGGAGTTGCTTGACAGCTGCCAATGATGAAACTGCAAAGGCTTCTTGTCACTATGAATGATATAAACCAACTCCCATGCCTATGTGACATTCAGAATGGAAGATATCCCTCTTTGGATTTTTGTTGCTAGGGTACTCTGTTTGGTTGCTAGGGAGTGGCTTGGCAGCTGCCAATCATGAAACACCAAAGGCTTCTTGTCACTATGAATGATATAAACCAACTCCCATGCCTCTGTGACATTCAGAATGGAAGATATCCCTCTTTGGATTTTGGTTGCTAGGGTACTCTGTTTGGTTGCTAGGGAGTGTCTTGGCAGCTGTCAATCATGAAACTCAAAGGCTGCTTGTCACTATGAATGATATAAACCAACTCCCATGCCTCTGTGACATTCAGAATGGAAGATATCCCTCTTTGGATTTTGGTTGCTAAGGTGCTCGACAATTGTTGCTAGGGAGGGGCTTGGAAGTGTTGAGGTGATTCATGATTGGCTGTTTGCTGCCCTGAGTCAAATGAGACCACCCCCATGTTTCTATGACAATTCAGTCCGGAGATATCTCTTTGAACTCTTTCAATGGAAGTCTATGGAACTTGTTGCTAAGGGGCTCTAAATGGTTGCTAGGGCATGGCTTGATAGCTTCACAATGATCCAGAGAGACTGATTGGTCATCTGAGTAAAATGAGCCCTCCCCTTGTCTCTATGACACTGTGATCCAGAGCTACGTTCAATACAAAGTCCCTATGCAATTTACCATAGTAGGAAAAGCATGTGTGTTTCACGGGACGTTCCTTCCCCATAGTAAGTCAATGGGGCAACTTTGGGCATCTCCTGCCCCCCAGGGGTGCAACTTTTACCCCATTGTGAGGTATGTTCTTACAGAGCCTATCAGCCTCTTCAAATGTGGCAAATCACACGTTTCTGCGAAATCCTTGCTCAGAGCTACGTGTGGTCAAAGTTCGTCGCAATGTTAAGTCAATGGGACTTTTTTGGCCGCTTTTTCGCCCCTGGGGCGAACACCGTACCCCCGATCACTTATAAAAGTCATAGCACACCATTCCTGAATAATCCGCACGATTTGACGCCTCATTCGTGTGTCTGTGTCAAAAGCTGTGGGACGAGTTACGCGCCAAACTTTGTCCAGAATAATAATAATAAGAAGAATAATAAGTATGCAAGAGAACACTAATGATGCCTTGCTTTCAGCAAGCACCATTAACTAGAATGTACATTTCCTGAAGAAAATGTGAAGTGGTGCTTGCAGTGGCAAAATTCGGCACGGTTGCTAGGGTTTTACTAGGTGGTTGCTATGGTGTTCTGGGAGGTTTCCAAGGTATTCTGGGTGGTTGCTAGGGCGTTGCTAAGTGGTTGCTAGGGTATTCAGTGTGGTTGCTAGGCAGTTGCTAAAGTGTTTACCATAGTTTACCATGATTTACCACGATTTACTATAGTTTACCATGATTTACTATAGTATGCCATGATTTACCATGTTCAAGTATGATTTACTGATTCAAGCATGATTTACCATAGTTTACCATGATTTACCACGATTTACCATAGTTTACCATAATTTACTATAGTATACCATGATTTACCATGTTCAAGTATGATTTACTGATTCTAGCATGATTTATCATAGTTTACCATGATTTACCACGATTTACCATAGTTTACCATGATTTATTATAGTATACCATGATTTACCATGTTCAAGTATGATTTACTGATTCTAGCATGATTTACCATAGTTTACCATGATTTACTATAGTATACCACAATTTACCATGTTCTAGTATAATTTACTAATTCTAGCATGATTTATCATAGTTACCATGATTTACCATGATTTACCATAGTTTACCATGATTTACTATAGTATACCATGATTTACCATGTTCAAGTATGATTTACTGATTCTAGCATGATTTACCATAGTTTACCATGATTTACAACGATTTACCACTAATTACCATAGTTTACCATGATTTACTATAGTATACCATGATTTACCATGTGCAAGTATGATTTACTGATTCAGGCATGATTTACCATAGTTTACCACAATTTACCACGATTTACTATAGTTTACCATGATTTACTATAGTATACCACGATTTACCATGTTCAATTATAATTTACTGATTCTAGCATGATTTACCATGATTTACCATAGTTTACCATGATTTACTATAGTATACCATGATTTACCATGTTCAAGTATGATTTACTATGATTCTAGCATGATTTATCATAGTTTACCATGATTTACCATAGTTTACCATGATTTACCATAGTTCACCACGATTTACCATAGTTTACCATGATTTACCATGTTCAAGTATGATTTACTGATTCTAGCATGATTTACCATAGTTTACCATGATTTACCATAGTTTACCATTATTTACCACGATTTACCATAGTTTACCATGATTTACTATAGTATACCATGATTTACCATGTTCAAATATGATTTACTGATTCTAGCATGATTTACCATAGTTTACCATGATTTACCACGATTTACCATACTTTACCATGATTTACTATAGTATACCATGATTTACCATGTTCAAGTATGATTTACTGATTCTAGCATGATTTACCATAGTTTACCATGATTTACCACGATTTACCATACTTAACCATGATTTACTATAGTATACCATGATTTACCATGTTTTAGTATGATTTACTATGATTCTAGGATCATTTACCATAGTTTACCATGATTTACCATAGTTTACCATGATTTACTATAGTATACCATGATTTACCACGATTTACCATAGTTTACTATGATTTACTATAGTATACCATGATTTACCATGTTTTAGTATGATTTACTATGATTCTAGGATCATTTACCATAGTTTACCATGATTTACTATAGTATACTATGATTTACCATGTTCAAGTATGATTTACTGATTCTAGCATAATTTACCATAGTTTACCATGATTTACTATAGTTTACCATGATTTACCACGATTTAGCATAGTTTACCATGATTTACTATAGTATACCATGATTTACCATGTTCAAGTCTGATTTACTGATTTTAGCATGATTTACCATAGTTTACCATGATTTACTATAGTATACCATGATTTACCATGTTCAAATATGATTTACTATGATTCTAGCATGATTTACCATAGTTTACCATGATTTACCACGATTTACTATAATTTACCATGATTTACTATAGTATACCATGATTTACCATGTTCAAGTATGATTTACTGATTCTAGCATGATTTACCATAGTTTACCATGATTTACCATAGTTTACCACGATTTACCACGATTTACCATAGTTTACCATGATTTACTATAGTATACCATGATTTACTATAGTATACCATGATATACCATGTTCAATTATGATTTACTGATTCTAGCATGATTTATCATAGTTTACCATGATTTACCATAGTTTACCATGATTTACCATAGTTTACCATGATTTACTATAGTATACCATGATTTACCATGTTCAAGTATGATTTACTATGATTCTAGCATGATTTACCATAGTTTACCATGATTTACCACGATTTACCATAGTGTACTATGATTTACTATAGTATACCATGATTTACCATGTTTTAGTATGATTTACTATGATTCAAGGTTGATTTACCATAGTTTACCATGATTTACCATAGTTTACCACGATTTACCACGATTTACCATAGTTTACCATGATTTACTATAGTATACCATGATTTACTATAGTATACCATGATATACCATGTTCAATTATGATTTACTGATTCTAGCATGATTTATCATAGTTTACCATGATTTACCATAGTTTACCATGATTTACCATAGTTTACCATGATTTACTATAGTATACCATGATTTACCATGTTCAAGTATGATTTACTATGATTCTAGCATGATTTACCATAGTTTACCATGATTTACCACGATTTACCATAGTGTACTATGATTTACTATAGTATACCATGATTTACCATGTTTTAGTATGATTTACTATGATTCAAGGTTGATTTACCATAGTTTACCATGATTTAGTGAAAAGAGCCAAGTCCCATCTCTATACTATGTTTTGATGCAGAGATATACGTTTTGCTAAACGGTTGCTAGGATACTCTCTTTGGTTGCTATGGAGTTACTTGGCAGCTGCCAATGATGAAATTCCAAAGGCTTCTTGTCAGTATGAATGATATAAACCAACTCCCATGCCTCTGTGACATTCAGAATGGAAGATATCCCTCTTTGGATTTTGGTTGCTAAGGTGCTCGACAATGGTTGCTAGGGAGGGGCTTGGAAGTGTTGAGGTGATTCATGATTGGCTGTTTACTGCCCCGAGTCAAATGAGACCACCCCCATGTTTCTATGACAATTCAGTCTGGAGATATCTCTTTGAACTCTTTCAATGGAAGTCTATGGAACTTGTTGCTAAGGGGCTCTAAATGGTTGCTAGGGCGTGGCTTGATAGCTTCACAATGATCCTGAGAGACTGATTGGTCGTCTGAGTAAAATGAGCCCTCCCCCTTGTCTCTATGACACTGTGATCCAGAGCTACGTTCAATTACAAAGTCCCTATGCAATTTACCATAGTAGGAAAAGCATGTGTGTTTCACGGGACGTTCCTTCCCCATAGTAAGTCAATGGGGCAACTTTGGGCATCTCCTGCCCCCCAGGGGTGCAACTTTTACCCCATTGTGAGGTATGTTCTTACAGAGCCTGTCAGCCTCTTCAAATGTGGCAAATCACACATTTCTGCGAAATCCTCGCTCAGAGCTACGTGTGGTCAAAGTTCGTCGCAATGTTAAGTCAATGGGACTTTTTTGGCCGCTTTTTCGCCCCTGGGGCGAACACCGCACCCCCGATCGCTTATAAAAGTCATAGCACACCTCTCCTTAATGAGCCGGTCGATTTGACACCTCATTCATGGCTCTGAGACAAACGGTGCGGGGCGAGTTACGCGCCAAACTTTTGTGTGGAAGAATAATAATAATAAAAAAAATAATAATAAGTATGCAAGAGAACACTAATGATGCCTTGCTTTCAGCAAGCACCATTAACTAGAATGTACATTTCCTGAAGAAAATGTGAAGTGGTGCTTGCAGTGGCAAAACTCGCCACTCGGTTGCTAGGGTGTTGTACATGATTGCATACGAGCCAACAACCATGTCTGTACGATGTTGTGGAGCTAAAATATGGCTTCTATATGTTGCAATAGGGTTGCTAGGTGGCTCTAAACTGTTGCTAGGGTGTGAATACACAGTTACCATGGTGATATTTACAGACTGTTTTCCAACCGAAACTAATGAGCCAACCCCCATCTCTATACAATATTCTGATGCAGAGATGTAGGTCTTGTAAAATGGTTGCTAGGGTACTCTATTTGGTTGCTATGGAGTTGCTAGGCAGCTGCCAATGATGAAACTCCAAAGGCTTCTTGTCAGTATGAATGATATAAACCAACTCCCATCTCTATACGATGTTCTGATGCAGAGATATAGATCTTGCTAAACGGTTGCTAGGGTACTCTGTTTGGTTGCTAGGGAGTGGCTTGGCAGCTGCCAATGATGAAACTGCAAAGGCTCCTTGTCATTATAAATGATATAAACCAACTTCAATGCCTCTGTGACATTCAGAATGGAAGATATCCCTCTTTGTATTTTGGTTGCTAGGGTACTCTGTTTGGTTGCTAGGGAGTGGCTTGGCAGCTGCAAATCATGAAACTCCAAAGGCTGCTTGTCAGTATGAATGATATAAACTACCTCCCATCTCTATACGATGTTCTGATACAGAGATATTCGTTTTGCTAAACGGTTGCTAGGGTACTCTGTTTGGTTGCTAGGGAGTGGCTTGGCAGTTGCCAATGATACAACTGCAAAGGCTTCTTGTCACTATGAATGATATAAACCAACTCCCATTTCTCTGTGACATTCAGAATGGCAGATATACCTCTTTGGATTTTGGTTGCTAGGGTACTCTGTTTTGTTGCTTTGGAGTGGCTTGGCAGATGCCAATGATGAAACTGCAAAGGCTTCTTGTCACTATGAATGATATAAACCAACTCCCATGCCTCTGTGACATTCAGAATGGAAGATATCCCTCTTTGGATTTTGGTTGCTAAGGTGTTCGACAATGGTTGCTAGGGAGGGGCTAGGAAGTGTTGAGGTGATTCATGATTGGCTGTTTGCTGGCCCAAGTCAAATGAGACCACCCCCATGTTTCTATGACAATTCAGTCCGGAGATATCCCTTTGATATCTTTCAATGGAAGTCTATGGGACTTGTTGCTAAGGTGCTCTAAATGGTTGCTAGGGCGTGGCTTGATAGCTTTACAATGATCCTGAGAGACTGATTGGTCGTCTGAGTAAAATGAGCCCGCCCCCTTGTCTCTATGACACTGTGATGCAGAGCTATCTTCAATACAAAATCCCTATGCAATTTACCATAGTAGGAAAAGCATGTGTGTTTCACGGGGCGTTCCTTCCCCATAGTAAGTCAATGGGGCAACTTTGGGACGCTCCTGCCCCCCAGGGGTGCAACTTTTACCCCATTGTGAGGTATGTTCCTACAGAGCCTGTCAGCCTCTTCAAATGTGGCAAATTACATGTTTCTGCGAAATCCTCGCTCAGAGCTATGAGTGCTCAAAGTTCGTTGCAATGTTAAGTCTATGGGACTTTTTTGGCTGCTTTTTTGCCCCTGGGGCGAACATCATACCCCCGATCGCTTATAAAAGTCATAGCACACCTCTCCTCAATGAGCCGGTCGATTTGACACCTCTGTCAGGGGTCTGACACAAACGGTGCGGGGCGAGTTACGCGCCAAACTTTGTCCAGAATAATAATAATAAGAAGAACTAGAATGTACATTTCCTGAAGAAAATGTGAAGTGGTGCTTGCAGTGGCAAAATTCGGCACGGTTGCTAGGGTTTTACTAGGTGGTTGCTATGGTGTTCTGGGAGGTTTCCAAGGTATTCTGGGTGGTTGCTAGGGCGTTGCTAAGTGGTTGCTAGGGTATTCAGTGTGGTTGCTAGGCAGTTGCTAAGGTGTTTACCATAGTTTACCATGATTTACCACGATTTACTATAGTTTACCATGATTTACTATAGTATGCCATGATTTACCATGTTCAAGTATGATTTACTGATTCAAGCATGATTTACCATAGTTTACCATGATTTACCACGATTTACCATAGTTTACCATAATTTACTATAGTATACCAGGATTTACCATGTTCAAGTATGATTTACTGATTCTAGCATGATTTATCATAGTTTACCATGATTTACCACGATTTACCATAGTTTACCATGATTTATTATAGTATACCATGATTTACCATGTTCAAGTATGATTTACTGATTCTAGCATGATTTACCATAGTTTACCATGATTTACTATAGTATACCACAATTTACCATGTTCTAGTATAATTTACTGATTCTAGCATGATTTATCATAGTTACCATGATTTACCATGATTTACCATAGTTTACCATGATTTACTATAGTATACCATGATTTACCATGTTCAAGTATGATTTACTGATTCTAGCATGATTTACCATAGTTTACCATGATTTACAACGATTTACCACTAATTACCATAGTTTACCATGATTTACTATAGTATACCATGATTTACCATGTGCAAGTATGATTTACTGATTCAGGCATGATTTACCATAGTTTACCACAATTTACCACGATTTACTATAGTTTACCATGATTTACTATAGTATACCACGATTTACCATGTTCAATTATAATTTACTGATTCTAGCATGATTTACCATGATTTACCATAGTTTACCATGATTTACTATAGTATACCATGATTTACCATGTTCAAGTATGATTTACTATGATTCTAGCATGATTTATCATAGTATACCATGATTTACCATAGTTTACCATGATTTATCATAGTATACCATGATTTACCATAGTTTACCATGATTTACCATAGTTCACCACGATTTACCATAGTTTACCATGATTTACCATGTTCAAGTATGATTTACTGATTCTAGCATGATTTACCATAGTTTACCATGATTTACCATAGTTTACCATTATTTACCACGATTTACCATAGTTTACCATGATTTACTATAGTATACCATGATTTACCATGTTCAAATATGATTTACTGATTCTAGCATGATTTACCATAGTTTACCATGATTTACCACGATTTACCATACTTTACCATGATTTACTATAGTATACCATGATTTACCATGTTCAAGTATGATTTACTGATTCTAGCATGATTTACCATAGTTTACCATGATTTACCACGATTTACCATACTTTACCATGATTTACTATAGTATACCATGATTTACCATGTTCCAGTATGATTTACTGATTCTAGCATGATTTATCATAGTTTACCATGATTTACCATAGTTTACCATGATTTACTATAGTATACCATGATTTACCACGATTTACCATAGTTTACTATGATTTACTATAGTATACCATGATTTACCATGTTTTAGTATGATTTACTATGATTCTAGGATCATTTACCATAGTTTACCATGATTTACTATAGTATACTATGATTTACCATGTTCAAGTATGATTTACTGATTCTAGCATAATTTACCATAGTTTACCATGATTTACCATAGTTTACCATGATTTACTATAGTATACCATGATTTACCATGTTCAAGTATGATTTACTATGATTCTAGCATGATTTACCATAGTTTATCATGATTTACCACGATTTACTATAGTTTACCATGATTTATTATAGTATACCATGATTTACCATGTTCAAGTATGATTTACTGATTCTAGCATGATTTACCATAGTTTACCATGATTTACCATAGTTTACCACGATTTACCATAGTTTACCATGATTTACTATAGTATACCATGATTTACTATAGTATACCATGATATACCATGTTCAATTATGATTTACTGATTCTAGCATGATTTATCATAGTTTACCATGATTTACCATAGTTTACCATGATTTACCATAGTTTACCATGATTTACTATAGTATACCATGATTTACCATGTTCAAGTATGATTTACTATGATTCTAGCATGATTTACCATAGTTTACCATGATTTACCACGATTTACTATAGTTTACCATGATTTACTATAGTATACCATGATTTACCATGTTCAAGTATGATTTACTGATTCTAGCATGATTTACCATAGTTTACCATGATTTACCATAGTTTACCACGATTTACCACGATTTACCATAGTTTACCATGATTTACTATAGTATACCATGATATACCATGTTCAATTATGATTTACTGATTCTAGCATGATTTATCATAGTTTACCATGATTTACCATAGTTTACCATGATTTACCATAGTTTACCATGATTTACCATAGTTTACCATGATTTACTATAGTATACCATGATTTACCATGTTCAAGTATGATTTACTATGATTCTAGCATGATTTACCATAGTTTACCATGATTTACCACGATTTACCATAGTGTACTATGATTTACTATAGTATACCATGATTTACCATGTTTTAGTATGATTTACTATGATTCAAGGTTGATTTACCATAGTTTACCATGATTTAGTCAAAAGAGCCAAGTCCCATCTCTATACTATGTTTTGATGCAGAGATATACGTTTTGCTAAACGGTTGCTAGGATACTATCTTTGGTTGCTATGGAGTTACTTGGCAGCTGCCAATGATGAAATTCCAAAGGCTTCTTGTCAGTATGAATGATATAAACCAACTCCCATGCCTCTGTGACATTCAGAATGGAAGATATCCCTCTTTGGATTTTGGTTGCTAAGGTGCTCGACAATGGTTGCTAGGGAGGGGCTTGGAAGTGTTGAGGTGATTCATGATTGGCTGTTTACTGCCCCGAGTCAAATGAGACCACCCCCATGTTTCTATGACAATTCAGTCTGGAGATATCTCTTTGAACTCTTTCAATGGAAGTCTATGGAACTTGTTGCTAAGGGGCTCTAAATGGTTGCTAGGGCGTGGCTTGATAGCTTCACAATGATCCTGAGAGACTGATTGGTCGTCTGAGTAAAATGAGCCCTCCCCCTTGTCTCTATGACACTGTGATCCAGAGCTACGTTCAATACAAAGTCCCTATGCAATTTACCATAGTAGGAAAAGCATGTGTGTTTCACGGGACGTTCCTTCCCCATAGTAAGTCAATGGGGCAACTTTGGGCATCTCCTGCCCCCCAGGGGTGCAACTTTTACCCCATTGTGAGGTATGTTCTTACAGAGCCTGTCAGCCTCTTCAAATGTGGCAAATCACACATTTCTGCGAAATCCTCGCTCAGAGCTACGTGTGGTCAAAGTTCGTCGCAATGTTAAGTCAATGGGACTTTTTTGGCCGCTTTTTCGCCCCTGGGGCGAACACCGCACCCCCGATCGCTTATAAAAGTCATAGCACACCTCTCCTCAATGAGCCGGTCGATTTGACACCTCATTCATGGGTCTGTGACAAACGGTGCGGGACGAGTTACGCGCCGAAAAAAAAGTGGAATAAAAATAATAATAATAATAAGTATGGAGGATAACAATAGTGATGCCTTGCTTTCAGCAAGCACCACTAACTAGAATGTACATTTCCTGAAGAAAATGTGAAGTGGTGCTTGCAGTGGCAAAACTCGCCACTCGGTTGCTAGGGTGTTGTACATGATTGCATACGAGCCAACAACCATGTCTGTACGATGTTGTGGAGCTAAAATATGGCTTCTATATGTTGCAATAGGGTTGCTAGGTGGCTCTAAACTGTTGCTAGGGTGTGAATACACAGTTACCATGGTGATATTTACAGACTGTTTTCCAACCGAAACTAATGAGCCAACCCCCATCTCTATACAATATTCTGATGCAGAGATGTAGGTCTTGTAAAATGGTTGCTAGGGTACTCTATTTGGTTGCTATGGAGTTGCTAGGCAGCTGCCAATGATGAAACTCCAAAGGCTTCTTGTCAGTATGAATGATATAAACCAACTCCCATCTCTATACGATGTTCTGATGCAGAGATATAGATCTTGCTAAACGGTTGCTAGGGTACTCTGTTTGGTTGCTAGGGAGTGGCTTGGCAGCTGCCAATGATGAAACTGCAAAGGCTCCTTGTCATTATAAATGATATAAACCAACTTCAATGCCTCTGTGACATTCAGAATGGAAGATATCCCTCTTTGTATTTTGGTTGCTAGGGTACTCTGTTTGGTTGCTAGGGAGTGGCTTGGCAGCTGCAAATCATGAAACTCCAAAGGCTGCTTGTCAGTATGAATGATATAAACTACCTCCCATCTCTATACGATGTTCTGATACAGAGATATTCGTTTTGCTAAACGGTTGCTAGGGTACTCTGTTTGGTTGCTAGGGAGTGGCTTGGCAGTTGCCAATGATACAACTGCAAAGGCTTCTTGTCACTATGAATGATATAAACCAACTCCCATTTCTCTGTGACATTCAGAATGGCAGATATACCTCTTTGGATTTTGGTTGCTAGGGTACTCTGTTTTGTTGCTTTGGAGTGGCTTGGCAGATGCCAATGATGAAACTGCAAAGGCTTCTTGTCACTATGAATGATATAAACCAACTCCCATGCCTCTGTGACATTCAGAATGGAAGATATCCCTCTTTGGATTTTGGTTGCTAAGGTGTTCGACAATGGTTGCTAGGGAGGGGCTAGGAAGTGTTGAGGTGATTCATGATTGGCTGTTTGCTGGCCCAAGTCAAATGAGACCACCCCCATGTTTCTATGACAATTCAGTCCGGAGATATCCCTTTGATATCTTTCAATGGAAGTCTATGGGACTTGTTGCTAAGGTGCTCTAAATGGTTGCTAGGGCGTGGCTTGATAGCTTTACAATGATCCTGAGAGACTGATTGGTCGTCTGAGTAAAATGAGCCCGCCCCCTTGTCTCTATGACACTGTGATGCAGAGCTATCTTCAATACAAAATCCCTATGCAATTTACCATAGTAGGAAAAGCATGTGTGTTTCACGGGGCGTTCCTTCCCCATAGTAAGTCAATGGGGCAACTTTGGGACGCTCCTGCCCCCCAGGGGTGCAACTTTTACCCCATTGTGAGGTATGTTCCTACAGAGCCTGTCAGCCTCTTCAAATGTGGCAAATTACATGTTTCTGCGAAATCCTCGCTCAGAGCTATGAGTGCTCAAAGTTCGTTGCAATGTTAAGTCTATGGGACTTTTTTGGCTGCTTTTTTGCCCCTGGGGCGAACATCATACCCCCGATCGCTTATAAAAGTCATAGCACACCTCTCCTCAATGAGCCGGTCGATTTGACACCTCTGTCAGGGGTCTGACACAAACGGTGCGGGGCGAGTTACGCGCCAAACTTTGTCCAGAATAATAATAATAAGAAGAACTAGAATGTACATTTCCTGAAGAAAATGTGAAGTGGTGCTTGCAGTGGCAAAACTCGCCACTCGGTTGCTAGGGTGTTGTACATGATTGCATACGAGCCAACAACCATGTCTGTACGATGTTGTGGAGCTAAAATATGGCTTCTATATGTTGCAATAGGGTTGCTAGGTGGCTCTAAACTGTTGCTAGGGTGTGAATACACAGTTACCATGGTGATATTTACAGACTGTTTTCCAACCGAAACTAATGAGCCAACCCCCATCTCTATACAATATTCTGATGCAGAGATGTAGGTCTTGTAAAATGGTTGCTAGGGTACTCTATTTGGTTGCTATGGAGTTGCTAGGCAGCTGCCAATGATGAAACTCCAAAGGCTTCTTGTCAGTATGAATGATATAAACCAACTCCCATCTCTATACGATGTTCTGATGCAGAGATATAGATCTTGCTAAACGGTTGCTAGGGTACTCTGTTTGGTTGCTAGGGAGTGGCTTGGCAGCTGCCAATGATGAAACTGCAAAGGCTCCTTGTCATTATAAATGATATAAACCAACTTCAATGCCTCTGTGACATTCAGAATGGAAGATATCCCTCTTTGTATTTTGGTTGCTAGGGTACTCTGTTTGGTTGCTAGGGAGTGGCTTGGCAGCTGCAAATCATGAAACTCCAAAGGCTGCTTGTCAGTATGAATGATATAAACTACCTCCCATCTCTATACGATGTTCTGATACAGAGATATTCGTTTTGCTAAACGGTTGCTAGGGTACTCTGTTTGGTTGCTAGGGAGTGGCTTGGCAGTTGCCAATGATACAACTGCAAAGGCTTCTTGTCACTATGAATGATATAAACCAACTCCCATTTCTCTGTGACATTCAGAATGGCAGATATACCTCTTTGGATTTTGGTTGCTAGGGTACTCTGTTTTGTTGCTTTGGAGTGGCTTGGCAGATGCCAATGATGAAACTGCAAAGGCTTCTTGTCACTATGAATGATATAAACCAACTCCCATGCCTCTGTGACATTCAGAATGGAAGATATCCCTCTTTGGATTTTGGTTGCTAAGGTGTTCGACAATGGTTGCTAGGGAGGGGCTAGGAAGTGTTGAGGTGATTCATGATTGGCTGTTTGCTGGCCCAAGTCAAATGAGACCACCCCCATGTTTCTATGACAATTCAGTCCGGAGATATCCCTTTGATATCTTTCAATGGAAGTCTATGGGACTTGTTGCTAAGGTGCTCTAAATGGTTGCTAGGGCGTGGCTTGATAGCTTTACAATGATCCTGAGAGACTGATTGGTCGTCTGAGTAAAATGAGCTCGCCCCCTTGTCTCTATGACACTGTGATGCAGAGCTATCTTCAATACAAAATCCCTATGCAATTTACCATAGTAGGAAAAGCATGTGTGTTTCACGGGGCGTTCCTTCCCCATAGTAAGTCAATGGGGCAACTTTGGGACGCTCCTGCCCCCCAGGGGTGCAACTTTTACCCCATTGTGAGGTATGTTCCTACAGAGCCTGTCAGCCTCTTCAAATGTGGCAAATTACATGTTTCTGCGAAATCCTCGCTCAGAGCTATGAGTGCTCAAAGTTCGTTGCAATGTTAAGTCTATGGGACTTTTTTGGCTGCTTTTTTGCCCCTGGGGCGAACATCATACCCCCGATCGCTTATAAAAGTCATAGCACACCTCTCCTCAATGAGCCGGTCGATTTGACACCTCTGTCAGGGGTCTGACACAAACGGTGCGGGGCGAGTTACGCGCCAAACTTTGTCCAGAATAATAATAATAAGAAGAACTAGAATGTACATTTCCTGAAGAAAATGTGAAGTGGTGCTTGCAGTGGCAAAACTCGCCACTCGGTTGCTAGGGTGTTGTACATGATTGCATACGAGCCAACAACCATGTCTGTACGATGTTGTGGAGCTAAAATATGGCTTCTATATGTTGCAATAGGGTTGCTAGGTGGCTCTAAACTGTTGCTAGGGTGTGAATACACAGTTACCATGGTGATATTTACAGACTGTTTTCCAACCGAAACTAATGAGCCAACCCCCATCTCTATACAATATTCTGATGCAGAGATGTAGGTCTTGTAAAATGGTTGCTAGGGTACTCTATTTGGTTGCTATGGAGTTGCTAGGCAGCTGCCAATGATGAAACTCCAAAGGCTTCTTGTCAGTATGAATGATATAAACCAACTCCCATCTCTATACGATGTTCTGATGCAGAGATATAGATCTTGCTAAACGGTTGCTAGGGTACTCTGTTTGGTTGCTAGGGAGTGGCTTGGCAGCTGCCAATGATGAAACTGCAAAGGCTCCTTGTCATTATAAATGATATAAACCAACTTCAATGCCTCTGTGACATTCAGAATGGAAGATATCCCTCTTTGTATTTTGGTTGCTAGGGTACTCTGTTTGGTTGCTAGGGAGTGGCTTGGCAGCTGCAAATCATGAAACTCCAAAGGCTGCTTGTCAGTATGAATGATATAAACTACCTCCCATCTCTATACGATGTTCTGATACAGAGATATTCGTTTTGCTAAACGGTTGCTAGGGTACTCTGTTTGGTTGCTAGGGAGTGGCTTGGCAGTTGCCAATGATACAACTGCAAAGGCTTCTTGTCACTATGAATGATATAAACCAACTCCCATTTCTCTGTGACATTCAGAATGGCAGATATACCTCTTTGGATTTTGGTTGCTAGGGTACTCTGTTTTGTTGCTTTGGAGTGGCTTGGCAGATGCCAATGATGAAACTGCAAAGGCTTCTTGTCACTATGAATGATATAAACCAACTCCCATGCCTCTGTGACATTCAGAATGGAAGATATCCCTCTTTGGATTTTGGTTGCTAAGGTGTTCGACAATGGTTGCTAGGGAGGGGCTAGGAAGTGTTGAGGTGATTCATGATTGGCTGTTTGATGGCCCAAGTCAAATGAGACCACCCCCATGTTTCTATGACAATTCAGTCCGGAGATATCCCTTTGATATCTTTCAATGGAAGTCTATGGGACTTGTTGCTAAGGTGCTCTAAATGGTTGCTAGGGCGTGGCTTGATAGCTTTACAATGATCCTGAGAGACTGATTGGTCGTCTGAGTAAAATGAGCCCGCCCCCTTGTCTCTATGACACTGTGATGCAGAGCTATCTTCAATACAAAATCCCTATGCAATTTACCATAGTAGGAAAAGCATGTGTGTTTCACGGGGCGTTCCTTCCCCATAGTAAGTCAATGGGGCAACTTTGGGACGCTCCTGCCCCCCAGGGGTGCAACTTTTACCCCATTGTGAGGTATGTTCCTACAGAGCCTGTCAGCCTCTTCAAATGTGGCAAATTACATGTTTCTGCGAAATCCTCGCTCAGAGCTATGAGTGCTCAAAGTTCGTTGCAATGTTAAGTCTATGGGACTTTTTTGGCTGCTTTTTTGCCCCTGGGGCGAACATCATACCCCCGATCGCTTATAAAAGTCATAGCACACCTCTCCTCAATGAGCCGGTCGATTTGACACCTCTGTCAGGGGTCTGACACAAACGGTGCGGGGCGAGTTACGCGCCAAACTTTGTCCAGAATAATAATAATAAGAAGAATAACTAGAATGTACATTTCCTGAAGAAAATGTGAAGTGGTGCTTGCAGTGGCAAAATTCGGCACGGTTGCTAGGGTTTTACTAGGTGTTTGCTATGGTGTTCTGGGAGGTTTCCAAGGTATTCTGGGTGGTTGCTAGGGCATTGCTAAGTGGTTGCTAGGGTATTCAGTGTGGTTGCTAGGCAGTTGCTAAGGTGTTTACCATAGTTTACCATGATTTACCACGATTTACTATAGTTTACCATGATTTACTATAGTATGCCATGATTTACCATGTTCAAGTATGATTTACTGATTCAAGCATGATTTACCATAGTTTACCATGATTTACCACGATTTACCATAGTTTACCATAATTTACTATAGTATACCAGGATTTACCATGTTCAAGTATGATTTACTGATTCTAGCATGATTTATCATAGTTTACCATGATTTACCACGATTTACCATAGTTTACCATGATTTATTATAGTATACCATGATTTACCATGTTCAAGTATGATTTACTGATTCTAGCATGATTTACCATAGTTTACCATGATTTACTATAGTATACCACAATTTACCATGTTCTAGTATAATTTACTGATTCTAGCATGATTTATCATAGTTACCATGATTTACCATGATTTACCATAGTTTACCATGATTTACTATAGTATACCATGATTTACCATGTTCAAGTATGATTTACTGATTCTAGCATGATTTACCATAGTTTACCATGATTTACAACGATTTACCACTAATTACCATAGTTTACCATGATTTACTATAGTATACCATGATTTACCATGTGCAAGTATGATTTACTGATTCAGGCATGATTTACCATAGTTTACCACAATTTACCACGATTTACTATAGTTTACCATGATTTACTATAGTATACCACGATTTACCATGTTCAATTATAATTTACTGATTCTAGCATGATTTACCATGATTTACCATAGTTTACCATGATTTACTATAGTATACCATGATTTACCATGTTCAAGTATGATTTACTATGATTCTAGCATGATTTATCATAGTTTACCATGATTTACCATAGTTTACCATGATTTACCATAGTTCACCACGATTTACCATAGTTTACCATGATTTACCATGTTCAAGTATGATTTACTGATTCTAGCATGATTTACCATAGTTTACCATGATTTACCATAGTTTACCATTATTTACCACGATTTACCATAGTTTACCATGATTTACTATAGTATACCATGATTTACCATGTTCAAATATGATTTACTGATTCTAGCATGATTTACCATAGTTTACCATGATTTACCACGATTTACCATACTTTACCATGATTTACTATAGTATACCATGATTTACCATGTTCAAGTATGATTTACTGATTCTAGCATGATTTACCATAGTTTACCATGATTTACCACGATTTACCATACTTTACCATGATTTACTATAGTATACCATGATTTACCATGTTCCAGTATGATTTACTGATTCTAGCATGATTTATCATAGTTTACCATGATTTACCATAGTTTACCATGATTTACTATAGTATACCATGATTTACCACGATTTACCATAGTTTACTATGATTTACTATAGTATACCATGATTTGCCATGTTTTAGTATGATTTACTATGATTCTAGGATCATTTACCATAGTTTACCATGATTTACTATAGTATACTATGATTTACCATGTTCAAGTATGATTTACTGATTCTAGCATAATTTACCATAGTTTACCATGATTTACTATAGTTTACCATGATTTACCACGATTTAGCATAGTTTACCATGATTTACTATAGTATACCATGATTTACCATGTTCAAGTCTGATTTACTGATTTTAGCATGATTTACCATAGTTTACCATGATTTACTATAGTATACCATGATTTACCATGTTCAAGTATGATTTACTATGATTCTAGCATGATTTACCATAGTTTACCATGATTTACCACGATTTACTAGTTTACCATGATTTACTATAGTATACCATGATTTACCATGTTCAAGTATGATTTACTGATTCTAGCATGATTTACCATAGTTTACCATGATTTACCATAGTTTACCACGATTTACCACGATTTACCATAGTTTACCATGATTTACTATAGTATACCATGATTTACTATAGTATACCATGATATACCATGTTCAATTATGATTTACTGATTCTAGCATGATTTATCATAGTTTACCATGATTTACCATAGTTTACCATGATTTACCATAGTTTACCATGATTTACTATAGTATACCATGATTTACCATGTTCAAGTATGATTTACTATGATTCTAGCATGATTTACCATAGTTTACCATGATTTACCACGATTTACCATAGTGTACTATGATTTACTATAGTATACCATGATTTACCATGTTTTAGTATGATTTACTATGATTCAAGGTTGATTTACCATAGTTTACCATGATTTAGTCAAAAGAGCCAAGTCCCATCTCTATACTATGTTTTGATGCAGAGATATACGTTTTGCTAAACGGTTGCTAGGATACTCTCTTTGGTTGCTATGGAGTTACTTGGCAGCTGCCAATGATGAAATTCCAAAGGCTTCTTGTCAGTATGAATGATATAAACCAACTCCCATGCCTCTGTGACATTCAGAATGGAAGATATCCCTCTTTGGATTTTGGTTGCTAAGGTGCTCGACAATGGTTGCTAGGGAGGGGCTTGGAAGTGTTGAGGTGATTCATGATTGGCTGTTTACTGCCCCGAGTCAAATGAGACCACCCCCATGTTTCTATGACAATTCAGTCTGGAGATATCTCTTTGAACTCTTTCAATGGAAGTCTATGGAACTTGTTGCTAAGGGGCTCTAAATGGTTGCTAGGGCGTGGCTTGATAGCTTCACAATGATCCTGAGAGACTGATTGGTCGTCTGAGTAAAATGAGCCCTCCCCCTTGTCTCTATGACACTGTGATCCAGAGCTATGTTCAATACAAAGTCCCTATGCAATTTATCATAGTAGGAAAAGCATGTGTGTTTCACGGGACGTTCCTTCCCCATAGTAAGTCAATGGGGCAACTTTGGGCATCTCCTGCCCCCCAGGGGTGCAACTTTTACCCCATTGTGAGGTATGTTCTTACAGAGCCTGTCAGCCTCTTCAAATGTGGCAAATCACACATTTCTGCGAAATCCTCGCTCAGAGCTACGTGTGGTCAAAGTTCGTCGCAATGTTAAGTCAATGGGACTTTTTTGGCCGCTTTTTCGCCCCTGGGGCGAACACCGCACCCCCGATCGCTTATAAAAGTCATAGCACACCTCTCCTTAATGAGCCAGTCGATTTGACACCTCATTCATGGCTCTGAGACAAACGGTGCGGGGCGAGTTACGCGCCAAACTTTGTCCAGAATAATAATAATAATAATAAGAATAATAAGTATGAGCAATAACAATAGTGATGCCTTGCTTTCAGCAAGCACCACTAATAACTAGAATGTACATTTCCTGAAGAAAATGTGAAGTGGTGCTTGCAGTGGCAAAACTCGCCACTCGGTTGCTAAAGTGCGTTTAGCTAGTTTTTAGCAAGATTCTAACAAAATTATCATCATGCTAGCATTATAAGCATGTGACTAACATAATGCTAGCATGTTGCTATCATGGTGCTAATATGATTAGCATGTTGCTAGCATCATGCTAGCATGTTTTTAGCAAAAGCTAACGTGAATGTAGCTAGCATGATTAGCATGTTGTTAGCATGATGCTAGCATTTTTTAACAAGATGCTAACATGAATAGCACGTTTGCTAGCATGTTTGTAGCAAGAAGCTAGCATGATTAGCATGTAGCTAGTATCATGCTAGCATTATTAGCATGTTGCTAGCATCATGCTAGCATTATTAGCATCATGCTAGCATCATGTTAGCATGATTAGCATGTAGCTAGCATGATGCTAGCTTGTTTTACCATGTTGCTAGCATGGTTTACCATGATTTACCATAGTTTACCATGATTTACCACAATTTACCATAGTTTACCAGATTTACTATAGTATACCATGATTTACCATGTTCAAGTATGATTTACTATGATTCTACCATGATTTACCACGATTTACTATAGTATACCATGATTTACCATGTTCAAGTATGATTTACTGATTCTAGCATGATTTACCATAGTTTACCATGATTTACCATAGTTTAACATGATTTACCACAATTTACTATAGTTTACCATGATTTACTATAGTATACCATGATTTACCATGTTCAAGTATGATTTACTGATTCTAGCATGATTTACCATAGTTTACCATGATTTACCATAGTTTACCATGATTTACCACGATTTACGATAGTTTACCATGATTTACTATAGTATACCATGATATACCATGTTCAAGTATGATTTACTGATTTTAGCATGATTTATCATAGTTTACCATGATTTACCATAGTTTACCATGATTTACCATGATTTACTATAGTATACCATGATTTACCATGTTCAAGTATGATTTACTATGATTCTAGCATGATTTACCATAGTTTACCATGATTTACCATAGTTTACCACGATTTACCACGATTTACTATAGTATACCATGATTTACCATGTTGAAGTATGATTTACTGATTCTAGCATGATTTATCATAGTTTACCATGATTTACCATAGTTTACCATGATTTACCATAGTTTACCATGATTTACTATAGTATACCATGATTTACCATGTTGAAGTATGATTTACTGATTCTAGCATGATTTACCATAGTTTACCATGATTTACCACGATTTACCATAGTTTACCATGATTTACCATAGTTTACCACGATTTACCACGATTTACTATAGTATACCATGATTTACCATGTTCAAGTATGATTTACTGATTCTAGCATGATTTATCATAGTTTACCATGATTTACCATAGTTTACCATGATTTACCATAGTTTACCATGATTTACTATAGTATACCATGATTTACCATGTTGAAGTATGATTTACTGATTCTAGCATGATTTACCATAGTTTACCATGATTTACCATAGTTTACCATGATTTACCACGATTTACCATAGTTTACCATGATTTACTATAGTATACCATGATATACCATGTTCAAGTATGATTTACTGATTTTAGCATGATTTATCATAGTTTACCATGATTTATCATAGTTTACCATGATTTACCATAGTTTACCATGATTTACCATAGTTTACCATGATTTACTATAGTATACCATGATTTACCATGTTCAAGTATGATTTACTATGATTCTAGCATGATTTACCATAGTTTACCATGATTTACCACGATTTACCATAGTTTACTATGATTTACTATAGTATACCATGATTTACCATGGTTTAGTATGATTTACTATGATTCTAGGATGATTTACCATAGTTTACCATGATTTAGTCAAAAGAGCCAAGTCCCATCTCTATACTATGTTTTGATGCAGAGATATACGTTTTGCTAAACGGTTGCTAGGGTGCTCTTTTTGGTTGCTATGGAGTTACTTGGCAGCTGCCAATGATGAAATTCCAAAGGCTTCTTGTCACTATGAATGATATAAACCAACTCCCATGCCTCTGTGACATTCAGAATGGAAGATATCCCTCTTTGGATTTTGGTTGCTAGGGTACTCTCTTTGGTTGCTAGGGAGTGGCTTGTCAGCTGCCAATCATGAAACTCCAAAGGCTGCTTGTCAGTATGAATGATATAAACCAACTCCCATGCCTCTGCGACATTCAGAATGGAAGATAACCCTCTTTGGATTTTGGTTGCTAGGGTACTCTGTTTGGTTGCTAGGGAGTGGCTTGTCAGCTGCCAATCATGAAACTCCAAAGGCTTCTTGTCAGTATAAATGATATAAACCAACTCCCATGCCTCTGTGACATTCAGAATGGAAGATATCCCTCTTTGGATTTTGGTTGCTAAGGTGCTCGACAATGGTTGCTAGGGAGGGGCTTGGAAGTGTTTAGGTGATTCATGATTGGCTGTTTGCTTCCCCGAGTCAAATGAGACCACCCCCATGTTTCTATGACAATTCAGTCTGGAGATATCTCTTTGAACTCTTTCAATGGAGGTCTATGGAACTTGTTGCTAAGGGGCTCTAAATGGTTGCTAGGGCGTGGCTTGATAGCTTCACAATGATCCTGAGAGACTGATTGGTCGTCTGAGTAAAATGAGCCCTCCCCCTTGTCTCTATGACACTGTGATCCAGAGCTACGTTCAATACAAAGTCCCTATGCAATTTACCATAGTAGGAAAAGCATGTGTGTTTCACGGGACGTTCCTTCCCCATAGTAAGTCAAAGGGGCAACTTTGGGCATCTCCTGCCCCCCAGGGGTGCAACTTTTACCCCATTGTGAGGTATGTTCTTACAGAGCCTGTCAGCCTCTTCAAATGTGGCAAATCACACGTTTCTGCGAAATCGTCGCTCAGAGTTATGACTCGTCAAAGTTTGTCGCAATGTTAAGTCTATGGGATTTTTCGGACGCTTTTTCGCCCCTGGGGCGAACACCGCACCCCCGATCGCTTATAAAAGTCATAGCACACCTCTCCTTAATGAGCCGGTCGATTTGACACCTCATTCATGGATCTGTGACAAACGGTGCGGGACGAGTTACGCGCCAAACTTTGTGTGGAATAATAAAAAGAAGAATAATAATAACTAGAATGTACATTTCCTGAAGAAAATGTGAAGTGGTGCTTGCAGTGGCAAAATTCGGCACGGTTGCTAGGGTTTTACTAGGTGGTTGCTATGGTGTTCTGGGAGGTTTCCAAGGTATTATGGGTGGTTGCTAGGGTGTTGCTAAGTGGTTGCTAGGGTATTCAGTGTGGTTGCTAGGCAGTTGCTAAGGTGTTTACCATAGTTTACCATGATTTACCACGATTTACTATAGTTTACCATGATTTACTATAGTATGCCATGATTTACCATGTTCAAGTATGATTTACTGATTTAAGCATGATTTACCATAGTTTACCATGATTTAGCACGATTTACCATAGTTTACCATAATTTACTATAGTATACCAGGATTTACCATGTTCAAGTATGATTTACTGATTCTAGCATGATTTATCATAGTTTACCATGATTTACCACGATTTACCATAGTTTACCATGATTTATTATAGTATACCATGATTTACCATGTTCAAGTATGATTTACTGATTCTAGCATGATTTACCATAGTTTACCATGATTTACTATAGTATACCACAATTTACCATGTTCTAGTATAATTTACTGATTCTAGCATGATTTATCATAGTTACCATGATTTACCATGATTTACCATAGTTTACCATGATTTACTATAGTATACCATGATTTACCATGTTCAAGTATGATTTACTGATTCTAGCATGATTTACCATAGTTTACCATGATTTACAACGATTTACCACTAATTACCATAGTTTACCATGATTTACTATAGTATACCATGATTTACCATGTGCAAGTATGATTTACTGATTCAGGCATGATTTACCATAGTTTACCACAATTTACCACGATTTACTATAGTTTACCATGATTTACTATAGTATACCACGATTTACCATGTTCAATTATAATTTACTGATTGTAGCATGATTTACCATGATTTACCATATTTTACCATGATTTACTATAGTATACAATGATTTACCATGTTCAAGTATGATTTACTATGATTCTAGCATGATTTATCATAGTTTACCATGATTTACCATAGTTTACCATGATTTACCATAGTTCACCACGATTTACCATAGTTTACCATGATTTACCATGTTCAAGTATGATTTACTGATTCTAGCATGATTTACCATAGTTTACCATGATTTACCATAGTTTACCATTATTTACCACGATTTACCATAGTTTACCATGATTTACTATAGTATACCATGATTTACCATGTTCAAATATGATTTACTGATTCTAGCATGATTTACCATAGTTTACCATGATTTACCACGATTTACCATACTTTACCATGATTTACTATAGTATACCATGATTTACCATGTTCAAGTATGATTTACTGATTCTAGCATGATTTACCATAGTTTACCATGATTTACCACGATTTACCATACTTTACCATGATTTACTATAGTATACCATGATTTACCATGTTCCAGTATGATTTACTGTTTCTAGCATGATTTATCATAGTTTACCATGATTTACCATAGTTTACCATGATTTACTATAGTATACCATGATTTACCACGATTTACCATAGTTTACTATGATTTACTATAGTATACCATGATTTACCATGTTTTAGTATGATTTACTATGATTCTAGGATCATTTACCATAGTTTACCATGATTTACTATAGTATACTATGATTTACCATGTTCAAGTATGATTTACTGATTCTAGCATAATTTACCATAGTTTACCATGATTTACTATAGTTTACCATGATTTACCACGATTTAGCATAGTTTACCATGATTTACTATAGTATACCATGATTTACCATGTTCAAGTCTGATTTACTGATTTTAGCATGATTTACCATAGTTTACCATGATTTACTATAGTATACCATGATTTACCATGTTCAAGTATGATTTACTATGATTCTAGCATGATTTACCATAGTTTACCATGATTTACCACGATTTACTATAGTTTACCATGATTTACTATAGTATACCATGATTTACCATGTTCAAGTATGATTTACTGATTCTAGCATGATTTACCATAGTTTACCATGATTTACCATAGTTTACCACGATTTACCACGATTTACCACGATTTACCATAGTTTACCATGATTTACTATAGTATACCATGATTTACTATAGTATACCATGATATACCATGTTCAATTATGATTTACTGATTCTAGCATGATTTATCATAGTTTACCATGATTTACCATAGTTTACCATGATTTACCATAGTTTACCATGATTTACTATAGTATACCATGATTTACCATGTTCAAGTATGATTTACTATGATTCTAGCATGATTTACCATAGTTTACCATGATTTACCACAATTTACCATAGTGTACTATGATTTACTATAGTATACCATGATTTACCATGTTTTAGTATGATTTACTATGATTCAAGGTTGATTTACCATAGTTTACCATGATTTAGTCAAAAGAGCCAAGTCCCATCTCTATACTATGTTTTGATGCAGAGATATACGTTTTGCTAAACGGTTGCTAGGATACTCTCTTTGGTTGCTATGGAGTTACTTGGCAGCTGCCAATGATGAAATTCCAAAGGCTTCTTGTCAGTATGAATGATATAAACCAACTCCCATGCCTCTGTGACATTCAGAATGGAAGATATCCCTCTTTGGATTTTGGTTGCTAAGGTGCTCGACAATGGTTGCTAGGGAGGGGCTTGGAAGTGTTGAGGTGATTCATGATTGGCTGTTTACTGCCCCGAGTCAAATGAGACCACCCCCATGTTTCTATGACAATTCAGTCTGGAGATATCTCTTTGAACTCTTTCAATGGAAGTCTATGGAACTTGTTGCTAAGGGGCTCTAAATGGTTGCTAGGGCGTGGCTTGATAGCTTCACAATGATCCTGAGAGACTGATTGGTCGTCTGAGTAAAATGAGCCCTCCCCCTTGTCTCTATGACACTGTGATCCAGAGCTACGTTCAATACAAAGTCCCTATGCAATTTACCATAGTAGGAAAAGCATGTGTGTTTCACGGGACGTTCCTTCCCCATAGTAAGTCAATGGGGCAACTTTGGGCATCTCCTGCCCCCCAGGGGTGCAACTTTTACCCCATTGTGAGGTATGTTCTTACAGAGCCTGTCAGCCTCTTCAAATGTGGCAAATCACACATTTCTGCGAAATCCTCGCTCAGAGCTACGTGTGGTCAAAGTTCGTCGCAATGTTAAGTCAATGGGACTTTTTTGGCCGCTTTTTCGCCCCTGGGGCGAACACCGCACCCCCGATCGCTTATAAAAGTCATAGCACACCTCTCCTTAATGAGCCGGTCGATTTGACACCTCATTCATGGCTCTGAGACAAACGGTGCGGGGCGAGTTACGCGCCAAACTTTGTCCAGAATAATAATAAGAATAATAATAATAAGAAGAATAATAAGTATGAGCAATAACAATAGTGATGCCTTGCTTTCAGCAAGCACCACTAACTAGAATGTACATTTCCTGAAGAAAATGTGAAGTGGTGCTTGCAGTGGCAAAATTCGGCACGGTTGCTAGGGTTTTACTAGGTGGTTGCTATGGTGTTCTGGGAGGTTTCCAAGGTATTCTGGGTGGTTGCTAGGGCGTTGCTAAGTGGTTGCTAGGGTATTCAGTGTGGTTGCTAGGCAGTTGCTAAGGTGTTTACCATAGTTTACCATGATTTACCACGATTTACTATAGTTTACCATGATTTACTATAGTATGCCATGATTTACCATGTTCAAGTATGATTTACTGATTCAAGCATGATTTACCATAGTTTACCATGATTTACCACGATTTACCATAGTTTACCATAATTTACTATAGTATACCAGGATTTACCATGTTCAAGTATGATTTACTGATTCTAGCATGATTTATCATAGTTTACCATGATTTACCACGATTTACCATAGTTTACCATGATTTATTATAGTATACCATGATTTACCATGTTCAAGTATGATTTACTGACTCTAGCATGATTTACCATAGTTTACCATGATTTACTATAGTATACCACAATTTACCATGTTCTAGTATAATTTACTGATTCTAGCATGATTTATCATAGTTACCATGATTTACCATGATTTACCATAGTTTACCATGATTTACTATAGTATACCATGATTTACCATGTTCAAGTATGATTTACTGATTTTAGCATGATTTACCATAGTTTACCATGATTTACAACGATTTACCACTAATTACCATAGTTTACCATGATTTACTATAGTATACCATGATTTACCATGTGCAAGTATGATTTACTGATTCAGGCATGATTTACCATAGTTTACCACAATTTACCACGATTTACTATAGTTTACCATGATTTACTATAGTATACCACGATTTACCATGTTCAATTATAATTTACTGATTCTAGCATGATTTACCATGATTTACCATAGTTTACCATGATTTACTATAGTATACCATGATTTACCATGTTCAAGTATGATTTACTATGATTCTAGCATGATTTATCATCGTTTACCATGATTTACCATAGTTTACCATGATTTACCATGGTTCACCACGATTTACCATAGTTTACCATGATTTACCATGTTCAAGTATGATTTACTGATTCTAGCATGATTTACCATAGTTTACCATGATTTACCATAGTTTACCATTATTTACCACGATTTACCATAGTTTACCATGATTTACTATAGTATACCATGATTTACCATGTTCAAATATGATTTACTGATTCTAGCATGATTTACCATAGTTTACCATGATTTACCACGATTTACCATACTTTACCATGATTTACTATAGTATACCATGATTTACCATGTTCAAGTATGATTTACTGATTCTAGCATGATTTACCATAGTTTACCATGATTTACCACGATTTACCATACTTTACCATGATTTACTATAGTATACCATGATTTACCATGTTCCAGTATGATTTACTGGTTCTAGCATGATTTATCATAGTTTACCATGATTTACCATAGTTTACCATGATTTACTATAGTATACCATGATTTACCACGATTTACCATAGTTTACTATGATTTACTATAGTATACCATGATTTACCATGTTTTAGTATGATTTACTATGATTCTAGGATCATTTACCATAGTTTACCATGATTTACTATAGTATACTATGATTTACCATGTTCAAGTATGATTTACTGATTCTAGCATAATTTACCATAGTTTACCATGATTTACTATAGTTTACCATGATTTACCACGGTTTAGCATAGTTTACCATGATTTACTATAGTATACCATGATTTACCATGTTCAAGTCTGATTTACTGATTTTAGCATGATTTACCATAGTTTACCATGATTTACTATAGTATACCATGATTTACCATGTTCAAGTATGATTTACTATGATTCTAGCATGATTTACCATAGTTTACCATGATTTACCACGATTTACTATAGTTTACCATGATTTACTATAGCATACCATGATTTACCATGTTCAAGTATGATTTACTGATTCTAGCATGATTCACCATAGTTTACCATGATTTACCATAGTTTACCACGATTTACCACGATTTACCATGATTTACTATAGTATACCATGATTTACTATAGTATAC
Organism: Rutilus rutilus; assembly: GCF_951802725.1. Lineage (NCBI taxonomy): Eukaryota > Metazoa > Chordata > Actinopteri > Cypriniformes > Leuciscidae > Rutilus > Rutilus rutilus. The sequence continues at coordinate 10,120,512 of NC_140210.1, read as the reverse complement.
CATGATATACCATGTTCAATTATGATTTACTGATTCTAGCATGATTTATCATAGTTTACCATGATTTACCATAGTTTACCATGATTTACCATAGTTTACCATGATTTACTATAGTATACCATGATTTACCATGTTCAAGTATGATTTACTATGATTCTAGCATGATTTACCATAGTTTACCATGATTTACCACGATTTACTATAGTTTACCATGATTTACTATAGTATACCATGATTTACCATGTTCAAGTATGATTTACTGATTCTAGCATGATTTACCATAGTTTACCATGATTTACCATAGTTTACCACGATTTACCACGATTTACCATAGTTTACCATGATTTACTATAGTATACCATGATTTACTATAGTATACCATGATATACCATGTTCAATTATGATTTACTGATTCTAGCATGATTTATCATAGTTTACCATGATTTACCATAGTTTACCAAGATTTACCATAGTTTACCATGATTTACTATAGTATACCATGATTTACCATGTTCAAGTATGATTTACTATGATTCTAGCATGATTTACCATAGTTTACCATGATTTACCACGATTTACCATAGTGTACTATGATTTACTATAGTATACCATGATTTACCATGTTTTAGTATGATTTACTATGATTCAAGGTTGATTTACCATAGTTTACCATGATTTACCATAGTTTACCACGATTTACCACGATTTACCATAGTTTACCATGATTTACTATAGTATACCATGATTTACTATAGTATACCATGATATACCATGTTCAATTATGATTTACTGATTCTAGCATGATTTATCATAGTTTACCATGATTTACCATAGTTTACCATGATTTACCATAGTTTACCATGATTTACTATAGTATACCATGATTTATCATATTCAAGTATGATTTACTATGATTCTAGCATGATTTACCATAGTTTACCATGATTTACCACGATTTACCATAGTGTACTATGATTTACTATAGTATACCATGATTTACCATGTTTTAGTATGATTTACTATGATTCAAGGTTGATTTACCATAGTTTACCATGATTTAGTCAAAAGAGCCAAGTCCCATCTCTATACTATGTTTTGATGCAGAGATATACGTTTTGCTAAACGGTTGCTAGGATACTCTCTTTGGTTGCTATGGAGTTACTTGGCAGCTGCCAATGATGAAATTCCAAAGGCTTCTTGTCAGTATGAATGATATAAACCAACTCCCATGCCTCTGTGACATTCAGAATGGAAGATATCCCTCTTTGGATTTTGGTTGCTAAGGTGCTCGACAATGGTTGCTAGGGAGGGGCTTGGAAGTGTTGAGGTGATTCATGATTGGCTGTTTACTGCCCCGAGTCAAATGAGACCACCCCCATGTTTCTATGACAATTCAGTCTGGAGATATCTCTTTGAACTCTTTCAATGGAAGTCTATGGAACTTGTTGCTAAGGGGCTCTAAATGGTTGCTAGGGCGTGGCTTGATAGCTTCACAATGATCCTGAGAGACTGATTGGTCGTCTGAGTAAAATGAGCCCTCCCCCTTGTCTCTATGACACTGTGATCCAGAGCTACGTTCAATACAAAGTCCCTATGCAATTTACCATAGTAGGAAAAGCATGTGTGTTTCACGGGACGTTCCTTCCCCATAGTAAGTTAATGGGGCAACTTTGGGCATCTCCTGCCCCCCAGGGGTGCAACTTTTACCCCATTGTGAGGTATGTTCTTACAGAGCCTGTCAGCCTCTTCAAATGTGGCAAATCACACATTTCTGCGAAATCCTCGCTCAGAGCTACGTGTGGTCAAAGTTCGTCGCAATGTTAAGTCAATGGGACTTTTTTGGCCGCTTTTTCGCCCCTGGGGCGAACACCGCACCCCCGATCGCTTATAAAAGTCATAGCACACCTCTCCTTAATGAGCCGGTCGATTTGACACCTCATTCATGGCTCTGAGACAAACGGTGCGGGGCGAGTTACGCGCCAAACTTTGTCCAGAATAATAATAATAATAATAATAAGAAGAACTAGAATGTACATTTCCTGAAGAAAATGTGAAGTGGTGCTTGCAGTGGCAAAACTCGCCACTCGGTTGCTAGGGTGTTGTACATGATTGCATACGAGCCAACAACCATGCCTGTACGATGTTGTGGAGCTGAAATATGGCTTCTATATGTTGCAATATGGTTGCTAGGTGGCTCTAAATGGTTGCTAGGGTTGCACAGTTACCATGGTGATATTTACAGACTGTTTTCCAACTGAAACTAATGAGCCAACCCCCATCTCTATACAATATTCTGATGCAGAGATTTAGGTCTTGTAAAATGGTTGCTAGGGTACTCTGTTTGGTTGCTATGGAGATGCTTGTCAGCTGCTAATGATGAAACTGCAAAGGCTGCTTGTCAGTATGAATGATATAAACCAACTCCCATCTCTATACAATGTTCTGATACAGAGATATTCGTTTTGCTAAACGGTTGCTAGGGTACTCTGTTTGGTTGCTATGGAGTTGCTTGGCAGCTACTAATGATGAAACTGCAAAGGCTTCTTGTCAGTATGAATGATATAAACCAACTCCAATCTCTATACGATGTTCTGATGCAGAGATATACGTTTTGCTAAACGGTTGCTAGGGTACTCTGTTTGGTTGCTATGGAGTGGCTTGGCAGCTGCCAATGATGAAATTCCAAAGGCTTCTTGTCAGTATGAATGATATAAACCAACTCCCATGCCTCTGTGACATTCAGAATGGAAGATATCCCTCTTTGGATTTTGGTTGCTAGGGTACTCTGTTTGGTTGCTAGGGAGTGGCTTGTCAGCTGCCAATCATGAAACTACAAAGGCTGATTGTCAGTATGAATGATATAAACCAACTCCCATGCCTCTACGACATTCAGAATGGAAGATATCCCTCTTTGGATTTTGGTTGCTAGGGTACTCTGTTTGGTTGCTAGGGAGTGGCTTGGCAGCTGCTAATGATGAAACTGCAAAGGCTTCTTGTCAGTATGAATGATATAAACCAACTCCCATCTCTATACGATGTTCTGATGCAGAGATATATGTTTTGCTAAACGGTTGCTAGGGTACTCTATTTGGTTGCTAGCGAGTGGCTTGTCAGCTGCCAATGATGAAACTCCAAAGGCTTCTTGTGTCTATGAATGATATAAACCAACTCCCATGCCTCTGTGACATTCAGAATGGAAGATATGCCTCTTTGGATTTTGGTTGCTAGGGTACTCTGTTTGGTTGCTAGGGAGTGGCTTGTCAGCTGTCAATGATGAAATTCCAAAGGCTTCTTGTCAGTATGAATTATATAATCCAACTCCCATGCCTCTGTGACATTCAGAATGGAAGATATGCCTCTTTGGATATTGGTTGCTAGGGTACTCTGTTTGGTTGCTATGGAGTTACTTGGCAGCTGCCAATGATGCAATTCCAAAGGCTTCTTGTCACTATGAATGATATAAACCAACTCCCATGCCTCTGTGACATTCAGAATGGAAGATATCCCTCTTTGGATTTTGGTTGCTAGGGTACTCTGTTTGGTTGCTAGGGAGTGTCTTGGCAGCTGTCAATCATGAAACTAAAAGGCTGCTTGTCAATATGAATGATATAAACCAACTCCCATGGCACTGTGACATTCAGAATGGAAGATATCCCTCTTTGGATTTTGGTTGCTAGGGTACTCTGTTTGGTTGCTAGGGAGTGGCTTGGCAGCTGCCAATCATGAAACTCCAAAGGCTGCTTGTCAGTATGAATGATATAAACCAACTCCCATACCTGTGTGACATTCAGAATGGAAGATATCCCTCTTTGGATTTTGGTTGCTAGGGTAATCTGTTTGGTTGCTATGGAGTTGCTTTGCAGCTGCCAATGATGAAACTGCAAACTGTTCTTGTCAGTATGAATGATATAAACCAACTCCCATGCGTCTGTGACATTCAGAATGGAAGATATGCCTCTTTGTATTTTGGTTGCTAGGGTACTCTGTTGGTTGCTAGGGAGTGGCTTGGCAGCTGCCAATCATGAAACTCCAAAGGCTGCTTGTCAGTATGAATTATATAAACCAACTCCCATCTCTATACGATGTTCTGATACAGAGATATTCGTTTTGCTAAACGGTTGCTAGGGTACTCTGTTTGGTTGCTAGGGAGTGGCTTGGCAGTTGCCAATGATGAAACTGCAAAGGCTTCTTGTCACTATGAATGATATAAACCAACTCCCATGTCTCTGTAACATTCAGAATGTCAGATATCCCTATTTGGATTTTGGTTGCTAGGGTACTCTGTTTGGTTGCTATGGAGTGGCTTGGCAGATGCCAATGATGAAACTGCAAAGGCTTCTTGTCACTATGAATGATATAAACCAACTCCCATGTCTCTGTAACATTCAGAATGGAAGATATGCCTCTTTGGATTTTGGTTGCTAGGGTACTCTGTTTGGTTGCTATGGAGTTACTTGGCAGCTGCCAATGATGAAATTCCAAAGGCTTCTTGTCAGTATGAATGATATAAACCAACTCCCATGCCTCTGTGACATTCAGAATGGAAGATATCCCTCTTTGGATTTTGGTTGCTAAGGTGCTCGACAATGGTTGCTAGGGAGGGGCTTGGAAGTGTTGAGGTGATTCATTATTGGCTGTTTACTGCCCCGAGTCAAATGAGACCACCCCCATGTTTCTATGACAATTCAGTCTGGAGATATCTCTTTGAACTCTTTCAATGGAAGTCTATGGAACTTGTTGCTAAGGGGCTCTAAATGGTTGCTAGGGCGTGGCTTGATAGCTTCACAATGATCCTGAGAGACTGATTGGTCGTCTGAGTAAAATGAGCCCTCCCCCTTGTCTCTATGACACTGTGATCCAGAGCTACGTTCAATACAATGTCCCTATGCAATTTACCATAGTAGGAAAAGCATGTGTGTTTCACGGGACGTTCCTTCCCCATAGTAAGTCAATGGGGCAACTTTGGGCATCTCCTGCCCCCCAGGGGTGCAACTTTTACCCCATTGTGAGGTATGTTCTTACAGAGCCTGTCAGCCTCTTCAAATGTGGCAAATCACACATTTCTGCGAAATCCTCGCTCAGAGCTACGTGTGGTCAAAGTTCGTCGCAATGTTAAGTCAATGGGACTTTTTTGGCCGCTTTTTCGCCCCTGGGGCGAACACCGCACCCCCGATCGCTTATAAAAGTCATAGCACACCTCTCCTTAATGAGCCGGTCGATTTGACACCTCATTCATGGGTCTGAGACCAACGGTGCAGGGCGAGTTACGCGCCAAACTTTGTCCAGAATAATAATAATAAGAAGAAGAATAATAAGTATGCAAGAGAACACTAATGATGCCTTGCTTTCAGCAAGCACCATTAATAATAAGTATGAGCAATAACAATAGTGATGCCTTGCTTTCAGCAAGCACCACTAATAAGAAGAATAATAAGTATGAGCAATAACAATAGTGATGCCTTGCTTTCAGCAAGCACCACTAATAATAAGTATGAGCAATAACAATAGTGATGCCTTGCTTTCAGCAAGCACCACTAATAAGTATGAGCAATAACAATAGTGATGCCTTGCTTTCAGCAAGCACCACTAATAATAATAAGAAGAATAATAAGTATGAGCAATAACAATAGTGATGCCTTGCTTTCAGCAAGCACCACTAATAAGTATGAGCAATAACAATAGTGATGCCTTGCTTTCAGCAAGCACCACTAATAATAAGTATGCAAGAGAACACTAATGATGCCTTGCTTTCAGCAAGCACCATTAATAATAATAAGTATGCAAGAGAACACTAATGATGCCTTGCTTTCAGCAAGCACCATTAATAATAAGTATGCAAGAGAACACTAATGATGCCTTGCTTTCAGCAAGCACCATTAATAATAAGTATGAGCAATAACAATAGTGATGCTTTTAAAAAAGCACCACTAATAATAATAATAAGTATGCAAGAGAACACTAATGATGCCTTGCTTTCAGCAAGCACCATTAATAATAATAATAATAAGTATGCAAGAGAACACTAATGATGCCTTGCTTTCAGCAAGCACCATTAATAAAAATAATAATAATAAGTATGCAAGAGAACACTAATGATGCCTTGCTTTCAGCAAGCACCATTAATAATAAGTATGCAAGAGAACACTAATGATGCCTTGCTTTCAGCAAGCACCATTAATAAGTATGCAAGAGAACACTAATGATGCCTTGCTTTCAGCAAGCACCATTAATAAGTATGCAAGAGAACACTAGTGATGCCTTGCCTTTGTCAAGCACCACTAATAAGTATGAGCAATAACCGAGCAAGCACCGCCTGCCATGCTTTCACGCTCTCAAAGGGAGTCAGACTGCTATTTTCTTCAATCCAGAAAACTAAAACCTTACCATCACTGAATAGGCATTGATCAACTCTTGGCCTTCTCGATATGTTCGGGATGCCGGGCTGTCCAGCGTGGACTCAGCAGGCCCCCGGGCTGCAGGCTTCGACTCACAACCGCCATGTGCTCACTCAGGAGAGAGAGGACTCTCTCAACCACAACAGCATCGAAACCACCATGCAAGTTCATATCTTCTCCATCCAGCAGAGAAGAAAACGATTGCAACTTGTACAGTGACATTTGACACTCATGGACCCATCAACGAACTCAGTTTTCAACCACTTCAAGAATTGTCCACTGCACAGACCATGCAAGTATCAATTTAATGAGGTGCTCTGAAAATGATAAGCTGATGGTTCTTTTCATAGTTAAATAGATCTTTTCCATAGTTCCATTTCCTGCTTCCGGTTCCATATCACTCACCATTTTACCTATGCATGTATGTATGTATGTATGTATGAATGTATGTATGTTTGTTTAGTTTAGTTATGTTTGTGATTTAGTTAATAAAACTTGTGCACAACATGTATTTGGTTCTGATTCTCTGCTTGCAACAAAGTCCCTTTTACGATCTTGATCTTGTTACATGCTCTAAGCGCTGTACATGCTAAGAGATAATTATCTTTTGGTGGCCATGAAAGATACGCTTTTCTTAGAATAAATGAATAACCAAAAGAGTTCGTTGGAACTGATTAATTGATTGTAATATTAATTTAGCTACCTCAAGTTAATCCAATTAACCGACCCAAATATTAATAATTAATCATAATTGATAATTATGAGTTAGTATTAATATTTCCCCTTTGAGCTAATTTTGTTACACATTTCTTACATTACATCTTTCATTTCAGTCTCTTTTGCACGCGTGGGCGTGGTCACATTAAAGGGACACTCCACCCATTTGCATTAAGCTTTGCATTGTTAGAAACCCAGTCATACTATTGAATGGTGGTGCAACACTCTCTCATTTTCCCCTGAGACGGGAGAAATCCGTTATTTACCTTTTACACTTCCTCCTACAATGACGCAAAAATCGTCATTTTGCGTCATTGTAGGAGGAAGTGTAAGAGGGGGGGATTTCTGTTGAGACTACAAGCACTAGTTCCTCATCTTTCCCAGGGGGCGGGACCCGCTCACGCTACAGACCTATTACAGATCAGTGGGTGGGACTTTACTCTCTGAAACTGAAAGCAATATTCTCCATCTTGTTTGAAGCTAAGCTAACAGGCGCTGTGGAGACAGATGTAAAGTAATGACAATAGCGGAGAAGAGTGCTCAATATGATATAGAAGAAGAGGATTTCGGAAGTCTGATGCTTGAATCAGGTGTTTGTGGCTACCTTTACAAGCCGCATTGTAGCGAAGAGCAGCCGAGGCAGAAGACCTGCCTGCCGCGGACGAAGAGCCCGGACTGGCTCGAGTTAGGGCGGACTGGTGGCGCCGGTGATCTCACTATGCAACTCATAGACTGTAAGATGCAACTACGAACACAGAGATAGAGTCCGTCTGCGGCAAAGAATTTCAACGATGACAATTTCTCCTGGACGAAATCTCTGAATCAGACGAGGACACAGACGTTTGTGTTGAGAACTATCCTAGTTTCGCACCGCATATGTTCTGACTGAACATCCAGGTACCATGCAATAATTCACCTTTTCGAAAGAAATACAAACGAGGAGTAATGCACTAATGAGTTCGCCAACTAACTAGACATTTTGTGTGAATGTGAAATGAATTTCAAGCTCTGGTGGTAGCTAGCCTTGTAGACGGAAGAGTGATTTCTCTTATAGGCAGATATGCGCTTTCTGGATTAGTGTGAGTGGCTTGCGGAGCTGTGCAATGTGGTGCATTGTGGGAGTTGTTGTCTTTCATACAAATGCAAAATTCAAATTTTGAATCCGATCATTTAGAAGTACACACTTAAATGTAAATAAAGATATATGGCTCATAAATGTGTGACAAGTATTCGCTGAGATTCAGTTTAGAGACGTGCTCAAGAAAAAAAAGTTCACAGAGATGGATAGGCAGAAAGCACACCCTGTTTATTTTCTTTATTTTACAAAAGCACAATGTTTTATTTTGATTGTAAGTGGACACATACAAAAGTAGACATCTCACAGATTCTTTTTTCATATTTCTTTTTTCTGTATGACCATAAATGACGGAGTAATTTAAGTTTATTGTGCTACTATGTGAAGAAAATCCAGCAAAACGCGCCGGCGCATTTGCCGACCCCAGGGTTAAGTGTCCCCAACTAAGCAAGCCAAAAGCCAAAGGCGACAGTGGCAAGGAACCAAACCTCCATCAGGTGACAGAATGGAGAGAAAAAAACCTTGGGAGAAACCAGGCTCAGTCGGGGGGCCAGTCCTTCTCTGGCCTACGAACAAACAGTGTATGATTATGATTCAGGCAGTATTACAGCTCAGAAGTCAGATTGGATTGGAACATTCAGAATATTTATCCAGTTCCATCTGGTTGAAGATTGGAGTTATAATGCCGGTATGGAGACTGAATAATAGAACTGTATAATGTTCTATGTGTATGCCAGGTTAGAGACGTGTTTTTGGCAAGATTTAAAATGACAGTGTGTGTCTGCTTCTCAAACAATGCCAGGAAGACTATTCCAAAGTTTAGGAAATAAGGAAAAGGATCTACCGCCTGCAGTTGATTTTGATATTCTAAGTAATATCAACCAGAATTTTGAGATTGCAATAGACGTGAAGGACTATAATGTGTTAAGAGCTCGCTCAAGTACTGGGGAGCTGAACCATTTAGTGCTTTGTAAGTATTAAGCAAGATTAAAAAAATTATACAATGTTTAATAGGGAGTCAATGCAGTGTTGACAGAACCGGGCTAATATGGTCATACTTCCTGGTTCTAGTAGGAACTCTAGCTGCTGCGTTCTGGACCAGTTGGAGTTTGTTTATTAAGTGTGCAGGGTAACTACCCAGTAGAGCATTACAATAATCTAACCTTGAGGTCATGAACTCATGAACTAACTGCTCCGCATTTTTCATTGAAAGCATATGCCGTTCAGTAATATTCTTGGGTTTGCATGCTGCAACCGCCCCATTTTCTATGGGGTTCAAATCAGGTGACTGTGATGGTCAGCATTGGCCACTGTCTTCCAGAATCTTCCGGGACTTCTTCTGCAACCAAGCCTTGGTGGTTCCTCACTGACGGCACAATGTTTTCTCCTAGGACTTCCTGAAATACAAAAATGAATCCATCTTGCCCTCCACACGCTTCAGGTTTCTAGTGCTAGAGGATGCAAAGCAGCGCTAGAACATCACCGAGCCACCACCATGTTTGACTGTAAGGCAGTGTTTTTTCAGCATATGCTTCATTCTTCTTGCTCCAGACACACTGCTGATCCATAGGGCCGAAAAGGTCCAGTTTTTTTCATTGCTCCACAGAACAGAATCCCAAAACTTGTGTGACTTATTTATACTATTTTGAGCAAAATGAAGCTGACTTTGCTTTTGGGTCAGTAGTGGTGTAGTCTTGGAGTTCTGGCATGGAAACCATCTGTGTTTAGTATGCACCGTACTGTGCAAGCTGAAACCTCAGTGCCTGTTGCCACCAAGTCTTGCAGCAGGTCTTTTGCAGTCACTCAATGGTTTTTCTGAAACCGCCTTCTCAGAATCTGGTTGCAGCCGTTGATGGCTTCCTTTTTCTGCCCCGCCCAGGTAGTGTAACCACTGTTCCTTTAACTTTGAACTTGCAAACTATGATTCCAACGGTGTCTTTAGGAACATTTAGTGCCTTCGCTATCTTTTAGTATCCTGTTCATTGTTTGTGAACTTAACTTTTTGGACCATTCTTTTGACTTAGCAATATTTCTAACATACAATCAAACGTGACACTCCACAAACTTAGCCAGTTTGGGTATTCATGTGTTCTACACCTGTTTTGCAGATTTGTGCTGTTGTGAGGGATTCTATTCAGGGGGTTAAATAATTTTGAGACTGCAGAATAGGGGTGTGCCATATCATACCGTCCACGATAACACCGGTATACATTTTTACATGATAAAAAAAAGTGTCATATCGAAATATCAATGATATAGCGACGCGATGACGTATGGACCATTTACGTTCCCTAGCGCGCACAACAACAACACCTGTCTGAGAGTAAGAGCAGCATGTCAGTCTCCGATGACGATTTAGTACCTAAAATGTGAGCTACTTCTATAGTATGAAAGTGGTTTGGTTAAGAGGTCAGACAATATTTTGCAAAATATGCAAGAAAAAACTGAAACACAACAAACTTGTTTCACCACTTTAAGAAAAAACACATCGTCGAGTACAACCAGGCTATGAAGGTACGTGAGGAAGAGATACAAGCACTGGGCTCAAGTTTTGGCGCGAGATTGCGGGTATTGCACATCATTTTAACAATTCCTGCAGGTCTCCCACTTAGAATGTGGGAAATTCCCCCGCAAACATTGATTCACTTTAGCATGTAGATTGTATGAGTAGCCTAAATGAATCCACACAGATTATAAAATCAAATCAATCATTTTAAAACTTTTTAACTCTTTATTTGTATGTTTATTATTTTGTATACATTTTTGCTACTTTTTAAAATTTAATTCAAAGATTGAAATCAAGCTTCCTGGTCATGTGTAAACTCTTAACAACAAAATTACCCCATTGTAAAAATGCAACGAATGAGAAAACATTTAGGTGAGATAAATGTCATTTAAAAAAAATGATTTTTTTTTGCTTTTCTATATCGTCATAAATATCATTATCGCAAATATTCTTGAAACATCGTGATATAATTTTGAGGCTATATCACCCATCCCTACAGCTGAAGTCATTAAAAGTTGCATTTTCAGTTGAATTTGGAGAAACCACTTGAAACATTTGTTGTGTTGAGCTATTTAAATGACTTTTGTATGATTTGTTCATTCCAAACAGCTGAAAGTCTATCAATTTTGCCAATAATGGCCAATGTCTATCAATTTTGCCAATAATGAACAGAGTTTGCATTGATCTCCTCAGATCATTACTGTATGAATAGTGCTCGTTGTCAGGCTGTCAATTAGCGGATAATAAGACTACAAAATGAGACTGATAGTGACTGACATCTCTCTCTTCATTCAGATTACATAAACAGAGAATATTTGTTTTCGTTTTGAATTGGATATTTTAAATGTAGACTCTAATATGTTTTTAGATATATTGATCATGTCTGTGTGTCAAGTATTTGCTGAGTTTTGTTTCATTTTTGTGACGTCCTCCAGAAAAAAGTTAACGGAGACAGATATGACAGAAAGCACACCCTGTTTGTTTTCTTTATTTTACGAAAGCACAATGTTTTGTAAGTAGACCCTTTACAGTTTTGAACGATATATTGCTTTTATACTATGTATAGACACGTATGACCATAACTCGATTTCGCTGCTATGTGAAAAAAATCCACCAAACCGCACCGGTGCGTTCGTCGGCCCCAGAGATTTAAGTATGGTCTTCAGTGCCCATAATTGCAATGCATATGTTTTTTTTTTAAACCTTAAAATTGCATATGTTTCTCTACTACTTATACAGGGACTCCTGTTCACAGTGGCTCCTCCTCTCCTTTACCCTTGACACCGAGCAAGGATTACACTGCAGGGCTTTTCTCAGGGCTGGAAACCCAGAGGAACTACGAACTAAATGAGGTGAGTCCTAAACCCAGGTGCAAGAACCCTCAAGTCTTGTTTACTGTCAATAGTAAAAAGTCCCTATTAGACTTCAAATCTAATTTAAAATCTGAATCTGACAAACACATACTGCACTTGTATATTTAAAAAGAAAAATATGGCAAAGGGAATGTATGTGTTTATAACAAATTATAGGAAAATAACCCTATTTAAATATTCATGATCAAACTGTGTACATATGGTGTCATTGGTCACTCGAAATGTACAGAAATATTTTTAGATTTTCTTTACTTTCTGTAAAAACTGTTTTTACTGACTGTGTCCTGCTTTTAATGGTTTTATTCAACAATTGTATTAATAGTTGTTGTTGTTTTTACATTTAACCTGGGAAAAGTTGATAATTTCCATGAAATACTAATCTGACATATATATTTGAAGTTATAAGTTAAATAAGAAGTTATTATTGCAATGTAAGTTTAATTGTATATTAGAGATGATATTATATATTGATACCCAATTCTGATACTGAATACTTGTTTATATGTCCATGTTTTGTATAAGTTGTAATATGTTTTGAAACTAAGCATTTAAGTATAATTTTACTGAGATGTACCTGTATTATTGGCAGATATGGAGTGACAACTGTTATTTATGTGCATTTTATGTTGTGCATATTTTATGTAGTATATATGTGCATATTATGTAGTCTGCTATACTGTTACAAAGATCTCATTGATTTACATAACAAGCTAATATTAGTTCATTTTACTTTGTAACCATATAAATATCAGAAACTACACCAATTGCATATTTTTTCTCAGATTTTCTGATGTATCAATTGACAAATAATAGATGGATTGATAGATCACTGAAATAATACATTAATTTCCACAGAGCTAGTACATAGATCACTATTAATAATGAAAATATAGTAAATGTTAATAAAATTTTGAGACTTTTAAATTAGTGGATGGTTACATACAGTGGCCATTCTGTTGATGGCCATTCCATTATGTTTGAAGAACATCCCTGAGCATCCCTGGTGCAGGGTATTGTAGAGCATAGGCGAGAAAGAGAGAATTAAACTGTTATTTCTAACTTGCACTCATCCAAGGCTCTTTTATTCCTTCAAAGGTGCACTATGCACAAATTTCCAGTTACTGGAAGTTTCCAGTTTGTAAACACAACATTCAAACATGGCCCCTCCTCGTGGGTGGAACACCGCCAGAAGAACATGTGCTCTCCCTGATATTAGTTACACATGCAGCTCAACTGACTCAAGAGAATGCCAGTGGGAAGATGAGTGATGAGCTATGTTGAAAATATTTTTTTCAAATACTGTGTTTTTCATGCATAAATAGCATTTTTATTTTATTTTTCTGTAACAGACAGCAGTCAACAAAGCAATTGCAACATTAGTTAATGGTTTTTGTGTCGAAACAGGATACCTTTTTTGTCAACACAGACGAAAAATTCCCACCCTTACTAGCGCTGCATGCCGTTTTTGGCTGGAGCGACACACTCACTGGCCAAAAATACAAAGCAAAAAGCAACTGTAAAAATCTAGAACCCATCCCACCCCTGGTAGACTTCAAGAAAATAATAAAATACAAACATAGAAAGTAGACACACAAAAAAATATATAGTAATAATAAATCAATAAAAGAATTACATAGATGTTTAAAAAAACTTTACACAATATCAAAAGCATTATGCCATAAATTCACAGTCTTAACATTGGATCCATGCATATGAGAAGTTGAGAGTTCCATCGATATAATGTCCAACAAAGACACTGTCCATGTTCGTCTGTCCATTGTGTAAGGAGGTAAATATCTTTGTTGAATGGATAAGGTAAGGTCCCTAAAATTGTTTTTAAAAAATTACGTGGGGTCAAACAAATATCAGTGTCCAACAGATGAGAGAGGTCCAAAAACGTGAGAGAGAGAGGGACAGTCCCAAAAGAAGTACGTGTCTAGAGATCCGATTCATATAGAAACGTTTCATAGGATTCAAGTAAACCCTATGTAGTAATTTGCAGTGTATCATTTGATGATTGGGGTTCTTTGAAGACAGCTTAAACATCCTCCATACCTGATCCGAAAATAAAACATGCACATCTTCATTAAGATCTTTGGCCCAAACAGTTGTAATAGATAAGGGTTTGTATGAATGCTCAAGAAGATACAGATAAATAACTGAAACAGAAGAGGGAGATCTCTCAGAAGGAAGGATTCATTTGCGCAATGGGTGAATAGGTAAATGGGAGTCCCAAGGTATGCCCGAAGGGCCGATCTTATTCACAAATACATATAAAAAGATGCAGCTTGTAAATTATATTGGGCTTTAATGTTCTGAAATGTTTTTAGACCCATATCATCATAGATCTCTCCCAAAGTGTTTACTTTTTTTGTTCATTGCGGACAATGAAAAGGGGCCTTGCCAGACAAAAAAGTATTATAATGGAAAATAGGCGAATGCCAGATTGTAACTTGGTGTGTTTGCTTTTCGACTTCCCTGTGTCGAAAGTGGAGAGAAGATGAGTTAGAATAGGACCAAACTGAGATTTACACTGCCTTAGTGGAACCCCGGAAAAAACAAGATGCTTCAGTTCATAGGGATAAACTATAGATTCCTCAATTGCTCTTCCATGACACAGATGCATCAGGATCAAACCAGACTTATAAAGGGAGGAGAGTAAAGGTTTGAGCATTAAGTCTAAAATTAGGGAAAGACAGACCTCCATGTAATCTGCCATGCTGTAAGGTAGTCAGCTTGATTTGAGGACGTTTCCCATCCCATATATAATGAGAAACACATGCATCGAGTTTATTCCAGTAGCCAGCAGGTGTGCATTCCGTTAATTTTGTGAATTGGTAAGTTTCGTCAGGGCGTGAAGAGTATCATCAGCATAAAAGTGAAAACTAATGCCATGCTTCCTAATGATATCTCCTAAGGGTAGCATGTACAGAGTGAACAGCATCGGTCCTAGTACTGAGCCTTGTGGTACGCCATACTGAACTTTTGATCAATAAGACATCTCTTCCTTTACTGCTACAAATTGATAACGGTCAGATAAGTATGATTTAAACCATGCTAATGCAATTCCACTAATGCCAACATCATTTTCGAGTCTACTTAAAACAATGTTGTGGTCAATAGTATCAAATGCAGCACTAAGATCGAGTATCACTAATAGCGAGATACAACCACGATCAGATGATAAGAGCAAATCATTTGTGACTCTGAGAGCTGTTTCAGTACTATGGTACTAAATCCTGGACTGTATCAGTACTAAATCCTGACTGGAAATCCTCACAGATACCATTTCTTTCTAAAAAGGAACATAGTTGTGAGGAAACTGGCTTTTCTAGTATCTTTGATAGAAAAGGTAGATTCAAGATCGGCCTGTAATTGACTAATTCTGTAGGATCAAGCTGCGTTTTTTAACAAGTGGTTTAATCATAGCCAGCTTAAAAGTTTTTGGTACGTATCCCAATGACAAAGATGAATTAATGATATTAAGAAGAGGATCTATGACCTCTGGAAGCATCTCTTTTAATAGCTTAGTCGTTATAGGGTCTAACATACATGTTGTTGATTCAGATGATTTAACGAGTTTAGAAAATTCTTTCTCTCCTATAGCAATGAATGAATAACATTTTCTATTTTTTTTTAAAGACTAGAATACACTGCCTTATGCGATACTGTAGTAGACAGTTGCATAGTTTATTAATTATCTTCCTGATATTATCAATCTTGTTAGTAAAGAAGTTCATAAAGTCATTACTGCTGGGCTGCTTGGAAACGTCTGGGGTAGAAGATTTATTTTTCGTTAATTTAGCCACTGTTTCAAATAAATACCTATGGTTTTGTTTATTTTCTTCTAATAGGGTTGAAAAATAAGCAGATCTAGCAGCTTTTAAGGCCTCTCTGTACGCAATCGTGCTCTCTTTCCATGAAATGTGAAAAAACTCGGTAACGCTTTAGGAAAGTACTGTGTAATTAAATCGATTTTACAGTGTAACTTTCTGTAATTATAGTGTACCTATAAAGTACTTACATGTAAGTATAAGGGAACAACATGTAAAGTTTGGGGAATAAAGGGGTAACAACCAGGAGAAAAAAATATATATATATTTATATATATAAATATAATACAGTGTAAGTATTATAGAGGTATAGGGGTACTAAGGGGTACTTATTCTACTATTATGATACAACAATCACATCTGGGACCAATTTAGCAAGAACACACACTGTGTACCTTTTTGTAATAATGGTGTACCAATACAAACTGTATAGGCTTTTTTTTTTAATTACAGGGTACATATCTATGCATTTATACAGTAATCTTTTTAACAAAAGAGCACTGAAAACTAATACAATTGCAACTTTTGCTTAAATATTGGGGAAAGGTACATGTACATGTTTCATGTAGTGATGCTTGTTACCCTCTTGTTCCATGTAGTTACAGGGTAAATACAATCAAAATACATACACAATCTTATATCACTGACTCTGAAACCTTTATTTGAAAAACAACTTAATTCAAAACAGATTTACGACACTTATTTTTCGTTTAAAACTGCTTTTTTTGTCTTAACAGTCTTGACAGAAAGTAGCATGTTTTGTCCCCCCTTTTTTCTCTTGCTTGGCTTCTTTCTTTTGTACCTCTTCTTTTTCTTTCTTTCCACTAATGAATCTGAAGAAATCATGTCTCTTGCTATTCTGTATTAAAAGAAAATGCAGTACACCCAGAAATACGTCCTCACCATTTACTCATCTTTTACCCTCCAAGATGTATACGACTTTCCTTCTTCAGATTAACACAATCTGTTTTTAGAAACATAAAAAAATATATATCTCTGGGAATACATATAATGCAAGCTCATCTGTTCCTAAAAGTTGGAGCATCAAACAGCACATACTGCAATAACTGTAGTAATCCATATGACCCCAATGGATGGATCAATGTCTTCTGAAGTGAAACGACAGGTGTTTGTAGGAAAAAGTACAATATTTTAAACTTTTTAAACTGTAGACTATTGCTTCAGACCAACTGTAATAAGTTGTTTTTTAAATAAAGATTTCTGAGTCAGTGATATTAGATTGTGTATGTATTTTAGCTGCTAAAAAATTGCAATAGTTTTAGCTTTACTTGCCTTGAAACATGTAAGCCCAAACTTAAACATCTGCACTTTTGCTATAAAAAAAACCACTGTATAAATACATAGATATGTACCCTGTAATTTTTAAAAAGCCTATATAGTTTGTATTGATGTACAATTTTACAAAAAAGTACACAGTGTATGCTCTTGCTAAATTGCTCCCAAATGTAAGATTGTTGGATCATAATAGTAGAATAAGTACCCCTTAGTTCTATAATACTTACAATATAAATATTTTTTTAAATGTTTTGTTACCCCTTTATTCCCCAAACTTTGCATATTGTTCCCTTATACTTACATGCAAGTACTTCATAGGTACACTATAATTACCGAAAGTTACGCTGTAAATTCGTCTTAATTACGCAGCACTTCCCGGGCTGTAATCTAAAGCGTTACCAAAAACTCTAGTTTTGTTTCTTCCAGTTGTGCTCCAATTTTCTGGCTGCTCTCATAAGGGCCCGAGTGTGCTTGATTTTACCACGGCGTTGGACTATTTTCTTTAATCTTTTTTAAGCGCAAAGGAGCAACTGTGTCTAAGGTGCTGGAAAAGAAAGTCAAACGTTTCTGTCGCAATATCGAGTTCTTCTAAGCTATCTGGGATGCTGAGGAGTTGAAAGTGATCAGGAATATTATTAATAAAGCAATCTTTAGTGGCAGAAGTGATAGGTCTAACATATTTGTAACATGGAGTCGACTTTGCAGCCTTGGCTAAATGAAGTTTACACAAGACTTGATAATGATCTAAGATGTCATCGCTCTGCTGTAGAATTTCAACGGCATCAACATTGATTGCATGTGATAGATCTAGTGTATGATTATGACAATGAGTAGGTCCTGACACATGTTGTCTAACTCCAATAGAATTCAGAATGTCTTTAAATGCCAATCCTAATGCATCTTTTTCGTTATCTACATGTATATTAAAATCACCAACAATTAGGACTTTATCTGCAGCTAGAAAATTCTAACTCTGATAGAAAATCAGCAAATTCTTTGATAAAGTCTGTATGGTGCCCTGGTGCCCTGTAGACAGTAGCCAGCACAAATCTCAAACGTGATTTATCATTTACACTAGATAGTGTTACATTAAGCACCAACACTTCAAAATAATTATATTTAAAACAAGACTTCTGAGTAATTCTGAAGATATTACTATAAATTACAGCAACACCTCCCCCTTTGCCTTTCAGACGAGGCTCATGTTTATAACAGTAATCTTGCGGGGTGGACTCATTTAAAGTAATGTAATCGTCTGCTTTTAGCCAGGTTTATGTCAAACTGTCAGAGTTCTGTCACTTCTGTTTGGGTTACATCTTGGGTTGGTGACAGAGCTCTGGCATTCCCGGTTTGTCATGTGTTTGTGTATAGTCTGGTTTGTTGTGAGCACATGGCTTGTCATGTATTTCCTTGTGCCATGTGCTATCCTGTCAATTGTCTAACCCCTCCCATCTTGTTTCCTGATTATTGATTAATTTGCCCCACCTGCTTTCCTCGTTACCCTCTTTTGTTTGCTTCCCTATTTAGCCTCCCTGTGTTTGCAGTCCTGTGCTGGTTTGTTGTCTAAGTTCCCTTGTGTTTCCTGTTCCTGCCGATGCCTGTCCTGTTTCCCCCACGGGGAGTTTTTGTTTGTATTGTTGATTTATTTATTTTGTTAATAAATACCCATTTGTTTTCTGCACTTGAGTCCTATCTCCTTTCACCAACCCAGTCCGTGACAGAACGAATCAGCCAACTGAGGACTCAGCAAAACAATGGGTGTCTTCCTTTTTCCATCTCCCTGCCCCTCCGCTCATCAGATGAAAGAAAGACGTAGCAAGCTCCTTTCTCTTCGGCAAGGGGAGAACAGTGTGAAGGAGCTTGCTTACCAATTCCTGTATTTAGCGGAGGGGCTCAACATCAGCGACGCAGTGCTAAAGGACACATTCAACACCAGCCTTAATGAGCCTGTGCCTGCCTGGGAGATGGGAATGCTGGGGATACTATCATTCTGGCAGTTTGTGGGGTATGTTTACCATCGCGGATGGGAGGGTGGTTTTCTGCCTCTTGGCCCACCTCCCATTTACCTCACAAACTGCCAAGTCCCCGGCTCCCGATGACCCCTTCGGGGAGAGGGAGGCGGAAGAAAAGGTCCGACCCATTTGCCTCCTATCCTGGAGTGGATGAAGGAGCTGCAGAGTCCCCAGAGGCGGTTATTCCCACACCGCCTCGCACTCGCCAGCACAGGAGGAGGAGGAGGGCTCCTGTTGCTTCCCTTAGCCCGGTGGTCCAGGAGGACCCCGACTTCAATCAGTGGTCCCAAGCCGGACCCGACTTCGGTGGTCCCAAGCACAGTGGTCCCAGAGGACCCGACTTCGGTGGTCCCAAGCCCGGTGGTCCCGGAGGACCCGACTTCGGTGGTCCCAAGCCCAGTGGTCCCAGAGGACCCGACTTCGGTGGTCCCAAGCCCGGTGGTCCCGGAGGACCCGACTTTGGTGGTCCCAGGCCAGGTGGTCCAGGAGGACCCGACTTCGGTGGTCCCAAGCCCGGTGGTCCAGGAGGACCCGACTTCAGTGGTCCCTGACCCAGTTGTCCCAGAGCTTTCCACCATCAGTCCTGCCATGGCCAAGAGGGCTCTCTTCACGTTCTATGCATTGGCCGTTCTGCATGCATGGAGGAAGCACATGGGTTCTGCCGATCCAGAGACTGGTCACGTCACGTCACGTCTGCCAATCCAGAGACTGGTCACGTCACGTCTGCCGATCCAGAGACTGGTCACATCTGCCGATCCAGAGACTGTTCACGTCACGTCTGCCGATCCAGAGACTGTTCACGTCACGTCTGCCGAGCCTGTGTCTCCGGACAAGATGGCCGCCGCTGAGCCGGTGTCTGTTCCTGTTTCTGAGCCGGTGTCTGTTCCTGTTTCTGAGCCGGTGTCTGTTCCTGTTTCTGAGCCGGTGTCTGTTCCTGTTCCTGCGCCGGTGTCTGTTCCTGTTTCTGAGCCGGGTTCTGTTACTGTTTCTGAGCCGGTGGCTGTTCCTTTTT
This sequence comes from Rutilus rutilus, assembly GCF_951802725.1. Classification (NCBI taxonomy): domain Eukaryota; kingdom Metazoa; phylum Chordata; class Actinopteri; order Cypriniformes; family Leuciscidae; genus Rutilus; species Rutilus rutilus. The sequence goes on along the minus strand of NC_140210.1, from coordinate 10,100,293 downwards.
CTGAGCCGGGTTCTGTTCCTGTTTCTGAGCCGGTGTCTGTTCCTGTCCCTGCGCCGGTGTCTGTTCCTGTTTCTGAGCCGGGTTCTGTTCCTGTTTTTGAGTCGGTGTCTGTTCCTGCGCCGGTGTCTGTTCCTGTTTCTGAGCCGGTGTCTGTTCCTGTGCCATGGTTGCCCTGGTCGTCCCCACCATGGCCGCCCGAATGGTCGTCTCCACCATGGCTGCCCGAAGCACCTGCACAGCCCGCTCCGCCCTGGCCGCCTGCACAGCCCGCTCCGCCCTTGATGCCTTCTCAGCCCGCTCCGCCCTGGCCGCCGCCTGCTCCACCATCGCCCGCAGCCAGGAATCCTGACCTGCCTGAATTTCCCTGTTTTTTTTGTTTTTTTTTACTACAAACATAGACTGTGAATGTGGGGGCTTATAATCTTTCTGAATTTGGGGGTTTTAAACAGTAGGTGACAGAAAAGTTAATAAAGTGAGTGATAAATGGCTTGTGGTGGGCAAGCATTGCATCACAACTATGTATCATTTTATTATACTGATTAAAATGTTGCAATGGTAATCGTGCTCCCACAAAAGGAACCACAGGTTCAGACATTTGATGCATGCATTTAACAGAGGGAAGTCAGAATCCCCACTAAAAGCACCAAAACAGCAGCACTGCAAACTCCCAAGATAGTTGACATCCGTTGAGTAGAATAATGGATTTTGCTGTGGTGTCAAAATTGGCATTGATAATTTCTCTGCTATTGATTTTAATGTTGTAATCAGCCTAGCTGCATTGATTCTCTGTACCGTTTTAAACATTATCTTTGTGTATGTTTGCACTGTTAGAGATGTAGGACCTGTTCTTAGCATGATCTGGTTCAATACTGCTTGTATGCCTATAATCTCATTTACAGAATTAGCTCATTAAATTGGCTTACCTCTATGTGATTGTCTTTAGGTTCTGAGCTGGAGACTGACACCGGATAACTACCCTCAGAGCGACCAGCTTCCACCTCCCTCTTACCTCTATGGCTCTCAGCACCTGCTTCGGCTATTTGGTTAATATCAGCTTCTTTTTTATGTTAAAAAGTGTTAAATTATTTAATTAATTAATTAATTAATTAATGCCTTTTTGTTTTAGTGAAACTTCCAGAAATCCTGAGGAAGATGCACATACCAGAAAAGAACCTGAGGGCACTAGTGAAACATTTTGAGCTTTTCCTCAGGTGCAGATTTTTTATTTTTATTTTTTATTAAATTGTATGCATATGATTAACTTGAATGCACATAAATACTTTATCTAAGGGAAATGTGTGAGAGGTAGTTGTAAATCATTGTTTTGTTGTTTCAAGGTGTTCTTGCTAATCACTTGATAGAGAACACACAGGTGAGATGGATGAAACAAATATTGATTATATTTCTAATACAAGTTATATGTCAACATGTGTCCTATCTACTAAAATTTATAAGAACACATCTAAGACATAGCCATAGAAATATGATTCTCAATGAAGCCCATGTCCACAAAGTTAGGACTAGGGGTACATTCCAACTATTAAATTTACAGGGAAATTAAAAATGTTGCTCCATCCGTACAGTTTGAGACATCACTATATAAATTAGTGAGATTGCACATTCCTTGATTGCACATTCTAGCGGCTAGCATTGATCACAAACCCATATGAGAATTTGTGATATTTCAGTTCAAAACTACAAACATGAATAAAAAATGGCTAAAGTGCTAGAAACTGACTAGTTTCTAGTCAGTAGATATGTACTTTATCTTCACAAATAGAGTGCATACATTTAGGCTCAAATAAGCAAAAAGTCACTAGTGAATGAATCAGTGTTTTTTAACAAAATTGTTGAGTAATGATTCATGACTCGCTCATAAAGTCAGTCATTCAGACTTCACACAACAATGTAACCTGAAAAAAGAGTCACTGAAAAATACCCACCGCTAATGCACAGACTGACAATCCATCTGTCTGGAATGCGCAAACATAGACAAGCAATGTGGAATGCTGTTTGACCAGATTATAGGAACAGAACCTGTTAATATAAAACTTTATAATGATTGTTTTATCATCGGTAAGACTGGTTAGTGATTATTACCTATATTGCACAGTCATGTTTTTTTTACACTGAAATGCAGCGTGGGAGAGTGGCAAACATGTTTCCTAAAAAAGTAGCCCATTCACTGTCACTTGTTGTCCCAGAAGCGATTGACAACAAGTGACTGCCGAACTGAAGAACAATCGAGTGAAATATCTAGTTACCTAATAAAAAAAATTATTTGAAGTGACAGTGCAAATATTAACTTAATTGGTAACAGCATGTAGTGTCATATCATTCTGATTTAATTTAAAGGGGCTGTTTTACACAACACCTTTTAATGCGTTTTGGCAGTTTGTTTACACGACAACGGCTTTTTGGGTGCATGAAAATGCAAACTTTTGAAAACGGGTTTCAAAGTGCACGTTTTTGAAAATGGCCTCTGTGTAAACAACAAAAACACGAATCTCTGAAGGCGACGATATCATGCACATGCATATTATGTGTTCAGTCTATAGTGTTTCATCGCCATCTAATGGCCTGGCAGCAGAATACAGCGTTTTTAGTTGTTTTCGCATATACGTGTGAATGGGGATCGTTTTGACAATGTATGTACGTGGAAAACTTCTCCGTTTTAAGCATGTTGTTGTCGTGTAAACGTACCCAAATTTGCCTTTGATAATCTATTTTAGGGGCAAATATTGCCCCTGATGAAAAACTTACATTCTGACACTGATAAATGGCAATAAATACTCTTCTATATATCTTATTTTAACTGAGAGAGCACTTCCTGTTTTATTGCCTGTTTTATTTCCTGTATTATTTCCTGTATTATAATGACTGTTTAACATTTACCCCTAAAATTTGACTAGGCTGGGCATGCTGCATATTTGTTTTTCTAGGGCTCAGCCTCACTTTTTGTGTAGTTTGTCAATGTTACTTCATATACACAACTGTTCAACTGTTTGTTAAAGGGGTGGTATAATGCCCTTTTCACAAGATGCAAAATAAGTCTTTGATGTCCCCAGAGTGTGTATGTGAAGTTTTAGCTCAAAATACCCCACAGTCAAGTCAAGTCAAGTCACCTTTATTTATATAGCGCTTTTTACAATACAGATTGTATCAAAGCAGCTTCACATTGATAACATGAAAATAATACAACAAAGTTTGTTTCTAGAAGAAAATTGCATCATCGTCCACCCTAAATAAGGCAGATCAATAATATTGTTGAATATTAAATGTCCCCAACTAAGCAAGCCAAAAGCCAAGGCAACAGTGGCAAGGAACCAAAACTCCATCAGGTGACAGAATGGAGAAAAAAACCTTGGGAGAACCCAGGCTCAGTTGGGGGCCAGTTCTCCTCTGGCCAACAAGCAAACAGTGTATGATTATGATCCAGGCCGCGTTACAGGTCAGAAGTCAGATTGGTCGTGTCGATGAGGCCTTCACAGGGCTGATGAGGCTGGCACTTCAGGGATGCGTCATGGTTGGGTCCAGGTGCAGATCCACCATCTGATCTGGATACGGCCGGGGTCCACCTCACTTCAGTAAATGGAGAGACTGGTTGACACTTCAGTACTGCGTTGTCGTCACGTCCAGGCGCAGGTACTTCATTGGATCTGGATACGGCCTGGATCCGGCGGAAGAGGAGAGACTAGTTGACACTTCAGGACTGTGTTGTCGTCACGTCCAGGCGCAGGTCCTTCATCAGATCTGGATACGGCCTGGATCCGGCGGACTGCGGTAAACCTCGTTGTAAACAGAGAGACTAATATTAGCATAGACGCCATTCTTCTTATGATGTAACGAGTACATCAGGATTTATGGGAAGTGTTCCCGGTTCCAGCTGGCCTAATCTATGCAGCCTAATATGGAATTATAGAAGTCTATAATGTGTTATGTGTATGCTAGGTCAAAGAGATGTGTTTTTAGTCTAGCTTTGAACTGACAGAGTGTGTCTGCTTCCCGGACAATGTTAGGAAGACTGTTCCATAGTTTTGGTGCTAAATAGGAGAAGGATCTACCGCCAGCAGTCGATTTTGATATTCTAGGTATTATCAACTGGCCGGAATTTTGAGATCGCAATAGACGCGAAGGACTATAATGCGTTAAGAGCTTGCTCAAGTACTGCGGAGCTAAACCATTTAGTGCTTTGTAAGTAATCAGCAATTTTTTTTTATTTTTATTTTTTAAATGTTTAATAGGGAGCCAATGCAGTGTTGACAGAACAGGGCTAATATGGTCATATTTCCTGGTTCTGGTAAGAACTCGAGCTGCTGCGTTTTGGACCAACTGTATGAACTACATGCATGAACTAATTGTTCCGCATTTGTCAATGAGAGCATATGACGTAATTTAGATATATTTTTAAGATGGAAAAATGTGGTTTTACAGATACTAGACACGTGACTTTCAAATGAAAGATTGGTATCAAAGAGCACACCCAGGTTCCTAACCAACGACGAAGACTTAACAGAGCAGCCATCAAGTGTTAGACAGTATTCTAGGTTATTACGTGAGGAAGTTTTTTTTGTCCAATAATTAGAATCTCTTTCAGAATTAAGTAGTAGGAAATTACTAGTCATCCAATTTTTTATATCAGCTATGCATTCCGTTAATTTTGTGAATTGGTAAGTTGGGACTTTATCTGCAGCTAGAAAATTCTAACTCTGATAGAAAATCAGCAAATTCTTTGATAAAGTCTTTATGGTGCCCTGGTGGCCTGTATACAGTAGCCAGCACAAATGTTAAACGTGATTTATCATTTTGCACTAGATAGTGTTACATTTAGCAACAACACTTCAAAAGAATTATATTTAAAACAAGACTTCTCAGTAATTCTTAAGATATTACTATAAATTACAGCAACTCCTCCCCCCTTGCCTTTGAGACGAGGTTCATGTTTATAACAATAATCTTGCGGGGTGGACTCATTTAAAGTAACATAATTGTCTGGTTTTAGCCAGGTTTCTGTCAAACACAGCACATCTAGGTTATAATCTGTAATCATATCATTAACAATGAGTCCTTTTGAAGTAAGGGATCGAATATTCAGCAACCAGAGCTTTATCATTTGTTCATCCGTATTATATCTGTTTTTTTATTTGTTGAACATCAATTACATTTTTACCCTTGAATGGGTTTAGGTTTTTTGTATGTCCTAATTCGGAGAACAGACACAGTCTCTATATGATGATATCTAGGTGAAAGAGTCTCTATGTGATGGGATGTATCTGACCTTGGTAATGTGAGACAGCTAGCAGACGGTCGGTTTAGACAGTCTGTCTGCTTCCTGACCTGAGGCCCAGATTGTCATGTTTGAGCTCTAAGACTATGTGCCATATTACTAGAGAGAAGAGCAGCACCATCCCAGGAGGGATGAATACCATCTCTTTTCAACAGGTCAGGTCTGCCCCAAAAACTTTTCCAATTGTCTATGAATTCTGTATTATTTTGTGGACACCACCTCGACAGCCAGCCATTGAGTGAGGACAATCTACTAACTATCTCATCACTCCGTCGAACAGAAAGGGGGCCAGAGAAAATTACAGTGCCTGACAATGTACTTGCAAGTTCACACACCTCTTTAATGTTAATTTTTGTGATCTCCGACTGGCGGAGTCTAACATCATTAGTGCCGACGTGAATAATAATCTTAGAGAATTTACGATTTAGCATTAGCCAGCACTTTTAATGTCTTTAATGCTTTGATGTCAGGTGCTCTGGCTCCCGGCAAACATGTGACTATGGTGGCTGGTGTCTCTATTTTCACGTTCCGTATAATAGAATCGCCAATAACTAGGGCACAATCAACAGGATTCTCAGTGGGTGTTTCACTGAGTGGGGAGAATCTGTTTGATGTTGTAATCGGAACGGAAGAGCGGTGTTTTGTCCCGCGACTACAGCGTCTCACCGTCACCCAATTTCCCTGCTGCACGGGCTCTGCAGCCGGAACCGAACAATGTACAGAGTTCACTAAGCTAGTCGCATCCAAAGCAGTATCTAAAGCCCTTGCACTCTTACTATTAACCTCGATTAAAGTTTGGATGCGTGTCTCTAGTTCTGAAATCTTCTCCGCCAGCCTGACTATCTCCCTGCATTTATCACATGTAAAACCTGTACTGGCAGAGAAGGCTATGCTATACATGTTACATGAGGTGCAGGTGACAATAAGAGGAGAAGATGACATGACTCACCGTGTTTGTTGACTGATACTGTTGACAGGAGCAATCGAGCAGAAAGGAGTTCAACAGCTATTTTTATATAGCATGTTAAAATTGTCAATTTTTGAGGGTGAGCAAAAACGCACCGTTTTGTGTCTGTTCCTTTAAATGCAAATGAGCTGCTTCTCCCAGCACAGAAGGCGGAGCTACAACAGCTTGCACTCACATGCACTGAAAATTTCAAAAACTTTTAGCCTTTTATGTTCAAACCGGATTCAGACAATGATGGAGAGACTCAAGAAGAGGTGACAACATGTAGAATGCAACAGGACATTTCTGAATGGTTAGTTGATGAATTTATGTATCTTATGTGTAGTTATCTTCTAGTCATTGATTAGCATATTCTGTCATGATAATCTATAAATCGTGTTCGGGGGCGGGGTTTATGTAATTTTAGGATTTGGTGATGTCACTAACCCGGGAGGAATGTCATGTAGTCCCAACCAGCCGTTTGTTGTAGTTCTTAAAAAGTGATTTCTTTAAAAGCAAATATATCCCTTTGCTTTGAACTCTGAGCATTGTAACTTTGCAGATGTTGTATATGCTTCAGCATTTTTTAAAGTTAAAAAAGTGAAATCATCATCAACCACCCCTTTAACACATGCAGTTGTTATCAAATTTATTCAACCCCTATTGCAAATCAGGTTTATTGGCAAAATGTACAGACTTTAAGCTGTTTGCAATGAACAAATCAAACAAAAATAATTGAAATAGCTCAACACAACAAATTTTTCAAGTGGTTTCCCCAAAATTCAACTGAAAATGCAACTGGTTTCCCCAAAAATCAACTGAAAATTCAACTTTTAATGACTTCGCAGTCTCAAAATTATTCAACCCCCTGAATAGAATCCCTCACAACAACAACAACACAAATCTGCAAAACAGGTGTTGTCTCAAGCACACCTGATACAACTAATTAAGGGCTTCATTAGTTGCACCATGTTTGCTTGAGCTAGAACACATGAAATACCTGGACTGGTTAGGTTTGTTGAGAGTCTTATTTGTAACATGCAGTCAAATGTGACAAAGTCAAAAGAATGATCCAAAACGTTAAGAGAAGATATCATCGCCATTCACATACAAGGAACAGGATACAAAAAGATAGCAAAGGTACTAATGTTACTAGAAACACCATTGGATGCAAAATTCACAAGTTAAAAGTTTTAAAGGAACAGTGGTTAGGTTACACTACTTGGACGGGGCAGAAAAAGGAAACTATTAATGGCTGCTACCAGATTTCTGAGAAGTCAGATTCAGAAAACCCCTCGAGTGACTGCAAAAGACCTGCAATATTACTCCTTTCGGTGAATTAGTGGCAACAGGCACTGAGGTTTCAGCTTGCACAGTATGGTGCGTACTAAACGCTAGTGATGCGCGGGTCGGCTTTTTTTCCAACCCGCGGGTCCCGCTTTTATGAAATTATTTGGCCCGCCTCAGCCCGCCCCGCACCACTGTATCTATTTTTACAACCCGCCCCGCCCCGCACCCGCGACCATTAAATAGACAAACTAGGCATTGTAATGTAAATGAAAACAGCCTTTATTTCAGCCTGAAAGTGCTTGGAAACATCGCCCTGTAAACTGGCAATAACAGACGATTCTGAATATGAACCATAAATCAGGTCATATTAATAAGATAATGATTTAAACATTTTCAATATTTACAAAGCAGCGTTTGTATTCATCTAATTCATCATTCACCTTTTTTTCTTTTAATTATGTAAAATCCCGACCTCAATTTCTCCCGCACCTCATCTTCCATCTTCACTTTTATTTCTCCGTCTTTGTTGTTGTGGCTGGCGGCGGGAGCTGCTTGGCGCGAGCTGCTTTGCGCGAGCTGTGTCACGTGACGCCAAAGGTTTGGGGAAATCACGCAAGTTGCATTGCTACGGCCTTATCAAATAACCTACTAAAATATGATTAGATTGATATTCCCAAATATTTAATATAGGCTGGACATTGCATGCAACATATGGATTTTTATTTTATTTTGTTTAATGACCCGCCCCAACCCGCCCCGCAAATAAAGTGACAATTTTTTGACCCGCCCCAACCCGACCCGCGGGCTACCCGCGGGGCCCGCGGGTTATGAGACGACCCGCGCATCACTACTAAACGCAGATGGTTTCCATGCCAGAACTCCAAGACTACACCACTATTGACCCAAAAGTACAAGAAAAGTCAGCTCCAATTTGCTCGAAATTATATAAATAAGCCACAGAAGTTTTGGTATTCTGTTCAGTGGAGCGATGAAACAAAACTGGAACTTTTCGGCCCTATGGATCAGCGGTGTGTCTGGTGGAAGAAGAATGGAGCATACGCTGAAAAGAACAAGTCGAGTCAAGTCACCTTCATTTATATAGCGCTTTTAACAAAATTTATTTAACAAAGCAGCTTTACAGTGATAATAAGAAATTAAAGTAACAGAGATTGTTTTGGCTTTACGGCAGCTCTAGAATAAAGTTATTGTCCAGCTAAAGTTAGTTTTGATTGATTCACTTCCGTTGCAAAGATCATTAGTTATTAAATTAGGGGCCGCTTACACGACACCGTTCTAACAGAAAATCCTTAATGCGCTCTGGCCTGCTCACTTGCACAACAACAGCGCCTGGCAGCTCGAGAATGCAAACCTTGAAATAGTTTCCAAGGTGCAAGCATTGAAATATTTTGAAAAACGTTATCATCTCCACGCAAGCTTCAAAAACCTGTGAAAACGCTAATGCATATCACGTGCTCAGTCTATAGGTATGCGCGTTTGAATATATAAATCCAGGCGCAGGTCCTTCATCGGATCTGGATATGGCCTGGATCCAGCGGAATGCGGTAAACCTTGGGATAAACAGAGAGACTAATATTAGCATAGAGGCCATTCTTCTTATGATGCAACGAGTACATCAGGATTTATGGGAAGTGTTCTTGGTTCCGGCTGACCCCATCTATACAGCCTAAATTTGAATTATAGAAGTTTATGATGTGTTATGTGTATGCTAGGTCAAAGAGATGTGTTTTTAGTCTAGATTTAAGCTGACAGAGTGTGTCTGCTTCCCGGACAATGTTAGGAAGACTGTTCCAAAGTATAGGTGCTAAATAGGAAAAGGAACTATTGTCAGCAGTCGATTTTGATATTCTAGGTATTATCAACTGGCCGGAAGTTTGAGATTGCAATAGACGTGAAGGACTATAATGCGTTAAGAGCTCGCTCAAGTACTGGGGAGCTAAACCATTTAGTGATTTGTAAGTAATCAGCAATATTTTAAAATGTATACAATGTTTAATAGGGAGCCAATGCAGTGTTGACAGAACAGGACTAATATGGTCATACTTCCTGGTTCTGGTTCAACACTCTGCCTTCAGTTATGCATGGTGGTGACTCAGTGATGCTCTGGGGCTGCTTTGCATCCTCTGGCAATGGAAACCTGCAGCGTGTAGAAGGCAAGATGGATTCATTGAAGTATCAGGAAATCCTAGGAGAAAACGTCATGCCATCAGTGAGGAAGCTAAAGCTGCTTGGGCATCATTGAACCTTCCAACAGGACAAAGATCCCAAACTTACTGGCCATCAGTCACCTGACTTGAACCCCTTAGAAAATCCCTGGTGGGATTTGAAGGCAGGTGCAGCACACAAACCCGAGAATATTACTGAACTGGAATGGGCTAAGTTTCCTCAGAAACACTGCTGGTTTCTGGGTATAGGTACATCTTGTTTGCAGCAGGTCATAACAGCAAAAGGGTGTTTTACTAAGTACTAAAGATCCTTGCCATGAAGGGGGTGGAATAATTTTGAGAAGTCATTAAAAGTTGCATTTTCAGTTGAATTTGGGGAAACCACTTGAAACATTTGTTGTGTTGAGCTATTTCAATTACTTTTGTTTGATTTGTTCAATGCAAACAGCTGAAAGTCTGTAAATTTTGCCAATAAACCAGATTTGCATTGGGGGTATCTAATAACCATTCGTTAACTGAGGTATGCAGAAGAACCTCTCTTGTCAAGTCAAGTCATCTTCATTTATATAGCGCTTTTAACAATGTAGATTGTTTCAAAGCAGCTTTACAGAGATAAACGTATAATTTAAGGTAACAGAGATTGTTTCGGCTTTATAGTGGTTCTTTAATAAAGTTATTTTCCAGCTAAAGTTAGTTTTGATTGATTCGCTTCCGTCGCAACAATCATTTGTTATTAAATTAGGGGCCGCTAAGACAACACCATTCTCTCTACACAGACTTTAAACGCGAACCTGTGATAAACGCTGATGGCGTTCACATGCGCATTAAGAATTGGTTCTATAGTTATGTGCGTTTGAATATATGTGCACAGGTTTGTAATTCCCTACAAACCAAGCCTAAACAAAGTACTGGTCTTTTCTTATAAATTTTGATACAGAATTTTATTTTATTTTGTCACTTCGGGGTAGGTACGCGAAACGAATTTTCCCAACAACGCTTTATCTGCGTTGTCTTGAAGCACTATAGCACTAAACTCAAATGGCCCCCACAGTCACCCGATCTTAATCCAATAGAGAACCTTTGGGATGTGCTGGAAAGGGAGATTCGCATCATGGATGTGCAGCCAACAAATCTGCAGCAACTGCTTGATGCCATCATGTTGTAAGATGTGAATGGCCTCTTGAAGTGTCTTTTCACCCATCTCCCGAATCTCAGGTTCGAACAATTCCGCTGTCCTGGCTTTGATCCAGGTGGGGTCGGGCCTGTCCTGGCATCCGTCCTCCGAGGAATTTGCAGAAATTAACCTGAGACAGAAACAAACGCAGAGATAACCACAGTTAATTCTGATATTTTCAACAACTTCAAATTCAGACATGTGGAATTATTTTACTTGCTCCATTATCATGTCCAGTGCAATTTTAATTCCAGTTGTCACATGAAACCGAATTTCATTGACCAGGTCTGAATTATTGCTGTTGTTTCAGTGCGTTGTGTGACACCTGAAGCTGCTCTTGCAGTTCAGCCTTCACAGTCTGCTGTGTCATATGAGCATTAGAGATTAATCAGAGTTTTTATCACTCATAGTGTCATCATGAGTTCCAGTGGGTCAATGCTCATGGCTTTACTTCAAGTTGCTCTCATTACAGCCAGATCTGTGGGTTGCCTGCTTAGCATTTGCTATGGTGTCGTTCACACATTTAGTTAGTGCAGATCTTTTGTGACCAAAAGGCTGTGGTACTTCTGTCTGATGTTAGCTATTCACACCCTCCTTGTAAATTTACTTCTCTGATCAGATTCAGTTTTAATTGGTGCACCCCAGTTAAGGATGATTTGGTTTGCTACCTGTGCCACACTTCTAGCCATGTGTTTTTTTTTTGTTTTTTTTTTGAAGGCAAAAAAATAAAAGCACACCCCTCCCCTTTTTGCACTGGGTAGCACACCAATGAAATGTCACACTTCTCCAATTAATGCCCTGCTTGGCGATTATAATATAATGTATATTATAATTCGAGTTATAATACAATTATATTATATTTAAGAATATAAATTAAATTATATTGCTTCTGGTCTCTGAAGAGTCTCTGGAACAACTTATTTGTTAAAGTGTTCGTTTTTCAAAAGATGATTTATTTTAGATTTGGCCCTGTAGTCACAGCTGTACCGGCCAGTGCATTGTATGTACAAAAAAGGTCAGGCTGAAAGCCAATGAGGGACTCTGTTGTTGTTAACACTCAATGAACCGCCAGCACATGCTAAACGTATGGTCAAATCTCTGCTCGTTATCATGTCAATACATTTGAATATAAAAAGGTTTTTGGCTCAGGGCTGATGCACATTCACATTCGCTTTTTTTCTTTGTTCGATTTCAAATGCCTTTTCGTTTCATCTAGTCTTTTTAAAGACTATATGAAGGCAAAGGGGCTATTTTAACGTTTGATTATTCTATTTACTCTTTACTTTATATTTTACCCGCTTAGATCAGGAAACTATATCGCTTCGAGTTCCTCACCAGGGGCCCGTTCTTCATACGCCGCTAACTCAGTTAGCTGGATTTGATTGTTGACGATTTGGCATGATCTTGGATTGTTTGGTTCTTCAAAGCTCATCCTAGACTTGCTGTCATAGCAACAGGTCCGTAAGCTTAAACCTGCTCGGGAGGAGGCTTATTTCATGTAAACAGGATTAGATTGTGGATTTATAAGCGGAGCTGATACGGGAAGTCCAGCGCAAGCGCGATAGTGCACTTTCTGAGATATATATATTTTTTTGTGACTCGTGAGATTTTCGTTTACATTATTCATTTGTTGGAAACGCACATTTATTTTCGACTTGTCAGAGTCGGGCTTTAACTACAGCACAAACTGTTTGCATTGCCCTAAGATTATTTGCGAGTGGCTCTTTCTTGTACACTAGTGGAGATGTGGAGAACTTGATGGAAAGTGCTGTCTGTCATGTCATTCGGAGTTTACCTAGCGCTTTTAGGTTTAAAAAACAGTTGTAGGTTTTTTTTGTGGCATTTCCAAGCCACTTAAGACCTAATGTTGTAAAGCAGTTTTTTAGTTTTTTCTTTGGCTATCACAATTTTTTATGAAGATCATGCAATCATGACCATGCCGATTACAGTATATGTCACTCAGGCTTCACTAACGTGATTGGTACCATAGACTGCTAGACCATAGACTGCCATCAAGGCCTCAATGAAGGGGATTATGTGAACAGAAAGGGGGTTTACAATGTAAATGTGCAGCCCAGTTACTATTGTGATTCTTAATATTCCAGATTAGTAAAATTATATCAAATAAAAAAAAAGGCAGTTGACTAAAATCTTCCATATCACAAATGTGAAAGCAAAATGGCCAGGATCTGTGCATGACTTAAGAATTTTCAGAAATTCACATTTATGCACATTATTTAAAAGTGGTAAGGAAAGTTCCACAATTATTAAATATCAAGCTCACTGTATTACATACACTTATGCTGATCCTAACAGAACTGCATTTTTTCATAGGTGATTATGACATGCTCCTGCCTGCAGACAGGTGTTTTATGACCCCATTCCCTGACCCAAACCAGTTACAATGCAGCTCTAGGACAAGGGCACACAATTAAATTAACTTTGGCTAACTAAAGGGAAGATTTCAGTGTCTGAAAAGTCTGAGGATTGCACACCTGACAGGGCCTGTGACATTGTTGCATGTGCCATATTACACAACATTGCCCCCCCCCCCCCCCCCCCCCCAAAAAAAACACTTTTCATTAAATGTTTAATAAAAGACAAATATGCTTAGTTCCTTGAGTTTTATTTCAATTGTTCTTTGTAAAGAAAAGCCAGTGGTCAAGTGCCTGCAACAAGAGATGTTAGACACATGCCTCATGCAACAAATAAAAAGGAAAAGTTGGCTATACACTGCCCACCTGTAGGCCTATGTCTCCTCTGTCTGTGCAGACTCTTCTGTAGGCCTTTCTGTAGATGTGGAATCCTGCAACTTATATTGCAGCCATAAAGCATACAAGTATAAATTAAGTAAAGTTATTTATGCACTTGCAGGTAGGCTAGTTCATCCATATGACAGTTATCTGAGAGGGTTTATTCACTGTCCAGTGCAATGGAAACAAATGGACATTACAAAGTCTTATACTTTCTTTCCTTTGGAAAGTTAAAAAATGTCCACTTACTGCACATATTTCAGCCACCACTTTCTTGGGAACAGATACAAGTGTTGGTGTATTATGTAAAAGTGCACAAAAGAGGAAAACACAATGTCATTACAATGACCTACACTCGGGAAAAATGTGATCAATAACTCATGGCAAAATATTTTTACATTAACATAAGTTTATCAGTTTTCACTTTCACAAGTCAAAGCAATTCATCATTACTCAAGATTTAACAGTTGAAATGACTATATGGCCTTAATTTAATGCAGCAAAAATTTATTTACAGTGTAGGCTACTAAATTCTTTTCTTTTTTTTTTCAGCCTTTTTCTTGGTTGCTTTTATAATCAGACAACCATTTTTTTAACAGTGCCTTTTATAAAAGACACTATAATATAACAAAAAATTACCATTATGTAGAATATTTTTGTACTTCACTTTTATTTGTTCCCATGTTCTAGTGTGGTGACTCTGACATTACAATGAACAAAGTAATTATGCAATTATTAAAATACAAAAATATAGGCTAAGTGATAAAAACATCTAACATGGCCACTTCTAACGGATTTAAATTGTCTGCTACTTTTTGCCAGCCCTCTCTCCTGGCTTTTGCAGACTTTGAGGTGTTCCCTGGCGTTTTGATTAAACATTAAAATTCTGAATAAACTTAGACTATTAGTTCTTGCTCTGCTGAGGAGAAAAACTGTGCGCGCTCTTTGGCCACGCTGAACAGCCAATAGCAGCGTTGCTGATCAATGTTTCTACTATCGATACATATCCCCTTTTAAACCAGCGCATGAACACGCAATTATCTCAGAAAACTCAATCCAGCGATACTAATCATAAACAACAGGTGTGTTTGAAGAACCCAATTAGCCGGATCATGATTAGCACGATGATATCATCTTGAATGTCTCATTTGATCTCGGATGTTTTAAGCAACGTATGAAGAACGGGCCCCAGGTCTCCGGCACAATTTGGTCAGTCCCGATGATCAAAAACAGAGGTAATTGGCTAAATATCTAGGATTTGCCGTATTCCCACGCGCACAATCGAAGATATATTCATATAGCCCCCTTGGATGCCCCTGAGGAACTTAATTCAATCGTTTACTTTATTAGAGTTTTTTGACCACAATTTAAAGACGTTAGTCGATCAACTTTACCTTTCTTAAAAATGGCTTTGTTTGGCCAAGCTCATGGCTTGTTCCACGTACACTTATCTAAAGCAACATTAAATTAGAACAGAGGTCATCAGACGCATCCAGGCTAGATTAATCAACCAGCATCTGCTGATTCTAGACGGAAAAACTCGTCTCCTCATCCAAGCACACTTGTTCTCTGATATCAGTTATTAGTCATCACTTATCTCTGACGCAAACTTGTGGAAATATACAAATCCGATAATCTACTTGGGAAAAACAAATCTCAGAGTAATTAAGAATGAATTCAAACATAAGAATTTTTCATTTTTGTTCAAAGTTCAGAGTTGCTACGTTCTCTGACGCGTCTCTGGAACGTTGAATATGAAAAGGTTTGAGATGATGAGATGCACGTTACTGTTTCTCTTTTTCAATTTCAATGTCTTGTGATTTACATTGTAGCCACATGGCAATCCTATGCTCCTGTTATGGTTTTACTGCAGCTATATCAAAAATAGCAGAGTTTCCACCAAGGAGACAAACAAATTCAACATATACACACACTTGATATTTAATCCATTTTACACAAGATACTTGGCCTAGCATGCATGGCATCTACAACCTTTTACCTAAGTGTTTCATACAACACTTACAGTAAAGCAATCTTGTGTTTTAAAGAATAAACTTATCTAGCCTATGTGCACATTTTAGTAGCACAAACAACTATAAAGTGTGTTTTATGTGCACAATGTGTTAAGCACAACTACAAATTTGAAAATCCAAACAGAATCATTGCAAACATGAACCTGCATCACATCATCCTGTTTTTCTCAACCTTGCTTTTCATAAACAAATGTATCGACTTGTCTTTTCGTTTATCCAATAAACAATGTTTTTCGATCGTTTACAAACTTAGAATTTTCTTTCTGTTGTTTGCTCATTCTCATCACGTGTTGCTAGTGTTTAAACAAAGCCAATACAACAATGGCTGATTTTGTCTCAGCACTTCTAAAAAGGCAAAAAGAATTGACTTACCACAACGCCGAAGAAAGAGAAGATGTTCAAACCTCATGTCGATTTTTAAATCCAAATACTTTGCTGGAAAGGACGTTGCTCGCCTGTGTTGCAAGATCACGTCGCTGAGGTCACCACTTGTAAGCTCGCGCTCGATCGTCCCAAATCCGGCATCCGACCAGCACGGAAGGTCTTTACGTGTTACTGTCCTTTTCTCGAGGCAAAGTATTTTTTTATTTAATGCAGTACATTTGAATATGTATTCTCTCATTATTTCATCTGACTCCATAAATGAAAAGGTTCTCTTACGAGAGGTTCTCTCGTATTGCGTAAGTTGCTTACGCTACGGCTAAAGTCATCTTTTCTCGAGATATGAAGCCAAAAAATTATCCTTAATTTTTGTATTTATTGTCAACGCAGTGCAGCAGCTAGCAGACCTAGAGCGGCTGTCTAGAGCGCTCATTGGCTGCCCTGCGGCAACTGCAGAAGCCAACCACTGAGCCCCGCGTGACGTCACGCCCAATGGGGGCGTGCGCGCTCTCACGCGTCAGAACCCGCCAGAATGGGCGTGGCTTTAGCGTATATAAGGAAGGGCTCGGGGGCTGCTACCCTGATTTTCATCTCTTCAGCGAAGCTCTCCGCATCGCTGGATCTTTGAGAGAAGCCGCCGCCGTCGAAGCAAGCGACAGTGCAAGCAGAGGACAGCGCCTGAGGAAGCCGGTCGATTCTTCGCCGCCTTCAGCCATCCGTGCCTGCTACGCTATCCGGCGTCATATCCTTTTCTGCTGTGTGTGTTCGCCGCTGCGACACACACTCTCTTCTTCTTAAAGAGAAATTTCCAACGAGGCGTTGTTTCAAATGCCTCGCACCACTCACTTCCCGCTCTCTCTCCCTCTGTTTGAGCAGCGCAACTGCGCCGTTCACAAGGGATGTCAGAAGCGGACGGTCACGGGGATAGCTTTCTCGCTTTCTCTCCCTCTGTTTGAGCCGCGCAAACTGTGCCATTCACAAGGGATGTCAGAAGCTGACGGTCTGGGGCTAGTTTTTCTTTACGTTACAAGAAAGCTACCCCGCCCTCGCACCCTGTTCGCGCGCGTCACTCACCGGCGAAAGGAGAAAAGAGAGTGTTTTAGTCCCGCCGAGGCCGGACCAACCTCCATTTCTCACACATTTATCAGTCCCCTCTTAAGTTCAGGCGACTGGAAATATCAATATTGCAGTAAACGAACCTGTTATCATACATGCACGCCTGCAAACAAACGCTGTCACAAGACATGATGATGCTCTCTGGCTATTCGCCTATTACGACCCCTCTTCCCGCGCTCTCTCCCTTTGTTTGAGCCGCGCAAACTGCGCCGTTCACAAGGGATGTCAGAGCGGACGGTCACGAGCAATGTTCAGCACCCCGTGTACCTCACTCACCGGCGAAAGGAGGTGAGAGAGTGTTTTTAGTCCCGCCGAGGACGGACCAACCTCCAATTCTCACACATTTCTCAGTCCCCTGTTAAGTTCAGGCGGCTGGAAATTTTTATATTGCAGTAAACGAGCCAGTTATAATGCATGCACGCCTGCAAACAAACGCCGACACAAAACAGGATGACGCTCTCTTATATGCTCGCGCTATCTAAAAGCTTATGTGTTTTCCCCCTGTGGCTCAGTGGCGAAATCGTAGGCTTTCGTGCCAGAGACCCATGTTCGAATCCTGGCACTGGTTGCAGATAAAAATGATGCTGTTCGCTTCCCCGAGCTCGCGGCCAGCTTTCTTGCATACAGAAAGTGAACCCGCCTCTCGCACCCTCCCGCTCACATGATGGTGCTCGAGTATTTATGAGCGTCTAAACATATGAGCCTTCAAAACATTTCGCTCTGTCAGTCCCCTTAAGAAAGGCTACTGCAGAAGTGTATTTTGCAGCCAACGAGCCGGTAATACTACCCGCTCGCCTGCACGCAACCGCCGTTTCCACAGCGACCCAGAGAAATCTCAAAATGAGTGTAATGCCTGGTTATCTGGCTCACGCCGTTGGCGTGTAGAAAATGTGCCCACTTCTCAGTGTTCACCCCTACACACAAGCACGATAACCCCCGTGTCTCTCACCCTCACAGAGCCCACTCTCATAAAGCTGGCAAATGCCGCTCGAGTGTTAAATGTAGGAAATGTGCCCACGAACCTGTGCCCACACCTACTCACTGCCCGCTCTGTTACACGGCCTAAGTTACCTCTTACCGGTCATGTTATGAATGTAAGTCCTGTGCCCGCTCACATTCGCTCACACTTACTGACAAACACTTTACCCCCGGCGCTGCTCGTGCGTCCCGGTTTTCCCACAAAATGTTCCCCGTCCAAAGCAACCGGGACATCGTGTGTAAAACGACCAGCCATCGCTGTCAGCGAACCGCCGTATCCAAGCACTGAGAATGCGCGTTCCGCGCTCATACCTCTGATTCAGGTTCTCAAGCCCACGAAGTGCAGCATTTGAAACCCGGAGGCCATTCTGCCCTTAGCTGTACATGTAGAAGCATGGGAAGCTATTCCAGGTGTGTCAGAATGGGTGCTGAGCACAGTAAAACAGGGCTATTCGCTGCAGTTCGCTCGCCATCCCCCGCGCTTTCAAGCATGGACCGAGACGACAGTGAATACGGAAGTAGCACACCTACTTCGCGCAGAAATAACGAAACTGCTGTGCAAAGGGGCCATAGAACCGGTACCTCCTTCTCTGAGCGAGTCAGGCTTTTACAGCCGTTACTTCCTCGTACCCAAGATGGACGGAGCTCTAAGACCTATCTTAGGTCTGAGATATTTGAACAAAGCTCTCATGAGAAGACCTTTCAAAATGCTCACAACCAGACAGATACTCGCGCAAATTCGCCCGATGGACTGGTTTATTTCTCTCGATCTGAAAGACGTGTACTTTCAGATTCAGATAGTACCCCGTCACAGGCCATTCTTGAGATTCGCCTTCGAGGGTCGTGTATCAATACACCGTCCTTCCGTTCGGCCTCTCTTTAGCACCCCGTACATTCACGAAGTGCATGGATGCGGCTCTCGCTCCCCTGAGAAATCGGGGTATGCGAATTTTTAACTATCTGGACGATTGGCTGATTTTGGCACAGTCAGAGATAGAACTTACATCTCACCGGAGTGCTTCTCAGCCATCTGGAAAGCCGGGGTCTTACGGTCAACTGGACCAAGAGCTCATTACTGCCCAGTCAGTCAGTTTCTTTTCTGGGAATAGAACTGGACTCTGTGGCTATGACGGCCCGCTTGTCGACACAGCGCGCGCGCCATGTTCGACACCTGGCCGCGTCTTTCCAGAAGGGCAGCACCGCTCCTCTGAAAACATTTCAGAGAATGCTGGGTTGTATGGCGTCAGCTGCAGCAGTGCTTCAGCTGGGCTTACTGCGTATGCGCCCGCTGCAACGCTGGTTGAACGCTCGAGTGCCTCACCGAGCTTGGGCTTCCGGCGGCAGACGAATCAGAGTGGTTAGCGGCCGACTGGTACCAGTGAGGAGTGACGATGGGAGCTGTCTCGTACCGAAAGGTCATATCGATGGACGCCTCCAACTTAGGTTGGGGCGCTCTCTTCGAGGGCAGACCAAGGCTATACGCGTCTAAATGGTCTGTGTTCTCCTCATGGTGCGCCGACAAAAATCTAGACCCACGTACTTGTGGGGTCTCGTGGGTGCTTTGCTTCCTTCAGGAGCTGTTGGGTGAGGGCAGGTCCCCCTCCACGCTCAAAGTGTATGTGGCGGCTATTGCAGCGTTCGCAGTGCCAATGTGCGGCCAGTCAATAGGAAGGAACGAGCTCATCATCCGCTTCCTCAGAGGAGCCAGGAGGATGAATCCCCCGCGGCCCCCATCGGTTCCTATTTGGGATCTTTCTCTGGTCCTAGAGACCCTGAAAACGCATCCCTTTGAACCATTAGACTCTGTGGATCTAAAATACCTGTCGCTTAAAACCGTTTTTCTGATAGCCCTGTCATCAGTCAAACGTGTGGGGGATTTACATGCGCTGTCTGTTAGAGATGTGTTCTGAGGTGAGACTTTGCCTCTCACATGGTGAGTTCAAATGGTAATTTCCAGAGAGGTCCTTTGTCCTCTCTCAGGGTCTGGTCGCTCTTCAAACAGACTGTCCGGCATTTCCTAATTTCTCAATTCGTACAATGTCAATATAAAATCTCTGAGAATTGTTTTCCAATACCTTGTTGAATCTATGCCACAAAGAATTAAGGCATTTCTGAACAGTGTTCATTTCGCTGCTGAATAATTTTCGTCATAGTTGTCAACAAGAAATATTTTCACTGACGAAAATGAGACGATAAAGAAACAAAAACCCGTTTATGATGACAAAAATAACGAAAATCTATTGGCCTCTTCGTTACCAAATAAGAAAGAGACAAAAATGTTTGGGAGGGACGATTTTGGAAAAGATTCAATCGCAATTAATTTCTTTGCGTAAAATTTTTCATGCTAGTCAAGTCTGTAGCCAGGGGAAGTCTAAGCCTTTTCCACCCTTACACTCGAACTGCCTATACATGTTTCTCTCAGTTCTCTGGTCTGAACTTTGGACCGCATGCAATGCAAACCAATCAGATCTCAAGGTGCTGCCCAAAATGCTGCTATCTGAAAACAGAAAAAGTATGTTTTTAAACTCACACGGATCGATCTGTCTGGGCTGTCAATAGATTAAAAATGTATAAAAATAGATAGAAAATTTGTATCACTGTAAAGATGCTTTGAAACAATCTGTATTATATAAGGGCTCGTGCTTATCACAGATGTAGTGATTTTACTTTTGCCCCACCCAGTGTAGTGATTGGTACTCACGTCACTGCTAACGTTGTGATTTTTGGATCACACATCACTTAAGGTGTGGTTATGAGTACATCAGATTGGTGAGATCGTTAACTTGTAGAGCCTCTTGCTGTATTATCAGCACATGGAAGACACAAGTGTAATCAAATGTATTTATTAACAAAAGATAAACAAGAATAAAGAACACAACATATTAAATGAATACCATGAATTACAAAGGAATAAAGTGCATAATATTAATGGTGATTAAGTTGAGTGTGCATGGCTATGGAAGAGTTACTTTATCCTATGGAAAGATAAACTATTGGGAACACACAGATGAGGTCCTGAAGTTAGGTCCTTAACAATCTGGAACTCTCAAACGAAGGAAACTTGAAGTAAAGGTTTGCTCTCCTGAGCTTAACCTTGTTGCAAATGTCTGTTTGTCTTCTGCATCTCTGAGACCCAGAACGTGGTTGATCTGTTACAACCTTGCAGGCTGGGAGAATGTCATTAATGTGTCTTAACTTTCATCTGGCCACCAGTTATTTTCTTCTCAGCTTTAAACTGTTATTAGTTGTAGTAGTGGTGGTATTATCGAGTTTACATATTTTGCTTCCTTTTTTTCAGGTTTTTGGCAGAGTTTCATGAGGACTTCTTTCCAGAGTCTGCATATGTGTCTGCAACTGAAGCCCATTACAGCATGAAGCAACCACGCTCAGTCTTCTAAAAATCCCTTGGGGAGAGAGTCTCTTCTGTATTGTGCTCCCCTGAACTTCTGGTCCACCACTGATACTGAATGTTGAGCCTTTTTTCTTTCTACTTGCAAATCCTAACAATTTCCCTGGAGTGTTTCCTCTGATCCATTTTTACCTGTTCAGGTGATTTATGGCAAAGCTTTCTTGACAATTTTTTATTTCTTTTTTTAGTTTTCTTACAAAGCATTTTGAATTCAGTCTCACAAAAATGACGAAACATTTTCTTGTTTCATAGATTTTAATGCTATATGAAGCCACCAGTACCTCTTGTGTTCTTGATTTTTTTTCCCCATCTAAAACTGAACAATTGACTAATTTGCCTTAGTCTTCCTTATTTTGCTGCAGCTGTCTTCTATCTTGTGCTTTACCTCTCCTCCCTGCTTAAAAAAGCAACTTTACAAAAGCAGCATAAGATGTTTATTACATTTCTCCATTTTTGCCACACATAATTGTTGTAGTAACGTTGTTTTAAATTATATATAATTCTTTGAATTATGAACTCGAATGACAACAATGCAATTATCAGTGATCACACTCAAAATGATATGATATTTTCTTTATGTAAATTAATCTGTATAAAGTTCTTATTAAAAGTTTTCATCTCTTTTGTGTGAAAATAGGATAAGGCTGGGTTTAAACAATATAACAATATAAAAAAAAAATTAATTTATTAATAAGTTCATTATTCCCATGTTTACTCTTTCTGTGTATTTGTTTTCCATGGTGTCTTATAGATTATCTGGCAACGTCACTTGATTGTGCTTAATTTCTCAGTTTATTAACCAATACATTATTCAAACGTTTGTTTAGTGTTTAAAAGACCTCTAAACTAGTCATTGTTGTAAAAAACAAACAAAAAAACACTGCTTTATTGCTGTTTTCACTGGCATTAATTTCAAACCTTGAAAATCCCACAGTCAAACTATTTGTATAATCACTAGTGTCTGTAAATTTTATGTACAAATATCTCTTAAGAGAATGGAAAAGCGTAGCTCCAAACACTAGTCCAAACCAGATGAATTAACAAACTTGTTGCGGAGCGTAGATCCAAGGTAACTCAAAATAGGCCGAATTTATTATCCAGAGGCCACAAATAAAGTGCAAAAGGTGCAAGGGTGAGAAAAACGTTTTTGAGGTCAACCCTTCATCAGTGGCATGTTTTTCCAAGTATACCCAGAGGAAAAATGTATTGCTCAGTGGTTGCTTTTACTAAGCTCAGAAGACTTAGTTGTGATTCTCATGCATCTCTCATTTTAGTATCAGCAACATTTCAGATGTTTCTCCTAAAATCCCTCAGGAGAAATAAAAAGACACAAATGAGACATGTATATGCAATGAGACATATATGACATGCAAGAAATATTTGAGAGAAAAAGAGTCAAAATTGAGATTGTGGTAGAAGAAACATAGAACAGCTTTTTGTCTTGCTGTATTTTGTTGCTCAGAGGACTCTTTTTAACCTTTTAAAAATGTTTTAGTGTTTATCAGAGGGGTCCAAGACCCTAGGACTTTTGTCGCACTTGAACCACGAATACACACACACAAAAAAAAGAATGGATTTGAGGTTTGTGGTTGAAATTTAAAAAAGTAACAAATCCTTCCCTCGCGGGTCAATTTGACCCCCTTAGGAATGAATGAAATTTGAGGAATGCTTCAGTACACATAAAAAAAAAAAACGAAAAATGCTAAAACTTTACCAAAAACATTTTATAATGTCTACATGTGTATCTGAATGCATACTAAATTAACAGACTTTAGGACCCAGCGGAACAGCTAATTTGCTCCATTAAGAGCTATAAGGCCATCTAGTGGCTAGAGTCATGAAATTTCATGTTATATTATTTTTTCTCCACAAGAGGTCGGCAAAGACACCCAATGCAATATATTTTGAGCTGAATTAAAAGGGTTATGCATGAAATTGTGTTATTTTGAATTTAAGTTAAAAGAATGTGAGGAATATGCTTAAATTACCATTTATTTATTATTTATGAATCAAATCTAGTAATTTAAAGGTAAATAAAATAAAAAATAACAAAAAATAACAAAAAGAACTGCATTATAAAATAGAAAAACTATTATCTAAATGAAATAAAATAAGCTTTCTGGACAAAAAAAAAAAAAAAAAAAAGAGTATAATTTAAGGGAAAAGATGTGTTGCAAAACGTGAGGGAAGGACAAGGGTTAAGCTCAGGACACTTTCTCAAAAGTTTCTCAAATATTTCTCATTTTAGTAACACCAGTGTCTCAAATGTTTCTCCTAAAATTGCTTAGGAGAAATAAGTAGACATAAATGAGACATGAGAAATATTTGAGAGACAAGAAGTTAAGACTGAGAATGTGGTAGAAGAAACATACAATATCTCTTTATAGTCTTACTGTCGTCTCTTTCAAGACTCCATTATAGGAATATTTTATTGCTCAGAGGTTGAAAGAATTAAATAAATAAAAATATTCCTAATATTGTAAATACTGAAACTATAATTTAAAAACCATTATACATTTAAGAATATTAAGGCTTACTAGTTAGATGTTTTCTTCAATGCCCAGCATTGTATATGCAGCACATTTTCTAAACACACCAGAAAATATATTTGTCTCCTTTTGCTAGAGAAACTGGATCACTCCAGTTGTCTACTTTAAAGATTCAGAAGAAACCTCAACAACATCACACATTGTGCTCATATTTTTCACCTTACCTGAGTGGTCTCACATTTGTCTCCTCTAAAGATTCAGAAAAGGGTGATGATCTCAACAACTTTGCAAATAAAATGTCTCATTAAAAACTCAAACATTTCTACCATATAATGTGTAAGGGATAATGTACATCCAGCCGGTTGTTATCTCAGAATAAACCTTAAATATAATAATTATGGAGATAAGAGATATCGATTTCAGATTAAACTGTTTTAAAATCGTACCTGTTTGTATCTTATTGTCCAACAGTGCACAAAATGGCAGCAGCTGCGTTTGTAGGAAACAAGAGAGCGAGTTCACGATACTGGATGGCATAATTAAATAACTGTACACAAAATATTGATTTGACTGAGTTTTAATATTTATTAGCTCACCAAATGCAAAACTTACACAAAGAAAAAACGTTCCTAGCAAGGGTATAGCGCTGCTGACTTCAGTAACTCGGATAAGCCTGTGTTATCTGTTTTCAGCAGTTGTTATCTACGGTTATTACATGGCTCTGTGGAATACTTGATTCTGATTTGTCAATCTCGCCATCCAGCGGTATGTTATTCCCAGATATTGAGAGGGAGAGGAACAGTGGAAGAGGTAGAAAGAGATGAGGGGAAAGGAATAGTTGGTATAGGAGGAGACGGAGTGTTGTGGAAATTCTTTCTCAACTTTAAATAATAATTGGAAGACAGCTGGAGATTTCAAAAGTTATAAAGATCTTTATTTCTTGCAAGAAAGGCAGTTCACACATCAGTCAGAGTCTGATATGAGAAGGGCCCCGACTTCTCCTTTTTGCCCAGCTTATATACACAAAACACATCCTGGTCTGTCTCAGAAGATCGCCTTAGTTACCTTAAAAGGAAATGTCCTTGTTCGAGATCTCTTGTCCAACATATATTCTATCTAGACAGAACAATATCACGTCTGCAAAAGTTTCCTGTTTTTAGCTGCAGCTTTTTCACACATTTTGCTTATCTCTATTTCTATCAAAGCTGCGCACATACTTTTCACACTTGAAGTACAACAATAGGTCACTTTGAGTACACATAGTCTCTTTGCTCCCCCGAACATTTTGTTCCTGCAAGCTTATATGATTATATTTCTTTAAATGCTTATGAGTAAAAATAAATGTTCAACGTTAACACAAGTTGCACACATCTGAAAGTAAAAAACACATCTAAATGTAAAATTTCCAATACAATCCACCCTATGTTCATTCAAAGAACATACACACAATTTGACATTTACTTCTCCATAATCATAGTAATTTACAACAGGTACATTTTCCCATGGTCATTTAATTTCTTAGTCAAACTCATGTTCGCTCTCGTTCTCGTATACCTCATCTTCAGGCACTGTAACCTCAACTTCATCTTCTTCCCAACATTCTAATTCTAGCAATCTAATTCTATTTTCAAAAAAAAAAAAACTAATCATACCATAGTACATTGCCTTTTAACTTTGAATCAAGCTAAATTTTGAATCACATTGATCTATTAGGCCTTTAACAGGCTGATACTGCTGATTAACCATTTTTCTTAACCTTATTTTGCTAGCTTTTAATTCAAGTAAGCGATTGTTTTACTTAGTCAGATCTATTTAAGGATCTGTGTAATAAAATCGAACCAAAAAAATATATAATCTTTCATTTTTATCCTTAACACAAATATCATTGTATTATCTTGTTTCAAACAATGTCATTAATTTTAAAATTAACTCTCACCCAGCTGTTGCCATGAGAATAGCTTTAGCTGCTGATATGTCATTTAATCTTTTATTATCTATCCTAAAATCCTATTTTTATAACATGTCACATAACATGTCCTGCCTCTATTTGTTGGCAATGCGGAATAGTTCATAATGGATCCATTGATCCAGATCATTAAATCTGTAACTTCATTTTGAATTAAGAAAGCTTTTTAGAATTTTGCTTTATGAGCAAATATTCTATTTCACTGAAATGTCTTAACTGTTTAGATTCATTTTAGTTTAAATTTAACATTTCAACTGTGTTAAATTCAAATTCCAAAGTGTTACATTGTTCTTGGTCTAGGTTTTAACTTTGTGCCCCCTACATAATTATTTTTAATTCGTTGAAGACCTTTCTCAACAAAACAAGTCCATATTTCATTTATGGAAGCCGGGCTAAATTAGCAAGCACTGTTACTGTATTCCTAGATAGACTAGACCCGCAGTCACCTCTCAGATATCAAATACAGACATTAGACAATACATGAAAGGAACATTTCAATAATCACACTGGTAACTTCTTTAACTAATAATAATCCAGAAATTAAATATGTTTCCCAAAATCAATCTCCTTTTAAAAGTTTTTCTTTTGCTATTTTAACAAATGGAAACACCTAAAAAATATTTAATGTAGTCATTAATTAATCGCTATAGAAGTTTACCCAATTATCTACTCGGACCTGGTCCAGCAAAGTAACTTATCCTCTCTTATTAGAGAACAACTATTACAACTATTAATTTTTTTTTTTAGCATCTATGATATCTGAATTAGGGTTCTAAAACCTTAAAGTTACTTCAAAAATAGTCCCTAGATTATTTTTATCTTTACAGTAATGTACCTATTTAGAGTCCCTATACTCTACAGAATTAAGAGATTTTCCTCTTTCCAATTTAAGACTACCTGAAATATTCAAATTAATCAGTAATTGTTCAAATCATGAGATCTAAATCATACAGTCCTACAGTCTAGTTTGATTGAAACAAATACAACATCAATAAATTAAATATTATATAAAATAAATAAACATCACACAAAATTAATTATTATGCTAAGCTTAAACCATTAGTTGGTCCACATCTTCCTCCAGATGTGTTGATCATCTTGTTGCCCCATGGACGTTCCATCTTCACCAGGGTGATTCTTTGCGAACCGTTGCAATGGGCGTTCCCACGTTGGCAAGGGAGGTACGTTAAACTAGCACGTCCTTGATCCCCCACTTGACGCTGTGCGTTGTCGTTGGTGTGTGGGGTTGCTGAGGGCTGGTTGGTGTAGTTTAAGTCGATATGCTTGGGCGGAGGTGTCACCGCACCCCAGATGGGACCTTGTTTGTGGAGTGAAGCACAAGAACAACCTGTGAATGGAGACCTTAAGTATTTTTGTTAGTGACAACATGTATCATGTCGCCAGACTCATCTGCTTGTCTGGCAGGTCATCCTTTTTTTGATGAGACCTGTGAAATTTCATGTTAAACAGTAACAAGACAATATTTTATACATTTGGAACAGAATCAGTTCTGTTCGATGAGGTCCACCATGACATCCTGTAAAAAGTAAAATATGGGGTGGACAGGGCAAGCTTGCTTGCTCTCTGCCTTCCCAAAGTTATACGCTGCACAGGTGTGGCATTGTTTATTTCTGCCATAACAATAAACCCAGACCAGGATAGTTAGTCAAAATCATCCATGGTCGTTGTTTTGTTGGGTATATTTTAACCTGTGGGTCATATTTTATACATTTAGATACAGCTGTTTTGTTTGACATAATTTGTCTTTGTGTTTCTCAGAACACCATATTTCACACACTCACTTTCACACACCCCTCTCTGGCCAGAGATTCATACATTCTTGTCTGCCATAGCAGTTTATGAACTGAATTGGGAACATATATTAGGAGTGGAATACCACCAAATATGAACGGTAACAAAGTTCGACGACGACAAAAACTACTGAACGTAGACACACTGTGGTATTCCCCTTGCGACAGTGTCTGAACGTTACGATATAAATTTTTCAATTGTCCGATGCAGTCGCCATGTGATTGAGTTTACACAGTGGACATAAACCTAACTTTTCAAAATCAAATAGATTAAACACTTTTAAATAGAAATCGTACAGACCTACAATTGCAGTTGAGAGAATCCGTTTTAATTTCTCAAATGCAATTTTTCATTCTTTGCACAATTTCAATTTTCCAACTTTTTGTTGTTGCTCATAAGCTATTTAAAAGAAGATTTGGAAATCTTCACACAATCTTTGATCCATGGACAAAAATAAAAAAAAAATTTCTATCTCGCTGATGATGACAGCATGTGATTTCAAATGTTTATAATTAGAAAACATTGTTTCTATTGAATCCAGAAAATTACCTTTTAAATGAAATGGAGTGACCAATATTTTTGTCAAATCACAATTTATATTTAAAGTTGGTCACCCAATCTCATTCCCATATACACAATGCACAAAAAGTATCTTAGTTAAACATACAGTAAACCATTGACTCTTAGAATCTCATAGATCAAAACCATTTTTCCACACTGTCTCCCAGGGATAACGGGATACAAATTCTAGACGCCTTCATATAAAAAGTATAATATTTAAACACGTGCAATTCATATAGTACTATTTATTCATCACTTTAACAGTTCTGATTCCCTTAATATTTTCTCTTATAGTGACTGTTTGTAAAACCCTGTGCTCTCAGATTGCCACACATTTTGTCAGTGGTTGGCCACCAATCTTTTAGTGAGTCACATTGTTTCACAAAAAGCCCCAATTCTCTCCACTCTGCAGTCTGTGGTTTAGCTAAAGAGATGTGAGGGACGGCCCCCTCCACATCATACAGTGATGCTTGGCTATCAGTCAATTCAACCTTCACAGCACACCATTTATCTGACCAAACTAACTCTGAGGTTTTCAGTTCCTCAATCTCTAGTTCAGACCATTTTTCAGCAAAAATTTCATCTGGCTCACTGCTAACATGACATGTGCAATGTAAATCTCTTTCTTCCATGAAATCATGGTCAGGAGGCATCCTATTTGTGGCTTTGTTTTGCAGACCACACTGAGGAGTGCTCCATTCAAAAACATATAATGTTTCAGTTGGCATTCGCACCATGCTCATATCAGCAGTGAGGCCACTGTCATCACAATACAAGTTCAGATTCAGTTTACACATCAAATCTCTTCCCAGAAGATTACAAGGACAGGTAGTAGTTACAAGAAAAGCATGAGAAAATGAGTGATCACCAATCTGACAAGACAAATCTGCTGTATATGGTTCCTTTACCAGATGCCCTGTGGCACTTCTGGAGGTTGTCCATTTTCCAGATAATACAGTTAAATCAGGCAATTGTTCATTTTTAATTGCTGAGTTCTTCACTCCACTGTTAATTTAGAACTTAATTTTCCTACCCTCGATACTGATATCAATCATTGGTAATTTTGCAAATGCTTTATACATTCGTTCAGTATCAGCAAGCGAATTTTCTTCATTGCAAGAAACAGCAAGCATATTTTCTTCATTGCAAGGAGCAGAAAAAGAGATAAGATTAGACATATTTACCACCTGGGAGTCAGACCCTTCACCGTCGCTCCCCTCCCCCTCCTTCTTTCAATCTCCTTGTGGCTCTGGTGGCTGTTGGAATCCTTTCTTCTTTGGAGGATCCGGACAGTCATTTCTCCAGTGTCCTTTTCGCCCACAATTATAACAAGCTTCAGGGTCCATTGCGGGTTGGTCACCCATTCCACATCCTCTTCCTCCTCTGCCTCGTCCTCTTCTGCCACCTCTTCCTCCTCCTCCTCTTCTTGAGCCCATCTTCAGCAGAGCCAGTTGAGTGTCTTTGTCAGTCTTTTTCTGTTTGTTCTTGGCTTGGTCTCTCAGCAGCTGTTCTTGATGCGTTGCGTGTCGCCGGATTTCTTTCAGACGCGCTTGGTGGTGCCCCACACAAGCTGTTTTGACCTTTTTCCCTATTTCAGGGTCCAGACCGTCCAGAAAAAAACAGTTTTCAGATATTCTTCATACGTACTTATCTTTGATTGTCTGGCCTGTGCTTCTCTTTGGGTTGGTGAACATTTACGAATTTTGGAGATGGAGGAGTGTAGTCTGGAGGAGCAGAGGGCAGGGTAGTCGAACCTAGCAAGCTTCGATGTTCAGGGTGTCTTGGTGGTCTTGCTTGCAGACTCGTTCCCTCTTCTTCTTTGTCTTCCTCAGGATCTTGACCTCCCATTGCTCCTGGTTGTCTTTGTGGTTCGTGGAGGGCCACTGCTGGTGGTGGTTGGTAGGGGGAGTAGGGAGCCGGACAGCGGTCGTCCTCAGCCAGGCGGGTTTTCATGCATCTCATTTCCTCGGAAGAATTAGAAACAGAGTTTAGTAAAGTTTTTCTGGCTTCCTCTGCCTTTGTCTCTCTACTATTTGCACTCTCTAATGGTGCTAATGCTGCGTTTATCTGTCTTCTTTGTCTGGTAATTGCCTCATTTAACCATACATTCATAATTCGACCATCAAAGTCATAATTATCTTCTTCCTTTCTTTTTGGACTTGTTTTTGTCCAATTTTCCTTTGTCTTTTGCAGATGGCTTACACTCAGACATTAAACAGGCATTAAATCCGTACAATTTAACTGTGTTCCATTTTTCTTGGTCATGGAACAATAATTCCCTTTTGAGAAATCCACTGTCTCCAATTCTTTATCATTAACATTACCCATTTTTGCACTAATTTTACTCAACAGTATTTATATTTGCGTATTTAAATTTTTTCCCCCGCGTGGTCACCACGCACTATATTCACTGTGTTAATTCTTCCCCCAGCGTGGCCACCACGCACCTGCCTATATTCGTCAATATAGGACTTTCAAAAATGCCTGCATCCGTCGATGTAGGTCTTTCCCAAACAAGTGCCTCTGCAATGTTCGAAAATCAGCCTACTATCAGGCTTATTTCAAACAAGCAAAGCACCCGTCTGGTGTTGAGAAATTACTATCCGGCTTATTCAACTTATTCTCAAACTCTGGCCCTTTTGGGAAAGCAATTAACACATGGCATTTGAGAAATTACTTTCAGGCTTATTCTCAAACCCTGTTTTTAAATTACTTTTAGGCTTATTCCAAAATCCTGACCCTTTTAGGAAAAACATTCAATACGCAAATAATTTTCTTATTTACTACATAAATAATTTTCTCTCACCGTCTTTTGATGACCTTGTGAGTTAAATTCTTTTATTCGGGATCGCGTCCACCTAGGCCTGCCGTGGTGTCCACAATTCTCCCGTCCCTTGCATTTTTAGCGTTGGGGTATCGGAGCCAGAGACTTCTTGTCTTTGGGATGTTCAATCAATTGCTTCGTCCACGGAGGTCATCAGCTTTGCGATTCCCAATCCTCGTCGCCATTTGTTGTGGAAATTCTTTCTCAACTTTAAATAATAATTGGAAGACAGCTGGAGATTTCAAAAGTTATAAAGATCTTTATTTCTTGCAAGAAAGGCAGTTCACACATCAGTCAGAGTCTGATATGAGAAGGGCCCCGACTTCTCCTTTTTGCCCAGCTTATATACACAAAACACATCCTGGTCTGTCTCAAAAGATCGCCTTAGTTACCTTAAAAGGAAATGTCCTTGTTCGAGATCTCTTGTCCAACATATATTCTATCTAGACAGAACAATATCACGTCTGCAAAAGTTTCCTGTTTTTAGCTGCAGCTTTTTCACACATTTTGCTTATCTCTATTTCTATCAAAGCTGCGCACATACTTTTCACACTTGAAGTACAACAATAGGTCACTTTGAGTACACATAGTCTCTTTGCTACCCCGAACATTTTGTTCCTGCAAGCTTATATGATTATATTTCTTTAAATGCTTATTATGAGTAAAAATAAATGTTCAACGTTAACACAAGTTGCACACATCTGAAAGTAAAAAACACATCTAAATGTAAAATTTCCAATACAGGAGCAAGAAGAGTTTGAAGATGTAGGAGAAGCAAGAAGAGCTGAGGATATGGAAATAGTGAGAAGAGATTGATAGATGGGCAATGGTATTAGTGGAAAGAGAAGAGAAGAAAATATAAGAAAACATGGATAGAGGAGAAGGAAAGAGCAAGGTTTAAGAGGAGGGAGGAGAGGTAGAAGGATAAAATACAGAAAGGTTTCAATTTAAATTAGAGC
Source organism: Rutilus rutilus (assembly GCF_951802725.1). Taxonomy (NCBI): domain Eukaryota; kingdom Metazoa; phylum Chordata; class Actinopteri; order Cypriniformes; family Leuciscidae; genus Rutilus; species Rutilus rutilus. The sequence goes on along the minus strand of NC_140210.1, from coordinate 10,068,132 downwards.
CTTAATTGACTGTGTCACAAATGATGGTCTTTCCTTGAGAGAAGCTGGACAGAGAGTTCAGGCCAAAATAAACATTGTGCCTGGACAACAAGTGCTGCAATCCACTGGTGTTGTGGCACAAAATGCTGTCTTGGGGAGGCTCAACACAGAAAGGATCCTAATTTTTTTTACTCCCTCAATGAAATTCACTTTCTGCAGGGTGATCAGGAACAAATTGAGCGAAATTGTGTAGTTGTGTGGGACAATGTCCAATTTCACCATTCAGCACTGGTGCAAGAGTGGTTTGAAGTGATCTCAAACTCAATTCCTGGAGGGCCACAGCTCTGCACAGTTTAGCTCCAACCAGCTCCAACTCACACCTGCAAGGAAGTTTCTAGTAATGCTGAAGACCTTGATTAGCTGGATCAGGTGTGTTTGATTAGGGTTGGAGCAAAACTGTGCAGAGCTGTGGCCCTCCAAGAATTGAGTTTGAGATCACTGGGTTTGAGTATCACCCTCATTTCAGGATGGTGTAAGTCTTCTTCAATGGAAGAGGCCTGTGGAAAAGTTGAGGCACAAGGATGGATCCAGCATTCACTGCTTTTTTTTTCCCACGATGCATGACTCGTGAAATTATATGCTGTGATGTCGATGAAATTCTTTGACCAGATGTAAATGAAAGACAAAATCTATAAAGGTCATTGTTCAAGTTCAAGTTCCGTTTATTTATAGAGCACATTTACTACCGGCTGTCAACCGACCAAAGTGCTGTACAATAATTACGATCAAATACACAATAAAACAATCAATGATCACTTGTAATCAATAAATACAAAAATCCAATTACATATTAAAAGCTGAATCAAACAGATGAGTTTTCAGAGCAGATTTAAACTCAGATAAAGAGGAAGCCATTTTAATTTGGATTGGGAGTTTGTTCCACAACGTGGGGCCCGCCACTTCAAACGCTCTATTGCCCCTGTTTTTCAAGCGGGTTCTGGGAATCTGAAAGAGGAATTTGTTTTCCGATCTAAGCCCTCGCTTAGGGGTATTTAGGTGAAGTAGGTCCGACAGGTATAATGGTGCAAGATTATTTAGTGATTTGTAGACCAGTAATAGAATTTTATATTCAATTCTATGCTGAACCGGTAACCAATGTAGGGATCTCAGAAGGGGTGTAACATGCTCAAACTTTTTACATCCCTTCAGGAATCTCGCTGCTGCGTTTTGAACGACTTGTAGGCGTGAAATTTGAGTCTTAGCAACACCATAATATAGAGAGTTGCAGTAGTCCAGCCTCGATGTTATGAAGGCATGGACAGCGACCTCTAAAGAGGCGTTAGAGAGAAAAGATTTAATTTTAGAGAGAGAGCGTAGATAGAAAAAGCTAGAGCCCACTACAGAGGCAATTTGTCTGTCACATTTCAGACTATTATCGATCATCACACCCAGATTACGCACTTGGGATGAGATACTCAGATTTGAGAACTCCAAATTTTGAGAGTTTTGTCTACTAGTTTCGGAGGGGCTAAAGACAATAACTTCCGTTTTATCTGAATTTAAAAAAAGGAAATTTTTTGAGAGCCATGATTTTACGTCGTCCAGACACGCGGATAAACAACTAAGAGCATGCTCATTTTCGGAGGTCAGAGGCAGATAGATTTGCATATCATCAGCGTAGCAGTGGAAAGAAACATTATGTTTCCTAAAGATAGATCCCAAGGGAAGCAGATAGAGAGAGAATAGAGTAGGTGCAAGAACAGACCCCTGCGGTACACCACAGGTTAGCTTGCGTGATGATGAATTAAAATTTCCTATTTTAACCGAAAAAGTTCTATTGGTTAAAAAAGATTTGAACCACTTTAAGACCATTCCTCCAAGCCCCACATAGGACTCCAAGCGAGAGATGAGAATTTCATGATCGACGGTGTCAAAGGCTGAAGACAGGTCTAGCATAACTAACATGACAGAATCTCCCGAGTCAGTAGCCATTAAAATGTCATTTAGAACTTTTACAAGGGCCGTTTCCGTACTATGCAGTGTTTTAAAACCTGATTGGAAGGTCTCATAGATGTAATTGTTAGTTAAAAACGATTGTAGTTGCAGAGAGACAATTTTTTCCATCACCTTAGAGATGAAAGGTAGAACAGAAACAGGCCGAAAGTTTGCTAAAATAGAAGGATCCAGTGTAGATTTCTTTAATACAGGGGTGACTGTGGCCATTTTTAAGCTCTCAGGGATAGCCCCTGCTTTCAGACAGTTATTAAGTAGAGATACAAGCCCTGATCCTACAGTATCAATTAATTGCTTTAAGTAGCGGGGGTGTATAATGTCATGGGGACTAGGGGAGATTTTTTACTTAGTAATTACTTCTTTAAGAGATTGCAGAGAGATGGAATTAAAAGTAGTCCAAGAGGCCAAAGGACTCTTTAGCAATGTCATTTCACCCTTGGTCACTTGTATTTGAGCTCTAAGATTGGTAATTTTGGTCCCAAAATAATTTAAAAAATCTTCGCATAATGCATTGGTCGCATTGTTAAAAATCTGTACAGAGGGATTAAGTACTGAGTCTATAACCGAAAAGAGAACTCTAGGAGTTTGATGGTGTTTTTCAATCAAGTTAGACAAATAGAGAGACTTGGCTTTCTTAACAGCGTTCTGGTATATCAACAAACAGTTTTTAAGTATATTAAAAGATATGTGCAGTTTGTCCTTCTTCCATTTCCTTTCTGCTTTCCTACATGATTGTCTCAAGGCGCGAATGTCATGATCTATCCAAGGCTCTGATTTACGCTTCGGCTTTAGAGACCGATAAGGTGCAACATCGTTCAGTGTTTCCAACCATACAGTGTTTATAGATTCAAGATGCTGCTCAACATCTAAATCAGATAATAAAGACTCATGGGACAAAGAGAAAATATTTCCATTGTAGCGTTCAGTAAAAGCCTCGCAGAATCGAGGTGAGTACACACGGACCTGTTTAGTGTCAGAGACAGTTCTGCAAGGGATTGCGGGGAGAGACATTTTAAACATGATTGGAAAATGATCAGAAATCGGAGATTCAATCACTTCAGTATCAATTATAGACAGACCAAAAGATAGTATTAAGTCCAGCGTGTGGCCTTGATTGTGTGTAGGTTCTTTAACCCATTGTATCAGATTAAAAGAGTCAATTATATTCAAAAAGTCCGCCGCTAAATGTTTCGAAGCACAGCATACATGAACATTAAAATCTCCCAAGAGTAGGATCCGATCATGTGCAATAATTAGATCCCCTACAAACTCAGAGAATTCTTCAATAAAGTTTTTCGTCAGATGTGGAGGTCTATATATTAGAGCTATGACAATAGGTTGAGACCAGTCAAGCAATAATAGCTGAACTTCAAAACTTGTGGGGTTAGTGGAGGGCAGCATTTGACAGCGTGCTCTAAAGCTTTCTTTAGTAATGACAGCTAACCCTCCACCCCTGCCAGCAGGGCGGGGAGCATTGTAAAAACAATAGTCAATTGGAACAAGTTCTGAATAAGGGCTCAGATCTCCTACCTTCATCCAGGTTTCAGTAATAAACATGAAGTCCAAGTTGTAGGATGAGATAAAATCCTTTAAAATAAATGTCTTATTAACGAAAGAATGTGCGTTGATCAGCGCCATTTTTGGAGAATGTAGAGTGCTGTATGAAGCCGAAGTTTTCGTCAGAGAACGAAGATTAGCAATGTTTACCCCCGTCGGGCGAGGTCGAATAATCATCCGTTGATCAAAATACTCCAGAAGTCGAGCCAGCGGATCGGGAGGAACTGGGAAGTCAGTCTGAATGTATGTAAGCCAGCGAGATGAAGGCACCGGCACATACCGAACCGCGAAGCCGATCCGCTCCTTGGTCCGTGGCCGAGACGTAGAGTTGAGTAGACGACCAGCTCGCAGGTGGATCTTTAAACTGACCATTTTCCCGCTCCGTTTCCCACGTCTTCTCCGACGTTTCCTCGGGGTAACATCCATTTGCCAGCGACGAAGAAAATCTGGGATGTCTCTTAGAGTGCTCCTGTAAGTTTTGTTTGCAAAATTTCCCAATTTTGCGTCAAAAACGTCCATGCAGCAATTGCGAATATCCAATAGTGTCTGACGATCGTAAACAATAGACTCAGCATAATTAAAAGGTATAAGAGCACATAAAACCAGCCAAATACAGGACGTAATAAGGAGTGTTAGACGGCGTGCCACTCTCACAGGCGCCATCTTGAAAAAAAAAAAAATTTGATCATTGATTCAATGATTGCAGTAGGCCTACATGTATTTATTTATTTCTGGGGGCGAAAACTCACCGTTATACAACTAAACTCGTCATTAAAGAACTTTGAAGAACAAGAATAAAGAACATGAAAAACATGTATTTTATTCATGTATTTGTGTATCTATAGCTGAACACAGGTATAGTTTTGATGTTAATTTTTAATGAATGCATTACTAGAATAAAATACAGAGCGCCTTTTAACATTGTTTTTAACATTTTAACATAGTCAAGTTTGGTAATGTAACAGGCTGCACCAACTCGGCCCATGCAATCCTCCATCCGAGGCAATGGGAAGGAGTCTGGCTTGGTAAGACTGTTCACTTTGTGATAGTCTTGAACAGAATCAATACGTAGCATCAGACTTCAGTACCAGCAGACAGGGTGAGCTCCAGGGGCTTTGACTGGGCTGAGCAAAACCATGTTGCAATAAATACTGCACCTCCTCTTTCATTAACTCACACTTTTGGTGGTTAACATGATAAGGGGTGTTGTTTGACAGGTGGGGAGTTTTCAACATTAATGTCATGACAAATGACTGTAGTTTGGCTGGGAACATCTGAAAACAGCATAGGGAACCTATTAATTAGACTTATCATATCCTCACGTTGACATGTAGAGAGGTGAGCAAGATGAGTCTCTAAACTATTTAGAATAGCTGAGTTCTTAAGACGTTCACAGGACATGTTGGCACTACTCACACCTAAACCATCCTGTGTAGGAGAGTAGACAGAAGAACAAACAGCAGCGACAATAGGTGTACTACTGGAAGTATGGGAACCGACCGACTTGTCTGGTGCAACTTATGCTTTTAACATGTTTATGTGACATACTGTACACTAAGCTTTCTCCTTCGGTCAGGCATATTGACAACGTGGTCAGTTTCACTCAGTTTTTCCTTAATCGAGTACGGACCAGCAAATCTAGCCTGCAAAGGGAAATTTTAAATGGGGAGTAACACTAAACCAGAGTCTCCAGGCTGGAATTTGCGATTTAGGCTTTTTTCGATCAAAATGGGACTTCATTTTAGTCTGAGTAGTTAACAAAGGACTTCTAGCCAAGTTACGAGCTAGGTGCAGTTTCTCACGAAAACAGCTGACATAATCCAACACAGGCAATGGATTTAAAGACAGCAGTTGTTCTTGCAGCAGTTTAAGAGGACCCCTCACAGTATGGCTGAACACCAGCTCTACTGGAGTGAACCCAACTGATTCCTGTTTTACTTCCCTGATGGCAAACATTAACAGTGGTAAACCTTCAACCCATTCCTTCCCAGACTCTAAACAATATGTATGCAGCATCGACTTAAGGGTCTGACTTTGAAGTAAAGTTAGTCCCTTGGTTAGTCCCTTGGCCTTTACCAGACACGCTTTATGTGGCACGCTTTACAGAATCGAGACACACTAGACTCAATACCAGGCCAATAGAAGAACTTGGTGATACGATTATACGTTTTTGTAACCCCTAAGTGACCTGCAAGCACATGCTCATGTGATAGCTTTAGAACTTGTGAGCGGTAAGCAGAGGGCAACACTATTTGATAGCTAGCAAGGGCATCATCAACTAATCTGGGGTTCTATTTCCGCATCAAAACTTCTTTGTCCCAATAATCCTGCACCCCGACTGGCAGCTTAGTATCAGCATCAACAGCTTCTATGCAATGCTTAAGGGTTGGGTCGGACCGTTGCATAGCAATGAGCTGCTCCGTACCAACCTTCAGGGATGGCGGCTCAGCAGTAAGCGTGTCAGCAGCACTAGGAGTATCTAGCTCGGTTTCAACCTTGAGCTGACACTCTACGGGTTCAGATGACGGTGCAATGAATGAGTCAGAGAGGTCAATTACGTCAGCGAATTTCTTCCAATAAAATCAGCTCTTGATGCTGTTCGAAATTCGAAATTTTACTGGCGCAACACCACTTTTCAAAGAGGTTCTTCCTCTCTCGAGCAAAAAAACGCTTGAAAGCTATGAAGTAGGAATCCACCTCCGTTTCTTTAAATGGCGGTGCAAGCTTTATCACATCAAAAGTGGAGTGAGATTCTCGAGTTCTCTTACGAGAGGTTCTCTCGTATTGCGTAAGTTGCTTACGCTACAGGTAAAGTCATCTTTTCTCGAGATATGAAGCCAAAATATTATCCTTAATTTTTGTATTTATTGTCAACGCAGTGCAGCAGCTAGCAGACTCACTTCCTGCTCTCTCTCCCTCTGTTCGAGCAGCGCAACTGCGCCGTTCACAAGGGATGTCAGAAGCGGACGGTCACGGGGATAGCTTTCTCGCTTTCTCTCCCTCTGTTTGAGCCGCGCAAACTGCGCCGTTCACAAGGGATGTCAGAAGCGGACGGTCTGGGGCTAGTTTTTCTTTACGTTACAAGAAAGCTACCCCACCCTCGCGCCCCGTTCGCGCGCGTCACTCACCGGCGAAAGGAGAAAAGAGAGTGTTTTAGTCCCGCCGAAGCCGGACCAACCTCCATTTCTCACACATTTATCAGTCCCCTTTTAAATTCAGGCGACTGGAAATATCAATATTGCAGTAAACGAGCCTGTTACAATACATGCACGCCTGCAAACAAAACGCAGACGCAAAACATGATGACGCGCTCTGGCTACTCGCCCCTCTTCCTGCTCTCTCCCTTTGCTTGTGCGTCGCATACTGCGACGTTCACAAGGGATGTCAGAAGCGGACGGCCACGGGGCTAGCTTTCTTTACGCTACAAGAAAACTACCCCGCCCTCGCGCCCCGTTTGTCGCGCGAAAGGAGAAAAAGAGAGTGTTTTAGTCCCGCCAAGGCCGGACCAACCTCCGTTTCTCACACATTTCTCAGTCCCCTCTTAAGTCCCGGTTTTCCCACAAAATGTTCCCCTTCCAAAGCAACCGGGACATCGTGTGTAAAACGACCAGCCATCACTGTCAGCGAGCCGCCGTATCCAAGCACCGAGAATGCGCACTCCGCGCTCATACCTCTGATTCAGGTTCTCGAGCCCACAAAGTGCGGCAATTGAAACCCGGAGGCCATTCTGCCCTTAACTGTACATGCAGAAGCATGGGAAGCTATTCCAGGTGTGTCAGAATGGGTGCTGAGCACAGTAAAACAGGGCTATTTGCTGCAGTTCACTCGCCGTCCCCCGCGCTTTCACGACAGTGAATACGGAAGTAGCACACCTACTTACAGAAATAACGAAACTGCTGTGCAAAGGGGCCATAGAACCGGTACCTCCTTCTCTGAGTGAGTCAGGCTTTTACAGCCGTTACTTCCTCGTACCCAAGAAGGGCGGAGCTCTAAGACCTATCTTAGGTCTGAGATATTTGAACAAAGCTCTCATGAGAAGATGACAACCAGACGGATACTCGCGCAAATTCGCCCGAGGGACTGGTTTATTTCTCTCGATCTGAAAGACGCGTACTTTCAGATTCAGATAGTACCCCGTCACAGGCCATTCTTGAGATTCACCTTCGAGGGTCAAGTGTATCAATACACCGTCCTTCCGTTCGGCCTGTCTTTAGCACCCCGTACATTTACAAAGTGCATGGACGCGGCTCTCGCTCCCCTGAGAAATCGGGGTATGCAAATTTGGAACTATCTGGACGATTGGCTGATTTTGGCACAGTCAGAGATAGAACTTATATCTCACAGGACAGTGCTTCTCAGCCATCTGGAAAGCCGGGGTCTTACGGTCAACTAGACCAAGAGCTCATTACTGCCCAGTCAGTCAGTTTCTTTTCTGGGAATAGAACTGGACTCTGTGGCTATGACGGCCCGCTTGTCGACACAGCGCGTGCGCCGTGTTCGACATCTGGCCGCGTCTTTCCAGAAGGGCAGCACCGCTCCTCTGAAAACATTTCAGAGAATGCTGGGTTGTATGGCGTCAGCTGCAGCAGTGCTTCAGCTGGGCTTATTGCGTATGCGCCCGCTGCAACGCTGGTTGAACGCTCGAGTGCCTCACCAAGCTTGGGCTTCCAGCGGCAGACAAATCAGAGTGTCTCAGAGCTGCATTTCAGCCCTGGAGCTGGTACCAGCGAGGAGTGACGATGGGAGCTGTCTCATACCGAAAGGTCATATCGATGGACGCCTCCAACTTAGGTTGGGGCGCTCTCTTCGAGGGCAGACCGGTCTTTGGCCAGACCGAGAGAAACGCCTTCATGTAAACTGTCTAGAGATGATAGCGGTCGAGAACGCGCTGAAGCGTTTTCTCCCATACATACGGGGCTACCACGTTCTAGTCCATTCGGACAACATGTCTGTGGTGTCCTACGTGAACCGCCAGGGTGGTGTCAGATCCAGGAACCTCTGCGATCTAACGGAACGCCTCCTCATTTGGTCTGTGTTCTCCTCATGGTGCGCCGACAAAAATCTAGACCCACGTACTTGTGGGGTCTCGTGGGTGCTTTGCTTCCTTCAGGAGCTGTTGGACGAGGACAGGTCCCCCTCCACGCTCAAAGTGTATGTGGCGGCTATTGCAGTGTTCGCAGTGCCAACGTGCAGCCAGTCAATAGGAAGGAACGAGCTCATCATCCGCTTCCTCAGAGGAGCCAGGAGGATGAATCCCCGCGGCCCCCATCGGTTCCTATTTGGGATCTTTCTCTGGTCCTAGAGACCCTGAAAACGCATCCCTTTGAACCATTAGACTCCGTGGATCTAAAATACCTGTCGCTTAAAAACTTTTTTCTGATAGTCCTGTCATCAGTCAAACGTGTGGGGGATTTACACGCGCTGTCTGTTAGCGCTGCGTGTCTCGAGTTTGGACCAAATGACTCTAAAGTCATCTTCAAACCAAGACATGGTTATGTCCCCAAGGTGATTGGCACTCCCTTCAGAGCGCAGGTCATCTCTGTATCGGCTCTGCCAGCATCCGGTAGCGAGGGCGATATTAACCTCCTCTGCCCTGTCAGGGCGCTGAGAGTTTACATTACGCGCTCCGCCGCCTTCAGGCGCTCGGAGCAGCTCTTTGTTTCGTTTGGTGGGCGCACCAAGGGTCTCGCCGCCTTGAAACATAGCCTGTCCAGATGGATAGTGGACGCTATCGCAGCAGCCTATGCATCTAAACACCTGCAGTGCCCTCTGGGCATCAGGGCTCATTCCACTAGAGGCATGGCCTCTTCGTGGGCTTGGTCCAGCGGGATTTCTATTCATGACATTTGTATGGTGGCAGGCTGGGCCTCCCCCTCTACATTTGTTAGGTTTTACAACCTGGAAGTTCCCGCCTTGCAGGCTAAAATTTTGTCAGTCTAACGGTGTGTATGCTCTGCCCACAGTGTTCGTGCGCAGTCTACTCTCATGTGACTTAGCTCTCCTGGTTGAGCTGCACTATTAGGGTTGATGTTCTTAATACAGACCGGCAGTGGTGCTCTGTATTCCCCTACGGTGTGCTTATGTACATGTGTTGGCCCGCGTTGCTGGCCACCTGATTCCCACTTAATTGTGTTCCCCGGGTTTCCCCTGGGACTCATGTAGTGGATGCTCGGCGCGCATGGCGTTGACAAGGGGTTCCCGTAGCGTAAGCAACTTACGCAATAAGAGAGAACCTCTCGTAAGAGAACGTACTCGGTTACCTAATGTAACCTCGGTTCTCTCTAGAAGAGGGAACGAGTATTGCGTAACCTGCCGTGCTCGCGCCTCGAGCTGATTTCGCTTCAGTCGATGAAAACCAGGGTAGCAGCCCCCGAGCCCTTCCTTATATACGCTAAAGCCACGCCCATTCTGGCGGGCTCTGATGCGTGAGGGCGCACGCGCCCCCATTGGGCGTGACGTCACGCGGGGCTCAGTGGTTGGCTGCTGCAGTTGCCGCAGGGCAGCCAATGAGCATGCTAGACAGCCGCTCTAGGTCTGCTAGCTTCTGCACTGCGTTGACAATAAATACAAAAATTAAGGATAATTTTTTGGCTTCATATCTCGAGAAAAGATTACTTTAACCGTAGCGTAAGCAACTTACGCAATACTCGTTCCCTCTTCTAGAGAGAACCGAGGTTACATTAGGTAACCGAGTACGTTTCTGAGGGAGTAGCACACTAACAGGAGAGGAGGGAAGTCTAGCACACGGTGCTGGGACAGGTTTTCGCCTCCAAGTCTCTGCCTCCAAGTCTCTGCCTCCAAGTCTAGAGAACGCAATTTAATATCTCTGTGAGCCTGTATCTCTAACGTTCGAAGATGTACTTTCTGAAGCTCTTGTTCCTGCTTTTTAAGGCAAGATCTAATTCTTTAAATTTGATCGTGAGTACAGGGTCAAAACTTGGACTGGCAGAGGCAGAGCAGAAGGAAATCCGTCATCTGCAATCCCAATATTCTCCTCCCAAGCGTCTTCAGAATAGGCTGGCAGAGTTTCAGTGTTAACTTCCGGATCGGCCGGCAGAATTCCAGCGATAACCAGTTCTGTGTAAAACTTTTCCTTAACTACACGTTTAGCGGCTTCCCTCGGAACATTGATGCTAAAAAAGTCTGCATCAACAGACTATCAACAGCAAATCCTGCTTTCTACACGCATTAAAGACCTCAATAGTAGGAACTAAAGTGAACGCTGCCAAATCAAACTCCATACTCACCCTCAGCGAAGTCTCCTCTCCAATTCAAAAAACGTTGAGACGTGCCCAAAAATATGTAACGTCCTCTTCTTGTCTAGGGGCAGCAGGGGAGTAGCATAAATTATTTTTTTATTATTTAGAGAGAGTTGGTTCTGTCTGCAATCCCACCACTCACCACACACACACAGGGGCTGCGTCCAAAACCGCATACTTCCCTACTATATAGTAGGGAATAAACAGTAGGCGAGTGAATAGGGTAGAGTGGGGGAAAACGCCCCCCTGGGGTAAAACGCCCCCCACCTGTTTTTCCCAAAATGATCACTAAAAGTAGTCGAGATACATTTTTACTGTTGCTATGCACTACGTTGATAACGGGGATATACAAATCTCTATGGAGAAGCTGACACCAGTGACATATTTTAAGAGAAGAGGATTACAGGGTAAATGCTATAATTTTCAGATATTAGTAAACAAGTGTTTAATACAATATTGTTCTGCAGGATATCGCAGTGATGTATGATAGATGAATAGTGAAGTCTGTAGTTTGAGATCATGTGGTATTTATAAGGAATATAATTATATTTAAAAAATTAAACATTTTTTTTAAAAAGTCATAGCTTGTGGGGTAAAACGCCCCCTATGCTGAGGGGTAAAACGCCCCCCTGGGGGCATAGTTTCTCTCTATCATAATTACTATAATAAAATATTTCTGTCTATCAAATCCTTTGTTTTACACTTAATGCAGTATAACTAGGTGGTAAAATCTAAATATTTGAACAAAACATGAAAAAATTACCTCAAGTGAGCATTAACTAGCTAGCTTGCTAGCAAAGTTAGCTCACTGATGGAAGGTAGTTAAATTTGGCTATTTTGGACATTGCTGAAATAAATATTAATATATATACATGTTGATACATTACTTGCCTTTTACTTTTAGAGATTAAAAACTATTGTCTGTTAATTTTGCTGTTGATCTATGAAGCAAACTGGTTGGTAAGAAAGGGGGCATTTTACCCCACCTTGGGGGGCGTTTTACCCCACCGCTGGGGCAAAACGCCCCCTTTGTACAAAAATATTTTCAGTGAAAATACTAATTAATTATGAAGGCTGAGCAATTTTAATATTTGGTGAATAACTCCTGCCATAGTCACTCAAAACCGGGATGGCAATTCTAGTCACATTAATGTTTTGTTTCACTGTAACGTCACACTTTCCTTAAGGGGGGCGTTTTCCCCCACTCTACCCTAAGTATGTCTGAATTCTTAGTATCCATAAAAGAGTGGGCAAGAATTACCTAGGTGACGTACTAATTCTCGCGAGATTCGGACATGCGTATACTTAAAAGCGTGTTCGAATATGCCTACTTACATATGTAGTAGGAGAAAACAGTACGTGAACATCAATATTCATAAAGAGTAGGCGAGAAGTTCCCGGATCTCCTACTGCTTCTGCCCAGATTCTGAAGCACCCATCGATGGCCTCCTAATCATCCTCATTGGCTTCATAACACTGTCTCCTCTCCACCAATAAGCTGGTGTGTGGTGGGCATTCTGGCGCAATATGGCTGCTGTCGCATCATCCAGGTGTATTACAAAGTGGATTTACTTTATACAACTTAATGACGCTTATTTTAAATGTCTTTTTACATCTGACAGGAAAATATTCTATAAGTATTGCAGTTAGCACATCACAACATGAAATAGACATCTGAGTGATGAATGTATGCTATTATGTAGAATTCACTGTTGTCAACGCGGTTTACATTAGATAAATGAGCTGTAAGGTAAATGAATTAATCTATAAAGTAACTAAACATAAGTTATCTATTTTATTTGTCCATTAGTATAAATTGAGGAACATTTATGTTGGATAAAGTGTGAGTTAACACATCAGCAACAACCTCAACATGTAAATCTAGTATTGAGCACATAAATCACAGAGGTAACGTGAATCTTCTCTGGATGTTACAGGGACAGATGAACGTGTGTTTATTGAGCACATAAATCACAGAGGTAACGTGAATCTTGTCTGGATGTTACAGGGACAGATGAACAGATGTTTGTTTATCCGGTGGAGAGCGGCTGATGAAGGAATGCTGCCATCAAAGGCTTTGACTGAGTATACTACAGAAATTAATAACAAAATCTATTTAAATCTTAAGTTAATAATTCATTACATTTATATTGCGCTTTTTCTGAGACCTCAAAGCGCTTTACATAGATGGGGGAATCTCCTCAACCACCACCAATGTGCAGCATCCACTTGGATGATGCGACGGCAGCCATATTGCGCCAGAACGCCCACCACACACCAGCTTACTGGTGGAGAGGAGACAGTGATGAAGCCAATCAGTGTATGGGGATGATTAGGAGGCCATGATGGACAGAGGCCAAGGGGCAAATTTGGCCAGGATGCCGGGGTTACACCCCTACTCTTTTTCGAAGGACATCCTGGGATTTTTAATGACCACAGAGAGTCAGGACCTCGGTTTAACGTCTCATCCGAAGGACGGTGCTCTTTTGGCAGTATAATGTCCCCGTCACTATACTGGGGCATTAGGACCCACACAGACCACAGGGTGAGCACCCCCTGCTGGCCTCACTAACACCTCTTCCAGCAGCAACCTGGTTTTCTCAGGAGGTCTCCCATCCAGGTACTAACCAGGCTCAGCCCTGCTTAGCTTCAGTGGGCAACCAGTCTTGGGCTACAGGGTGATATGGCTGCTGGTAACGTGAAGTTGTAGTTTATTTTAATTATTGTAATTTCAAACAGAGCTATTATAGCACTTTTCTGATTCTTGATTGTGGCGAGCAGGACGAGGTCGAGGGCCGTGGGAGAACGGCACGAGGCCGGTGGCGTGATTGCAAATGAGTGACACCTGCGCGACGCACCGGTCTCGCATCTCTCACGGAGGAGCGGAAGCATAAAGGAGGAGCGACGACAGTGAAGAGCGAGAGAGGACAGGCCTGATTTTTAGTTGATGTTTTGTTTTTGGTTTGTGTTGCCAGCAGTCGTCCGTGAGGGGCTGCTGGCTTTTACTTTCATTTTTGTATTTGTGTATTTATTTATTAAATATGTTTGAATGTCCGCCGGTTCCCGCCTCCTTCTTCCCATAACATCTGAACCCCGTTACATTGATATATGTGCATTTGCTGCAGATCTTTTGTGGTGAAGCAGGACCCGATGACAGCGGCATTTGTGGGGAAAAAAGGGGGGGGGACCTGAAATAAAAATAAAAAGGAAGATCATTTTGTTACTTTTGAAAATTGAGATGTGTTCACTGCACTTGTTCATTCACTGCATGGTGTAAAGACGTTAGACAGTATATATTATAGTTGTGATTTTTCTGTAAAAAACATGTTTTATGTAGGGTAGAGTGGGGGAAAACGCCCCCCCTTAAGGAAAATGTGACATTACAGTGAAACAAAACATAAATGTGACTAGAATTGCCATCCCGGTTTTGAGTGACTATGGCAGGAGTTATTCACCAAATATTAAAATTGCTCAGCCTTCATAATTAATTAGTATTTTCACTGTAAAATATTTTTGTACAAAGGGGGCGTTTTGCCCCAGCGGTGGGGTAAAACGCCCCCCAAGGTGGGGTAAAATGCCCCCTTTCTTACCAACCAGTTTGCTTCATAGATCAACAGCAAAATTAACAGACAATAGTTTTTAATCTCTAAAGGTAAAAGGCAAGTAATGTATCAACATGTATATATATTAATATTTATTTCAGCAATGTTCAAAATAGGCCAAATTAACTACCTTCCATCAGTGAGCTAACTGTGCTAGCAAGCTAGCTAGTTAATGCTCACTTGAGGTCATTTTTTCATGTTTTGTTCAAATATTTAGATTTTACCACCTAGTTATACTGCATTAAGTGTAAAACAAAGGATTTGATAGACAGAAATATTTTATTATAGTAATTATGATAGAGAAACTATGCCCCCAGGGGGGGGCGTTTTACCCCTCAGCGTAGGGGGCGTTTTACCCCACAAGCTATGAGTTTAAAAAAAAAAAAAATTTTTTTTAAATATAATTATATTCCTTATAAATAATATATGATCTCAAACTACAGACTTCACTATTCATCTATCATACATCACTGCGATATCCTGCAGAACAATATTCTCTTAAAAACTTATTTACTAATATCTGAAAATTATAGCATTTACCATGTAATCCTCTTCTCTTCAAATGTGTCGCTGGTGTCAGCTTATCCATAGAGATTTGTATATCCCCGTTATCAACGTAGTGCATAGCAACAGTAAAAATGTATCTTGACTACTTTTAGTGGTTATTTTGGGAAAAACAGGTGGGGGGCGTTTTACCCCAGGGGGGCGTTTTCCCCCACTCTACCCTATAACTGGGGAGCTCCAGTAAGTACCTCCATTTTTGCATATAAAATTAATAAATTAACATATTTAAGAGAGTTTCATAATAAAAATAATATCTTTAAGGATAAAACTGTGGGTTAAAAATATAAGAACTTAAATCAACCCATAATTTATTGATTATACTACAATCACAAAATAAATGAGCCGCTGTTTCTTCAACAAGACCACAATGAGCAAGTTTCATCAATAGATATTTACAGATAGATGAGTTAAACCTGTCGCTCATCTCCTTTAAGTTGTTGCGCTTGTGATAACGTCTGTGGTGGATTTTTAACAGATAAAATAAACTGTATATCAAACTAATATGAACTCTAACATCTAAACTTACGTCCCTTTTTAGGCCTAACAAAACTAATACTTTGAAACACAATGTACTAAAACATTCTGTCCTGTGTTTTTGGATGTTGCATTTTTGCCATACCCCTTTTACCATTGGTTGTGTGAGTGTAAAAATAACAAATTTGGGAAATGAAACTAGGTTTGAACCTTGTGATTAACAATGAAGTAATCATTAAAACAAAATTGCTTTACCTAATAACAGAAGGGTTTGTCTATGAAAGCCAATCAAATTGTGGGGAAATGAATGCAGCATGACATTTTTGCCATACCTCCTTATTCTATAAAAACTGTTGTATTCTTCTTGGGGGAGATTCTCTGAGAACTGCTCGAGAGATCCTCCGGCCGTGATTAAAGCATTTAAAGGACATTTGCTGAAGTATGTTTGTCGATTATTCCTGTGCAGGAAGAAAGCTAGTTAGGTAGACTATATATTAAACGCCGATTGGAGACGTTAGGGAACGTCGATTGTAGACGACCCAGGGAACGTCGATTGGAGACAACCCAGTTAGCTAGGTTTAGGGAAAAATCTACGACACGTCATACATCACGAGAACGTCAACATGACAGATGATGTACGGATTGTATTCATACTTAACGAGATCAGACTATATAATACCTACTCTTTTAGCACTCGTTAAGTACGTACTTATTGAAATTAAGTACCTAATCAGTGAGTATGTGGTTTTGGACGCAGCCAGGGTCTCTTTAGGATTTTTAATTATAAAGTAAAGTCTCTTTTACAGTAGTTGAGTAAGGTTGATAACAGTAAAAATAACCCAAAGATAAGACGCTTTAATCTTCAGGAGGGGGTTAAAGCCAAAATAACAAACAAAAGTGTAAGCTACCTGCGAGTAAGGGAATTTAACCCTTAATCGCTGTTAAAAAAGGATAACACTTAAGATGTTTGGGGTCATTTTGACCCCAAACTTTTAAAGAGCGATTGCATAAGGAAATATAAATTTTTTAAATGGAAAACTATATATAATTTTTTTTATTTACTTCTCAACTATACATTTATGCTGTGTTTTTGTGGAAATTTTGAAGTTTTTTTACCTATTTACTGCACAATTACATAACTAGGCCATAAATTGGCTCATGAAAAAAAGATTTTTTAAAGAAAAAATCACTTAAATGATGATCTTAATTAAATCTAAATAGTTTTTGGACATTGCTCTATGTGTTAGGGATAGAATACTGACATCTGCTGGTTTGTGGAAAAACTTTAGAAATTATAATTAAGCTTGTTCCATGTTGCATATGTGACATTATTCAGATTTATGCCAGTTTAGTTGATTTTATTTGCCAATTTCTATAAAAATGCTCTCTGTTGCAGTGACATACGTGTGTGTTGTGTGTGTTTGTGTGTGTGTGTGTGTATGAGATAGAAAGTTCGTTCCACTTTGGGTTTATGCTCTAGGACCAGACCTTCATTTAAATGTATTTTTTTTTAGATTTATGCCAGTTTTGTTTATTTTATTTGCCAATTTCTGTAAAAATGCTCTCTGTTGCAGTCACATACATGTGTGTGTTTGTGTGTGTGTGTGAGTGTGTGTGTATGAGATAGAAAGTTCGTTCTACTTTTTATTTATGCTCTAGGACCAGACCTTGGTTTATTTGTAAAAAATTTCAGATTTATAATGGATTTACTTTTATTTTTTTGACAAACAAAATTTTAAAAAGTCATTTTTTTTCATTTTCCCATTCATTTTC
The DNA here is from genome assembly GCF_951802725.1 of Rutilus rutilus. Taxonomy (NCBI): domain Eukaryota; kingdom Metazoa; phylum Chordata; class Actinopteri; order Cypriniformes; family Leuciscidae; genus Rutilus; species Rutilus rutilus. The sequence goes on along the minus strand of NC_140210.1, from coordinate 10,050,911 downwards.
AATGTGGGGTCATTTTGACCCCAAACAGCTTAAATGGTACTTTTTTTTTTTTACACACCTTTAGAACAACCAAATCAAGCCCAGTTTTTTTGTGCATGTTTAGATAGATTATTTAGGAAAAGTCACAGAGTTTCATGCCCCTGAGATGAAGGTAACACTTTTAAAAAATGAAGGAAAAGTCCATTGGGGTCATTTTGACCCCAAACAGCGATTAAGGGTTAATGAACATATCAAACAAAAAAGAATATAATAAACAACAAATCTCTTCCCTGAGTACCTTACTATCCCAAAACAGAAGAAAAACAGAGGTGAGTAAAAACAAAAAGGCACCCACCTCCCTACTATGTCAACAAGCAACAAATAATGCGGGGCACACCAAGCTTTCTGTCACTACAGCAAATACAACAGGCTTTCTTAAAGAAACATTAAGGCTCAAAGCACACAACATTCAGAAAAGTCGGGGAATGTGAACAGGCCATGCTCTCTCTGGTGAACAGTCATTTCCCTCTGTTTAAATGCAAGCGCTTCTCCACTGGAGGAACTGACGAGGAACAGGTGGCATCAATTAGACTCCTGCGAGAGGACAGGGCAGAACAGAGGAGAACAGGCAAAAACTACATTTCCCAGCAGGCTGTTGGTCAACAGGAAAAACACAGTCACACACATTCACAAAATTAACCAGAAGAAATGACATACGTCCTGGTACTTAACAGTCACATGACTGAACATTAAAATACATAACAATTACATAATTTTTTATTGTATATCTTTCTCACTGTGTAAATCGACTGATGGACATTATTTAAAAAAATCTATATAAATCAGTATTTACAAAAAACAATTGAGATTTAATTCTTCATTCATGCCTAGAGGGTATAAACATTTAAGGTCAAAGATCGATTTACATTTGTAAGAGCCATTTTAATTCAATTATATATTTGTCAATTGGGGCGCTCTGACAATGGTATATTAGATACACATGGGTAAATAACAACAGGGGCCGGTTGCACCAGCTGTGCATAAGTTACAACCTAGCCTAGTTTTGGCGTAAATGGGCACTAAGTTACAACTTACGCATTACAAAATATTTTTGCGTTGCACCATTAAACTTAGTTTAAACGTAACTCTACGTTCCATCTAAATATTTACGAAGCCTCTGCCCATGAATAACGGTCGGAATGAGATGGCAGCCAGATTAGATCACATCATTGAGCTCGTAATTGACAATGAAGAACCGCAAATTCTTTGACGAGTTTTACAAGACAGACATCAGCCTTTGGATATTTATGATGATGTCGACATATATGCTTGTTTGCGCTTTAAAAGAGAGGGGATAATGCGGATAATGGACTTGATCGCGCCTGATATTCAACATGAAAAAAGATAGAAACGGTGCTCTCTCTCCAAGCCTACAAATGTGTGTCGCATTACGTTATTTTGCTTCTGGATCAATGCAAAACTTAGTAGGCGATAGCATACAAATTCACAAATCTACAGTATGTAGAGTGATCCAGAGGATGTCTCTTGCCTTGTGTCGCCACATGAACAACTACGTGTGCATGCCAAGCATAAATGTACAAAACACAAACAGTCTAGTCAAGTCAAGTCATCTTCATTTATATAGCGCTTTTAACAATGTAGATTGTTTCAAAGCAGCTTTGCAGAGATAAACGTATAATTTAAGGTAACAGAGATTGTTTTGGCTTTATAGCGGTTCTTTAATAAAGATATTTACCAGCTAAAGTTAGTTTTGATTGATTCGCTTCCGTCACAAACGATCATTTGTTTGTAAATTAGGGGCCGCTAAGACGACAGCATTCTCTCTACACAGACTTTAAACGTGAACCTGTGATAAACGCTGATGGCGTTCACATGCGCATTAAGAATTGGTTCTATAGTTATGTGCATTTGAATATATGTGCGCAGGTTTGTAATTCCCTACAAACCAAGCCTAAACAAAGTACTGGTCTTTCCTTATAAATTTTGATACAGAATTTTATTTTATTTTGTCACTTCGGGGTAAGATCATGGCAGTCAGAGATAAAACCATGCTCCTCATTACCATGTGTATATTGTCTTTAAAATAAATAAATAGTAATAAACTATAGAATTTCTTATAAAAATATTGTAAACCACATACATATCTGTGCTAAACTCTGCAGGGCAAACAGGGAATGTCACAAGGTTGAGGAAGTTATTTTTATTTTCTCAACTATCACTTTAATAACATGACTAATAATACAGTTTGTACCTTGCAGGGATCTTGGCATAGTATGCTGAACTACAAGTTGGAACAGGGATGAAAACCTTAGTGACAGGACTATCTACATTAAAAGAAAAAAAAAGAAGCCTGACAGAAAACAATGCGGCAACTTTTCACTTTTCTGACTCAATAATTACCTAACAATTTCTCTTGTGAATATTTTATTTATATTTTTTTGCATATTTATGTTGCAATGGAATAAAGGTGTGGTCACATTTGTAAAAATTTCTGTGTAATGACGTGGGCAAAAAGGTTCATTGTCAACAGTGTAGCGAAGTATGGATGAAGCACAGCTCACTCAGAAGACATTTTCAATCAGCAATCTGTTGAGTCAATCTGGAGAATTTGAGTGACAAACTTTTAAAGAATTTACCAAACACCAAATTCCTGACTGTGTGGATTCCTATTGAAATGACTGGAATTCACCTGTGAAAATTTGCAGAAGTACAGTTAACCTGCACCCTAAAGAGTCCGAAATTGCGTTTTTTCGTATTCGTGATTTGGTGGCTGTGAATTGTCAAAACACCATTCAAAATGCTTGCTATGGATGCGAAAAACGCAGAAAATCGAATCTGATCTGAATTTTTTTTATGACGGACGAAAGTTTCGGAAGCAGTGTGCAAGCGTGATAGACATAAAAGGTCGTATTTATTTTTTAACGTGCGAAAATTTACCTTAAAGTGAACAGACAAACAGAAACCAAAACAACCTCTTAAACATATACTCTGTATATGTATTATAATTTACTATAAACAGAAGCCAAAAAGGTAAGCACGCAATGCGTCTTTCTGATTTTGCATATAGGCTATAGCCTACCGCATGCAAATAGAAACAAGATAAATTAAGATGAATCCTAAATGAAATCTGTCAAGAACATGTCTAGGTCTTATGCAAGTCTAAGTTAGTTAAATTTGTATTTGTTGCTATTTATCCCTTAAAGTTGGCCAACTTGGCCCAATATTTTGATTCGCAAAAATTAAGGAATTCAAAATGAAGCTGACATAAGAGCAGTTTGAGAAAAACTCTGTAGGTTTCATCACCCAGGGCTACGAAAGTAGTTTGGTTACATACTGAAACATATTTGAGGCATGATGGAATCTATTTTTATTCTTTGTTAAATTCAGACTCCTGTTTTATGATAATCTTGGTTCTTTTTTCCAGATTTCATTTTTTAACCTTCTAACCTACTTATTTTTTATGCTATAGTCTCCTTTTTCTTGGTGATCAGGTCAATCAAAAACTGTAAAACCACTGTAAAAACTGTCACAGTGATGATTTTTAAAATATGAATGATACATATGTGATATTTTTCTTTACAAGTCAACAGGCTTATATTTCACACAGTAGTTCATGGTTTAATTATTGCAATTAAAGCTTTTTTAACTTTCAGTGATCAAGTTGATCTAAAAAAAAACGATTAAAAAGATGTGTTGACACGTTGGATCCAACTGATATTATTACTGTCAAGTTTGGTTGCAGAAGAGAGGAAGCATGATATACACTGTAAAATCCAACAGTGATTCTAACTAACACTTTTTAGTTAACTTTACTTAATGTCTTAACTTAACTGTAAAAATCTAGTAATCTGTACTATTCACATACTATATGCTTTGTTTTCTAAGAAAACCCAAGTTCAGATTAATTGATTAGTTTGAGGGTGGTTTTTGAGGCAGGGAAAATCTTAATGGACTTTTCACTTAAAGGTATAGCGGAGGATTTTCCCGAATTTTAGAAAAGAACCGCCCTCTCCACTTTTTGAAAAAATGCACATGCGCAACACTCTACCTGCTCCCGAGAGGGAACGCCTATTAAACGTGTGCACGAGAGAGCATGCACGGGCTAATCATAGCTTACATTACCTTTTACTAGCAGTGATTTTAAATGGGTTTCTCCAAATAACATGCCAAACTTTACCTGTCAAGTAGAAACGTCCCGACTGAGGCATCAGTGGGAAGACCAACCTGTGTTTTGAGCGCACGCCATCGTGTGAATCGTGTGCACGAGCACGTATAACGGCCTTACATAAACATATCACCAGAATGATTGACACTTAGGAGGACCAATAGTCTTGATGATCCACCCGGAAAAAGAAATCCTCCGCTATACCTTTAATGGACTCTGTTTGCATTCACTCACTCATGAATGAATGAATGATGTATAACATATTTCATGTCAATTAATGATCTTTTATAATTTTGTTGCTAACACTTATGTCCTACACACCTTGTGAAACTTTTAATTGTGTTGATATAATCCCTCTATATTTGTGACAATCTTGCAATTGATCATATTGATTGCCTTAAAAAAAAGCAAGTAAAGTGAAATAGGAATAGTATGTGGTACTGACAAATGCTTAGTTAGTATAGTTCACTTACACAAGAGTTCTAGTAACTAAAAAGAACTGTAGAGAGTACTTGATAATTTACTTTAAATAAAATATAATTGTTACCATTGTTGTGTTTTGCAGGCTGAATGTTGAAGTCTGTGTGACTCAAGTATGATGAATTGCAAGATTGTCACAAATATAGAGGGATTATATCAACACAATTAAAAGTTTCACAAGGTGTGTAGGACATAAGTGTTAGCAACAAAATGATAAAAGAACATTACTTGACATGAAATATGTTATACATCATTCATTAATTTTTATATATATATATATATATATATATATATATATATATATATATAAACTTATCTTCCTTTGAAACTGAATTACTGATTTCTTGTTGCAATCACTGCATCAATGGGAAGAGAATTACAATAGTATAAATGAAGTTCCAAGTGCCCAACCAAAGGGATCACTAATCGCCATAATGGTGACTAAAAACATTTTAGGAAAATCAACATCAATTTATGAAGTCAGCTTATGTGATGTTCTCTCAAATGTATCAGTTATATTAAAATTTCAACATTCAAGATGACTTTGGGAAATGAGTGAATGCAAACAGAGTCCATTAAGTGAAAAGTCCATTAAGATTTTCCCCGCCTCAAAAACCACACTCAAACTAATCAATTAAGCTGAACTTGGGTTTTCTTAGTAAACAAAGCATATAGTATGTGAACAGTGTAGATTACTAGATTTTTACAATTAAGTTAAGACATTAAGTAAAGTTAACTAAAAAGTGTTAGTTAGAATCACTGTTGGATTTTACAGTGTATAGCCTGCTTCCTCTCTTCTGCAACCAAACGTGACAGTAATAATATCAGTTGGATCCAACGTGTCAACACGTTTTTTTTTAGATCAACTTGATCACTGAAAGTTAAAAAAGCTTTAATTGCAATAATTAAACCATGAACTACTGTGTGAAATATAAGCCTGTAAACTGCTCTTATGTCAGCTTCATTGTGAATTCCTTAATTTTTGAGAATCAAAATATTGGGCCAAGTTGGCCAACTTTAAGGGATAAATAGCAACAAATACAAATTTAACTAACTTAAGCCCTATTCGCACGGGATTAGTATTACCTAGGGACCTCCGGTAATTTGTAATAATCGCAGAGGTCGTCTGTGATTTTTATCCCGTGCGAATCTGCCATGTCTGTAAAAATGTCTGTAAAAATTCCCCCGAAAATTACGTACCATATTTCGGCCAACACAGGGGTCCTCTGATAATACCAGTCCCGCGCGAATCCCCATGTCTGTGATTTGGGCTGTTTTTCTGTGAGCCTATCGTTTCCTAAAGAACGTAATAACCATTATGGGCCGTTTAACAGTCCATTTTACGTCTGTATTATAACTATATTAACAACTAGAAAAATGCATTTCCGGAGGAACTGCAAAGTGTGCTTGCTCGTGTTGTGGAACAAAGGGGAAATAGGGAGCTGTTCCTTTAATGTCGTAAGGACGTAAATTGTAGTACGAGTGGGAGGGAATTATGGGTAGAGTAGTACGGAACACGCATGGTCGTGTGTACAGCATGGAATAGAGCGGAGATGTATGTTTCCTTGTTTTCTGTTGTTTCCATTAGAGATGCGCTGAGTATTTGTGTTCACTGCAACATTGTGGGTCATGTGGATGCATGTCGGAGAGACCAATAAAGCAGCATACTCAGAACACTTTGTATAACTCATCATTTGCACGGACTTGAGGAACTGGTAAACTTTTACGCACACACATACGGCTGCAGAGACGGAGAGCGCCGAAGTGAAAAAGTTAACATTGGGGGCTCGTCCGGGATCTTGTTCGTCGCATTTGGTGAGTTATATGGACAATCTGTAAACGGAAGCAGATGTTATCAGAGAGAGAGAGCAACATGACAGATCGTGAGAGAGCAGGGATGACGGGAAAATACTCTCATACAAATAAGAGCAGTCAATTGAACGCTATGTCTGTAATGACGGGGAATGAGGAAAAACGGACGCACATCTCATTCGCGGATTGGTTAAATGAATTGGATGTTCAAGTGTCCAATAGTGAAAGTAAAAATAATCCGTTCAAGCAAAGTTTTGTCCCTTCCCCTCAATCAGCTACAGTTAACGGATCAAAAATACCACCACAGACCATGAGTGAAACCAACCCCTTCAAAAGTGTTGTGGAAAGTGAGTTTACATATGACAGTGGGATTGACACACCATGTTACATACAGAGCACGCCAGCAAATCTGAACTACTACCCACAAGCTGTGTACAAAGACCTAACTGCTAAACCAATGTCACAATATATGTCACCAATGAATCGCTTTCCACATGAGAGTGGTACAGTCCAGCATAGCGTTCATGAGGCTGAAAATAAAACTGCTTATATGAATGCTGATGAGAGTTGTTTTCCTGAGTTTATTAGACCCAGCCTGCAGGGAAGAAAACCACGTCAGGCATGTTACGATCTATCATCTGACAGTGGAGAGGAATGCAGTAGCCCAAGAGAAAGAATCCCTACTCTCCGACCAGGTCAGTTTGATGGTTCAATGTCGTGGAGAGAGTTCCTAAATCGTTTTGAGGATTGTGCCAGAGCTAATCACTGGTCTAAAAGGACAATGACTGTGCAGATGAGGTTTTGTTTGGTCGGAGCAGCAGGTGCTGTGATACATAAAAACCCCAGGTCGGGTAGATGGGATTACGTTCGCATTGTGGAGGAAATGGATGCCGCGTACGGGCCGTCATCCGAGCATGCAGCTGCCATTGGGATAGAGCTGAGGCAGAGGGTCCGCAAGGCAGGTGAGCCGCTACATGTGCTAAGAGATGATATCTATGAGAAAGTCTCCATTGTCTATGCAGATCGCTCTGAAAGAGAGCAGGACTCCATCAGCGTTGAAGTGTTCACTAACGCCATGGGGGACGCTGACATTGTGCAAAGACTGCTGGAAGAGCGCCCACGTACGCTGGGTCGTGCTTACGATATTGCTCATAGATACGAGACCACACGACGAACTGCCGCCAGTGTAACACAACTCATGCAGTCAGCCACAAGGCCAATTGAACGGAGAGCCAGAGCTGCAGCAGTCCGCGAATGCCCCGAACCGAGTGAAAGTGAAGGAGAGGGTTCAGTGTCGCCACACTCTGATCAGAGACAGAAAGCATTCAGAATGGAATCCAAACCGCACCAATTAAGATTCAACAAACGAGGGAAAATTACTTGGGGAGAGATTGTATGCCACAACTGCCAAGGCATTGGACACATGAGACGGAACTGCCCTTCACCCAGGCTCGATCTGCCCCGTGTAACTCCAGTACTACACCATTCTGCTGACATCCAACCTACTTCCACCGTTCTCCAGGTAAAGGGCACTGGTCCTGAGATGTGTATACACACACTGTTATACAGCATGGAGCTATGTGCTCTCTTGGACAGCGGAGCGAGAAGGAATGTGCTACCCCGTCACTGCTATGAGGCTATTAATGAAGGAGTTCGACCCCCACTTGAACTATCGACAGTACAGGCTCTGCAAGGAATAGGCCCTATAAATGTGAATGTTCTTGGGGAGGTCCACGTGCCGATACAGGTCGGAACACACACGGTCAGCGTTAACTTCATTGTAGCCGATGTAACAGAGGACACAGAAGCAATTCTTGGACACCCGTTCCTGGAACAAGCACGAGCACGTCTCGACTTTGGCAGTCAGAAAATTGTACTGTTCGGGGAGCAGATACCTTACTTTAATCCCAAAAATAAACCCAGGGTACACGTTGTCAGAATAGCACGCACCGCTGTTCTGGAAGCAGGACGTGAATATATCGTGCCAGGAAATCCACATTTCCGAGAACATGTGCAGGGCAATGTGTTACTGAGTCCAACAAAAGGGTTTATGGAGAAACACAGAGTGTTGGTGGCACGGATTGTAGTTGATGCTCATCCCAATAAACAGATTCCAATAAGACTGTATAACCCAGGCACCGATGCCGTGCAAGTAAGGAAGGGGGCCATTGCCGGGTTTCTACAGCCTGCAAATGTCGTAAAGGTTGCCAATTCTGAGCTGCCAACTGCAAGCACAACCACCGCAACTGTTCCAAGTCATTTGCAGTCTTTATATGCTGAGAGCATAGTGCATCTGGGGAAGTCAGATCAAGAAGAACTAGCAGAACTCCTGAGCACTTATGGTGACGTTTTCTCGGCTGGACAGATGGACCTTGGTCGCACCAACCTGGTGCAACATGACATCCAAACACGACCATGTCCACCGGTAAAACAGCAGCCCCGAAGGATGGCCTTTGAGAAACAGCGCAGTGCAGACGAACAGATCCAGCAAAACCTTGACACTGGTTTAGCTGCCCCTAGCCATAGCAGCTGGGCTTCGCCAATTGTTATGGTCCGGAAGAAAGATCAGTCCTACAGACTGTGTGTGGACTGTAGAATCCTGAATGAACGCACTATTAAGGATGCTTACCCCCTTCCGCGAATCCAGGATACCTTGGACACTCTGTCTATGGCAAAATGGTTTAGCACCCTGGATCTAGCTTCAGGCTATTGGCAGGTGGAGTTGACTCCAAGGGCACGGCAGGCTGCTGCGTTCTGCAGCAGGAAGGGGCTATTCGAATGAAATCTGATGCCATTTGGGCTGTGCAACGCCCCAGCGACGTTCCAGCGCTTAATGGATCGGGTCCTGGCTGGACTACAATGGGAAATTTGCTTAGTCTATTTGGACGACATAATTGTTCTGGGGAGGGATGCCAAAGAAATGATTCAGCGCCTAGCACAGGTATTCGAAAGGTTGCGCCAGGCCAACCTCAAGTTGAAACCTGCTAAGTACTGCCTCTTCCGCCGCCAGGTGATCTATCTGGGTCATGTAGTTTCAGAGGAAGGCATCGCCACTGATCCTCAGAAGGTGGAAAAGATTCGAGAATGGCCGCAGCCTACAAGTGTTAATAAAATCCGACAATTCGTTGGTTTAGCATCTTACTACCGGCGCTTTGTCAGAGATTTTGCCACAGTGGCCAAGCCCCTTCATGATCTGTTGCGAAAGAATGCCAGATTTCAATGGACCCCTGAAAGTAATCAAGCATTTGAAAAACTGAAAGAGCTTCTCACCACCGCTCCTGTTCTGGGGTATCCTATGGATCATGGCGACCTCATTCTCGATACGGATGCCAGTAATTTTGGAATCGGAGCTGTGTTATCTAGTGTTGTTTTTGGCGGCCTGTTTTAATTTTAGTTTTAGTCTAGTCTTTGTGTCAAGCTGTCGTTTTAGTTTTTATTAGTTTTAGTCACGTTCATACTCTTTTTAGTCTAGTCAAGTTTTAGTCGACGAAAACGGATGACATTTTAGTCTAGTTTTAGTCAACGAAAACTGATGACATTTTAGTCTAGTTTTAGTCGACGAAAACTGATGACATTTTAGTCTAGTTTTAGTCAATGAAAATTGTATTTTAGTCTCTTTTTAGTAATGCAATTCTATTTAACCCAGTCAATATATAATTTCAAACAAGGTTATCTTATTAGTATATTTAGGGCTGTGACGGTGGCAGTTTTTTTTTACCACCGTGGTAATGGACCAACTACCGGCGGTGGTTGGGGGTTATTTAAAAAAAAAAAAAAAAAAAACTCGTTTTATATTTCCACACAAAGACGCGTGATATACACTCTGCGCTCTGAGAGGGATGTGGGACACGAGCAGGAAAGAGACCATCGATCTCTTTATGATATCTTCGTGTTTTCTACTTGATGTAAATTGGTCTGAAGAGCGAATTTTATCCTCCACAAGGGCGAAATATTAGGCTGTTTGAGATTGCGCTGCCAGAGAAAGTGAAACTAAAAATCACCCGCGCGTGTGAAACTATGGGTTCACGCACAACTCTCTCATTCGTCGTGACGTTATAACATTTCGTCTCGTCTCGTTTTGGTCAACGAAAATGAAGAGACATTTTAGCATAATTTTTATTTTGTAAACCACATTTAGTCTCGTTTTTATTCGTCAACGATATTGCATTATACATGTATTTTAGTCATCGTCACATGACCAGCATTTACGTCTCGTCTCGTCTCGTTTTCGTCAGGTGATAACGGTTCGTTGACGACAATATTTCGTCATAATTTTCGTTGACGAAAGCAACACTAGTGTTATCCCAACTCCAACATGGCGAGGAACGCGTACTAGCCTATGGCAGTCGAGGATTGACACTAACGGAGCGGAATTACTGCACCACACGGAGAGAGTTGTTGGCTGTAGTGGAGTTCTCAGCACATTTCCGTCAATATCTTTTGGGCAGACCTTTTGTCGTGCGGACAGATCATAGTAGTCTGCAGTGGCTGATAAACATGAAATAACCAGAAGGACAGTTGGCTTGGTGGTTGGAAAAGCTTGGAGAGTATGATTTCAAGGTTGTGCATCGGCCTGGGCGCCAACATGGAAATGCAGATGTGCTATCCAGGAGACCATGTCGTTCAAATTGTGCCTGCAGCCTTAAAGAACCTTCTTCCAGTAACCCTCAGGTCTGTCATCAGGCAGTTCAGTGTGATCTTGACATTGGACCTGGAAATGCTAATCCCGAGTTCTGTCCAGTGGGGGTAGTGCAGCCTGTCATGACTGCGAGTACTGCTCCATTCCTAGGGTGGACTGCTGAGGAACTTCGCTCCGCTCAGGCAACTGACAGCGATATTGCCCCAATCAAAAGGTGGATGGAGGAAGGTGGGGAACGGCCCCCCTGGGGTGATGTGTTGCCTTATGGACCGGCGACTAAAGCTTACTGGAGCCAGTGGAAGAGATTGTATCTAAAAGATGGCATCTTGGTAAGGCGTTTCTACCTGATGGAGGGCCCAGAGTTTTATCCTCAAATTATCTTGCCAAAAGTCTTTCGGAAGGATGTCATGCATCAGATGCACGATGGACCAGTGGGTGGACACTTCGGGGTGGAGTGGACGCTGTCCCGATTACAGTCGCGGTATTACTGGTACCAGATGCGGGAGGATGTTACGCTCTGGTGTCGCACGTGTGCCAGCTGTGCTGCGAAGGCTCGACCCACAAAGACCCCGCAAGCGCCAATGGGCACTGTTCGGGTGGGGGCTCCCATGGAAAGGATTGCTGTCGACTTGATGGGCCCCATGAATGAAACAGAACAATTCAACAGTTACATTCTTGTGGTGCAGGACTATTTCACTAAGTGGGTGGAAGCCTACCCCCTGCCCAACGACCAGGCGGTCACTGTTGCAGAGGTTATAGTTACTGAATGGGTCTGTCGCTACGGAGCACCGTCGACACTGCATAGTGACCAAGGCTCTAACTTCGAATCTTGTGTTTTCCAAGCGATGTGTGAATTATTAGGAATTGAGAAGACTCGAACGACACCTTTCCGCCCCCAGTCGGATGGACAAGTGGAGCGATTTAATGCCACCCTCCAGAAAATACTGGCTACCACTTCAGAGTGGTGTCACTGGGACTGGGATCTCATGGTTCCCATGGCTGTGATGGCTTACCGAGCTACCAAGCATAGCTCCACTGGTTTCACCCCAAACATGATGCTCTTCGGCCGGGAGTTGATGGAGCCTGCTGATCTAGTTGTAGGGCTACCTTTTAGTGAAACCTCAGCTCCCACTCCTCCACAATATGTTGCTGAAATGAGAGAAAGGTTGGAGTTGGCACATCAAATTGCCAGAGAGCAACTGGGTCGTTCCGTTGAACGTGCCAAAAAGCAATATGACAAGAATGTGGCGAGGACACATTATAGGGTCGGTGATGCTGTATGGTACCTCATAAAAGGGACTAAAAGGGTGCAAAATAAGATCAGGAAGTTCCTACCTGCGTATGAGGGTCCTTACTTCGTTCTAGGACACTTGGATGATATGGTGTATCGAATCCAGAAAGGTCCAAAGACAAAAGTGAAGGTCGTTCATCACGATAAGCTCAAGCTGTATCATTCCCGACAACCCCTGGAAAATAGCTGGGTGTTTAAAAGTTTGGAAGCCTGGCAACCCCAAGAGGTTCCTACTCCCAGTCTTGGAGCTAACTTTAGTGACCTTGACCTTGGCCTCACTCACCTCTTTGCAGAGGAAACCGTAAATGACAGCGGCATGGAGCAGGTGCCTGTACTTGATGTGCCAATGACTAAACAGGAGGATAGAAATGTGCAGTGCGGAGAAGGTAGCACGGTGCAACCAAGTCAACCATGGACTGTTAACGGCCAAATTGGGGGTAGGCCGCAACGAGTTAAGAGACCACCAAAGTGGTTTGGTGACTGGACAAACTGATGCTCGAGGAAAAGAGACTTTGACAAACATACCAACTGTTCTACTGTTAAAAGAGAATTAATGTTGCATTAATGTTTTTTTATTTTCTATGTTGACCCCTGTGGATGTTATTTGTTGTGCCTATGGGTGAGTTCATCAACAACAAAGTATTATTATTATTATTAACATTTTTTGTGTGTGTGTGTAAACGCTCAGCTGCTATTTCCTCCTTCAAAAAGGGCAATGTGGAAAAGAAATTCCATCCACTAATTGGACTGCTTCCAAAAAGGGACTGTGTGTAATTAACTTTTATCCCATCCTTTTTCCCATCCAAGCACCGTGCTACCCTCTGCCTTATGGACTGTTTACCCTGTCACATGGGGCTGGATTACAAAGGCTAGTATCTCTATTGAGTGGAGTTCGCTAACATGGACTGTGCTCCATCAAGTGGAGTTGCCTCAGAGAAAAAAAAAAAGAGAGAAACAGGAGGCAGTATGTTGGATGTATTTCTTTCTGTTATTTGCACTGTGAAATGTTGATACATTTTAGAATCAGAATCAGAATCAGAATCAGAAAGAGCTTTATTGCCAAGTATGCTTGCGCATATGAGGAATTTGTCTTGGTGACAGTAGCTTCCAGTACACATACAATATAAAGTGACAAGACAAGTAACATAGGTATAAATAAAAAATAGAAAAAATAAAAATAAAATAAAAATAAAAAGATTATAAATTATAAATATATATAAAGTTATAAGGTGCTATAATGAAATGTCTGAGGGAAGTATTGCACATGTTTGTTCCACAGTAGCGGAACATTTAAGTGTTCATGAGGTAGATGGCCTGGGGAAAGAAACTTTTCCTGTGTCTGGTTGTTTTTGTGCTCGGTGCTCTGTAGCGTCGACCAGACGGTAACAGTTCAAACAGAAAGTGTGCTGGGTGTGACGGGTCCAGAGTGATTTTGCGAGCCCTTTTACTCACTCTGGATGAGTGCAGTACTTTGAGTGTGGGAAGGGTAGTGCCAGTGATTCGCTCAGCAGTCCGAACTATCCGCTGTAGTCTACGGAGGTCGGTTTTGGTAGCAGAGCCGAACCAGACGGTGATGGAAGTGCAGAGGATGGACTGGATGACAGCTGAGTAGAACTGTACGAGCAGCTCCTGTGGCAGGTTGAATTTCCTCAGCTGACGCAGGAAGTACAGTCTCTGTTGGGCTTTCTTCACAATAGAGTCTATGTGAGTGTCCCACTTCAGATCCTGAGAGATGGTGGTGCCCAGGAACCTGAATGACTCTACTGCAGTCACAGTGCTGTCCATGATGGTGAGTGAAGGGAGTGCAGGGGGGTTTCTCCTGAAGTCCACGATCATCTCCACTGTTGTGAGCGTGTTCAGCTCCAGGTTGTTATAACTGCACCAAAGAGCCAGCTGCTCCACCTCCTGTCTGTACGCAGACTCGTCACCGTTCCGGATGAGTCCGATAACAGTAGTGTCGTCCGCAAACTTCAGGAGCTTGACAGAGGTGTCTTTAGAGGTGCAGTCATTTGTGTACAGGGAGAAGAGCAGTGGTGAGAGAACACATCCCTGTGGAGCACCGGTGCTGATGGTGCGGCTGTCGGACGTGATTTTGCCCATTCTGACTAGCTGTTGTCTGTCTGTCAGAAAGCTGGTGATCCATTGACAGATGGAGCTAGGGACAGAGAGCTGGGTCAGTTTGGTCTGGAGCAGTGATGGGACGATGGTGTTGAAGGCAGAACTAAAGTCCACGAACAGAATCCTTGCATAGGTCCCTGGTTTGTCCAGATGTTGTAGGGTGTAATGCAGTCCCATATTGACCACATCATCCACAGACCGGTTTGCTCTGTAGGCAAACTGCAGGGGGTCCAGCAAGGGTCCAGTGATGTCCTTCAGATATGCTAACACCAGTCTTTCGAATGACTTCATGGCCACAGATGTTAAGGCAACAGGTCTGTAGTCATTGAGTCCTGTGATCTTTGGTTTCTTCGGGATTGGGATGATGGTGGAGCGTTTAAAGCAGAAAGGGACTTTGCACTGCTCCAGTGATCTGTTGAAGATCAGTGAGAAGATAGAGGCCAGCTGGTCAGCGCAGGTTTTCAGACAGGCTGGTGAAACACCGTCTGGGCCTGGTGCTTTCCTTCTCTTCTGTTTCCTGAAGATCTGACGCACATTATCCTCACTGATCTGAAGTGCAGGGGGGGAGGGGAGGGGGATGGCTGGAGGTGTTGATGGCTGTGTAGAGAGATGGTCAGGGCGGGTATGGGGTGTCTGATCGGGGGTCTCAAATCTACAGTAAAAGACATTCAGCTCGTTCGCAAGATGCTTATTGCTGTCGATGCTGGGGGATGGTGTCTTGTAGTTGGTAATGTCTTTCAGGCCTTTCCACACTGATGCAGGGTCGTTGGAGGAAAACTGGTTTTCCAGCTTTTTGGCATAGCTCTTCTTAGCCACTTCAATCTCCTTTGTCAATGTGTTCCTGGCCTGATTATACAAGATCCTATCCCCACTCCTGTAGGCATCTTCTTTGACCTGACGAGTTTTGGTGTGAACCATGGTTTATCATTGTTGAATGATAAGTAAGTCCTGGTAGGGATGCATAAATCCTCACAGAAACTGATGTATGATGTTACAGTCTCTGTGAGCTCGTCCAGATCGCTGGCAGCAGCTTCAAAAACACTCCAGTCAGTGCATTCAAAACAGGCTTGTAAGACCTGCTCTGTGTCGTTGGTCCATCTCTTTACAGTCCTTATTACTGGCTTAGCAGTTTTAAGTTTTTGCCTGTAAGTTGGTAGAAGATGAACCAGGCAGTGATCGGAAAGTCCTAGAGCTGCTCTGGCGACGGAGCGATATGCATCCTTTGTTGTGGTGTAGCAATGGTCCAAAATATTATTGTCTCTGGTGGGGCATGTAATGTGCTGTTTGAATTTAGGCAGTTCACGTGTGAGTTTTGCCTGATTAAAGTCTCCGAGAATGATAAGAACAGAGTCCGGGTGTTGTTGTTCTGTTTCTGTGATCAGATCAGCCAGCTGTTGCAGCGCTGTACTCACGTGTGCTTGCGGTGGAATGTAAACACTGATGAGAACGAGCGAGGAAAACTCCCGCGGCGAGTAGAACGGCTTACAGTTAATGAAAAGCACTTCCACATCAGGACAGCACATCTTCCTTAACACAGTTACATCAGTACACCACCTTCTGTTGATGTAAAAGCATGTCCCACCACCGCGCGTTTTCCCCGTTGACTCCATATCGCGATCCGCTCTGAACAGCTGAAAGTCCGGTAGATGTAACGCGCTGTCCGGAATGGCTTCGTTCAGCCAGGTTTCCGTGAAACACAGAGCAGCAGAGTTGGTAAAGTCCTTGTTTTTGCGTGAGAGCAGAAGTAGTTCGTCCATTTTGTTAGGGAGAGAGCGGACATTCGCCAGATGGATGCTAGGCAGCGCCGTTCTGAATCCGCGCTGCCTGAGCTTAACGAGTGTGCCGGCTCGCTTCCCACGCCTGCGCGTCTTATACTGTTTCCACAGTGCAGCGGCACAACCGACGACAATGTTCCGCAAAACGCCAGAAGAATCAAAAACTGGTTGGTGATCAGTTGGTGTGCACTGCCGAATGTTCAGCAGTTCGTCCCTGGTATAACTGATAGCGAATGACAAACATAAAACAGGACAAACTAACAAAAACAGTGTAACAACTGGAGAGCTCAACACCGAGGCAGCCATCCGCGGCGCCATCTTGGATCTTGTTGTTTGATCTATGTTGTTATGCAAGGGCTGCTGGATTGGTATTATAGTTAATTACCATCCAGAGTGGGGGTAGTGTTGTGGAACAAAGGGGAAATAGGGAGCTGTTCCTTTAATGTCGTAAGGACGTAAATTGTAGTACGAGTGGGAGGGAATTATGGGTAGAGTAGTCCGGAACACGCATGGTCGTGTGTACAGCATGGAATAGAGCGGAGATGTATGTTTCCTTGTTTTCTGTTGTTTCCATTAGAGATGCGCTGAGTATTTGTGTTCACTGCAACATTGTGGGTCATGTGGATGCATGTCGGAGAGACCAATAAAGCAGCATACTCAGAACACTTTGTATAACTCATCATTTGCACGGACTTGAGGAACTGGTAAACTTTTACGCACACACATACGGCTGCAGAGACGGAGAGCGCCGAAGTGAAAAAGTTAACACTCGGGTGCAGTGCACTAACGTTAGCAGGTAGTGGATAGATGCGAGAAAAAATGTGAGAATGCGAGAAAAAAGATGTCAAACTGTCTTTTATTTTCTAATTTAATTCCTCAATCAGTGCTGGACCGGCATTTTCTGTCTTCCGCTGAGCCCTGGCCGTGGTGTGCGAGTGATAGAGCGCGGCAGCAACGAACCATCAGCTTGCAGCGTAACAACATTGAATGCTGATCATAGCTGTACCAAGGGTGCAGGGATTTGTATTATTTTGAAGTACCCCCGGACGCCGCCATTGGCTAACGGAACCCCACCTGCAGTTAGCATCCCATTGACTCCCATTCATTTTGGCGTCACTTTGACAGCGAATAACTTCACATCTGAGGCGTTTAAAGACTCCATTTGTCCATTATTTATTTCTAAAGAAACACGACAATGTATAAAATGCTCCATTACCTTGTATCTTACGTTATGGCCCTGTAGAAGCAGTTTTTGTAAAAGTAGGCTAACGATTGCGTCACAGCCACGCGACTCTCTGTCGCACAGTAGAGAATTACCGTATGGACAGGAGGAGAAGCTCGCGGGCAATCGGGAGGACGTCGAGGCAAAATGACAAAGTAATTAATCAGAACACCTACAAAAAGTTTCTCCTGCTCCAAGATCATGGACAGCTCCTACTCACACTCTCCGTCTCTGCAATTTTCGGAAGGTAATGATTCAGATTGATCTTGGCACAGCTACTAGAAGACAGACGGTTTGCTCACGTCACATCTACGTCGTCGAGCTCAGTTTGAGTCTGCGCAGTACGCTGGACCCCCAGGAAGTAAGATTTTCTAATTGGCTTCACTTTGTCTCCGTTGAATCCAATGGGGTCGCTGTGTCCATTTCTTTTACTGTCTATGAGCTGTACAGGGCGCCTTATTATTTTCCATCTCCATAAATATATCTAGTAGTAAAGCTAATGCAAGGGCTAGAAATCTATTAATCTTTTGCTGAGCTGTGTCTGAAACCGCTCACTCGTTCACTAATCCCTACATAGTGAATGGCAGTTGAGTGCACTACATCAGCAAAGAATTCGGACGCTGACATAATTATCACGCGCCAGAGAGCTCAGACAATTTGTCATAAACATTACCTACCCATCTTTAATGTAACCCAGGTCACTAGAGAGATTCTGTTGATGTAAGGAGAGAGAAAGAAAAAGACTAACACTTGTGAATATATATAAAACAGTTATTTTATTAATGTCTGTGGGGAAAGAAAAAAAATAGAAAGTTTAAGATTCTAAGAGAAAATAAGAAAATGGATAAACTAAAATCATAAAACTCATTTAGAAAATTTATCCAATTTAGCAAGACAAAGATTGGTTCAATTCAACGAGTGGGAGTTAGCCCCGCCTTAATAGGTGGACTCAGGGCAAGGGTGATGCAACACTTTTTGCGAGACAATAGCTGTGTCTGAAATCGCTCCCTATCCACTATATAGCGCACTATTTAGGGTGTCGGCCATTTTGTAGTGGTGTCCGAATTCTGAGTGAACGACATCATTCCCTATATTCGTTCACTACTTTTACCCACAATCCTCTCTGAATTCGAGTGTACATCCGATCATAGACAGTAAAAGAAATGGACACAGCGACCCCATTGGATTCAACGGAGACAAAGTGAAGCCCATTAGAAACTTTTACTTCCTGGGGGTCCAGCGTACTGCGCAGACTCAAACTGAGCTCGACGACGTAGATGTGACGTGAGCAAACCGTCTGTCTTCTAGTAGCTGTGCCAAGATCAATCTGAATCATTACCTTCCGAAACTCGCAGAGACGGAGAGCGTGAGTAGGAGCTGTCCATGATCTTGGAGCAGGAGAAACTTTTTGTAGGTGTTCTGATTAATTACTTTGTCATTTTGCCTCGACGTCCTCTCGATTGCCCGCGAGCTTCTCTTCCTGTCCATACGGTAATTTCCTACTGTGCGACAGAGAGTCGCGTGGCTGTGACGCAATCGTTAGCCTACTTTTACAAAAACTGCTTCTACAGGGCCATAACGTAAGCTACAAGGTAATGGAGCCTTTTATACATTTTCGTGTTTCTTTAGAAATAAATAATGGACAAATGGAGTCTTTAAACGCCTCAGATGTGAAGTTATTCGCTGTCAAAGTGACGCCAAAATGAATGGGAGTCAATGGGATGCTAACTGCAGGTGGGGTTCCGTTAGCCAATGGCGGCGTCCGGGGGTGCTTCAAAATAATACAAATCGCTGCACCCTTGCATCCGATGTACACTTGCTGAGACACTATTTCCCACAATCCAACACGATAAGGCGATAGAGCGCGAATGAAAAATAAACAAAAATGTCACCATGGCAACGGCGCACGCGAGATAGAAAACAATCATTTATAAGACCGGACACCTGGTTATTTATTTATATATATATACCGTTATATCTATATTTGAATAAACAAATGTGTTGTGTAGTGTTTTGTTCTCTTTTATTTTCACATATAAATGTAAAAAGTAAATAAATTGTGTTTTTATTATCTTTTTTTATCAAATAACGCAATAAACGCGAAAAATACATACATACAATTGTTACATACAATTCATACAGCCAAAAAAGGAAATATTAAAGATGGGTAGGTAATGTTTATGACGAAATTGTCCGAGCTCTCTGGCGCGTGATAATTATGTCAGCGTCCGAATTCGCTCACTCATTTTCGTTCACTCTTTGCTGATGTAGTGCACTCAACTGCCATTCACTATGTAGGGATTAGTGAATGAGTGAACGAGTGAGCGGTTTCAGACACAGCTACTGAAGCGGCTAGTTCAAGTTAAGGCGGGCGTACACGGTGCGAGTTCGGACCAGGATCGGACACTCGGGAGGTCGTGAGATATTGCACACGTTGCGAGTCAGTTTAACTCATAATCGCGTCAAAGCAGCTGGTACACGGCACGACTGTCCTGCACGAATTTTATCCCGAGCCGTCAGCAATCACGTGGGCTTTTCGCGCTAAACACAGAGACCGTCAATATTGCATGCGGGCAAAGCTTCAGATAGAAAAAAAATACAGAAATGTGTGTGCAAATGATTTTTTGTAAAGCAGAGAACAGTAGCCTTTCAACATACAAACTTGAGAGAGAGAGAGAGAGAGAGAGAGAGAGAGAGAGAGAGAGAGAGAGAGAGAGAGAGAGAGAGAGGTGTGTGTGTGAGAGAGAGAGAGAGAGAGAGACAGTGTATGCGCACGCTGTATGGTTGCTGCCACTGAGGTATAGCCCCACGTGGTTGTGTATGATTTGGTAATAGGGGACAGCTGGTGAAAATCAGGCCGACTCCCCGAATTTTTTAAACATGTTTAAAAATGATCGGGAGGTCGGGGAGGTGCTCATAACGTGCTCGGCGCGGCTCATAATTCCTCTCACACGCTGCGAGCCACGACCATGCGAGCATCACCGATTCCACTCGATTTCTCCCGAGTGAAAAAAATCCTCTGCGAGCTCGTAAAAACAGCAAAAATCGCACCGTGTACGCCCGCCTTTAGAGAAACTGCTGGTGCGATCCTAAAGAAAGAACCAAGAGAGAGAATTAGAACGAACAAACCAAGAGTGAAATCAGAGAAACACTAGAGAGACTTTTAGATTAAAGTGCGGATTGAGTTTCATCGGTCAAACGTTACGAGTGAACGTGTTATTGACTGCTACGAAGAGAGTACATATCCAAAGTTGGGAGTTTTGCCCTTCATAGCCGAGAATTTATGGGATTAATATCCTGCCATGATTCAAAACTGAAAATAAAGTTCTGAAAGGTTGAAACTAAGTGTTCGAAAACTCAAAATCTTACAAAAAAAGTTTTGCAAGATCGAAAAATAAGATTTGCAAGTTTGCAAAATGTAAAAAAATAAAAATATCTCTGCAAACATTATGTTGTTTTTGAGATTTCCTTCTTCAGAACTGCAAAAAAAAAAATTTACGTCTTTGCGCAAACAATTTTTCAGAGTTTCAAATTTGTCAGTGTTCTCCCACTGTATTAGTTTGTTTTCCAGGTTTGAAACCTTGTAAATGGTGATCTGAAAACTGGTGTGCGAATGTGTGAAAAAAAGTTTTGAAACTCTGAAAACATAGTTTTGCAGGCTTGCAAAGTGGTAAAAAAAAAAATAATAATCTGTGCAAACATAATTTTGTTTTTGAGTTTTCCTCCTTCAGAAGTGCAACACTCTTTTTTACAGTGTTGTGCAATCATTTTTTCAGAGTTTCGAATTTGTCAGTGTTCTCCCAGTGTATTAGTTTGTTTTCCAGATTTGAAACCTTGTAAATGGTGATCTGAAAACTGGTGTGCGAATAGGTGAAAAAAAGTTTTGAAACTCTGAAAACTGAGGTTCGAAAGGGCGAAACTTATTACATTACATTACATTTGCACTCCTATTGCAGACTATTTTTTCAGAGCTGAGTTTACAACACCCACTTTGCGGAGATACGCACACACAGTTGCGAGCTTGCGACTCACGTGATTTGTGGCAGCGTTGTCACGCAGCTCTGCTCTGAAACTCTGAAACTCAGACTGAGCGAAAATGAAGCTTCGCAACTTCGCAACTTAAAAAAAGCCTGGAGGGAGGGCCTTCTGCTCTTGGCCAATGCTTTGCTGTCTGCTGACGTACAGTCCAATCACAAGTCGTATTTACTGGAAAGGTGGGATTTGACCGACTGCTCCGCCAATGTCGAAATTCTCACTCTCGAAATTCTCATACTCGCTCTCCTCACACAGCGAGCGACTCACTTTCCTAAGCTGGCGACTCACTCTCACTCACCTCACACAGCGAGCAACCAGAGAATGTCTAATATGGCGAGAAGTTTCACTCTCACTACACTTCCGGCTTCTGAACTGGTTGCAGTTCCACTCTGATTCCATATGAGGGCGCTCACAGGACGAGTGCAGAATGAATGGAGGTCAATGGCGGTATACCCCTCAAAATCCACTTTTCTCAGGATATAATTTTTTGTCTAGTAATTTGAATTTTGTATTCGAAAGGAGATGCAAAGAAATTACACATTGCTGGGTGTTAGATTTTTTAGAGTCACTTATTTGCTTTAAAAAAGTCTTTCAAAATGTCAATGACGTCAGAATGCTGACGTCATTAGCAGAATGCTAGCGTGTTATGGGCAACAACAACTCAACCTGTAAGAAATCAAAACGACATAAGTACTCGTTCATTCAACTTTCGACCTAAAACCCATGTTGAACTTGCAAAATCTACAATCACATCTGAGATTTCTCAACGGCAATCGGGTGAAAGAATAGCCGTCTAGCCCCATTGACTCCCATTCATTTTGCACTCATGGCGAGCGCCCCCAGTGGAACTCTGGTGGTACTACAACCAAAATTCGGTACAATAGGGCTTAATAGGGAGTGGACAGGCTCTCCGTAGACGGGCTCTGGAGCAACTCACTTTCATCAGCTGGCGACTCACTCTCCTCTGATGGCGACTCGATCACTCTTCTCACATAGCGAGCGACTCACTTTCATCAGCTGGCGACTCACTCTCCTCACACAGCGAGCGACTCACTTTCCTCAGCGAGCGACTCATTCTCCTCACGCAGCGAGCGACTCAGTCATGTACATTGGCCTAATATTATAATAAAATCTCAAGTACTGTATTGGTGCAATAACTAACTTCAGTAAACTGTTCAATTTTGTGTTGTAAAAATAATTTATTCTGAACCAATAATCTTAAATTGATTCGCATTGCATTTTTTTTTTTTTTTTTTTATAAAGGCAATTTCCCCCTAACTGTCATCTTTCAAGTCAAATTCTATACATTTTAAGTCACTATATTGCTTTTACCAATCAAATTGACTAGTATAAAAAAAACGTTTTTTCCCACTGCAGAGAAAACTGCATCAGAGGTGGCATTTATAAAAAGTTTAATATGCAAAACAAGCATAAAAAAAAACAAAAAAAAACTTGCTTTGGTATCAAATATTCAACATGAATGCATGAGGCAAAAAAAAAAAAAAAAAAAAATTGTGTATATTATGTGAATCTTATGTTTGTTTAATGACTGCTGCTGGCCAATAAAAAAGCCAATAAAATTGGAGTTGTATGAATACAATTGGAGTTAAAAAACAAAAAATAATCATAAAACATAATGGGGCATTCATGTTGAATATTCTTTTGAATGGTGTTATCAAATAATAATCTGTTATAATCTGATAGAGAAAAACAACATGAAAATAGGCCTGCAGTTAACTAATGTGATCTTTACAAAAACATAATGGTGTATGTAACATTGAAATGTGTTTTACCTATTTTGATACCAATGTGAATCAGCAAAAATGTCACATTTTCAGAATATTCTATTTTAAAGATAATTTATAAAATAAACTTTTAAAAAAGCTGTGCATCCTGTTTGTGTATCCTGTGCTCTTTCGTCATTGGCGGAGCAGTCGGTCAATCCCACCTTTCCAGTAAATACGACTTGTGATTGGACTGTACGTCAGCAGACAGCAAAGCATTGGCCAAGAGCAGAAGGCCCTCCCTCCAGGCTTTTTTTAAGTTGCAAGGTTGCGAAGCTTCATTTTCGCTCAGTCTGAGTTTCAGAGTTTCAGAGCAGAGCTGCGTGACAACGCTGCCACAAATCACGTGAGTCGCAAGCTCGCAACTGTGTGTGCGTATCTCCGCAAAGTGGGTGTTGTAAACTCAGCTCTGAAAAAATAGTCTGCAATAGGAGTGCAAATGTAATGTAATGTAATAAGTTTCGCCCTTTCGAACCTCAGTTTTCAGAGTTTCAAAACTTTTTTTCACCTATTTGCACACCAGTTTTCAGATCACCATTTACAAGGTTTCAAATCTGGAAAACAAACTAATACACTGGGAGAACACTGACAAATTCGAAACTCTGAAAAAATGATTGCACAACACTGTAAAAAAGAGTGTTGCACTTCTGAAGGAGGAAAACTCAAAAACAAAATTATGTTTGCACAGATTTTTTTTTTTTTTTTACCACTTTGCAAGCCTGCAAAACTATGTTTTCAGAGTTTCAAAACTTTTTTTCACACATTCGCACACCAGTTTTCAGATCACCATTTACAAGGTTTCAAACCTGGAAAACAAACTAATACAGTGGGAGAACACTGACAAATTTGAAACTCTGAAAAATTGTTTGCGCAAAGACGTAATTTTTTTTTTTTTGCAGTTCTGAAGAAGGAAATCTCAAAAACAACATAATGTTTGCAGAGATATTTTTATTTTTTTACATTTTGCAAACTTGCAAATCTTATTTTTCGATCTTGCAAAACTTTTTTTGTAAGATTTTGAGTTTTCGAACACTTAGTTTCAACCTTTCAGAACTTTATTTTCAGTTTTGAATCATGGCAGGATATTAATCCCATAAGAATTGAGTTCTCTTGGTGAGTGTTGTAATTAAATAATTCTTTTTGTGTGTAAAATGCTTGATAAATGGTATTAAATTACTAAATTCTGATGTTATATGCAGTTGTATGTAAAAGAGTTGACCCTTTTTGTTTATAATGGGAAGAGTATTGCATGTATGTGTTGAATAATTAATGTTTCAGAGTTAAAAGTCACCTTGAGTGGTTAATAGAGGTTATTTTAACGAATTTCGTCGTGTATTTGAGCTATGAGTTAATGCGCGGTCATGACGCACATGTAATACGGGCAGATGAGGCCTAAGTGCGTCATCGGAAAAATAGCTCTTCGCACATACATAAACTTTATGTGCTAAAGTAAGACGGAATTTCAGTAATGGTGCGTTCACACCGGACGCGTTTAGCGCGTCAGGCGCGAGTCATTTCAATGTTAAGTCAATGCAAAGACGCCTAACTGCTCTAATGATGTATATTTTTGAAAGGAATGTCTAATTATATTTTTGGCCTTGTCTTTGCAAGGTTGGGTCTTTTCCTTTCTTTCCTTTTCCCCTTTTTTGTTGTTTTTTTCCTTCTTTTCTACTTTTTGTCTTTTCTGAGTCGGATGCTGCACATTTCCTGGACACCGGACGATTTTGAAGGAGAATTGTATGTGAATTGTCCCTGCTTGCTTCACATCGGGAAAAAAAAACCGTTGCGAGCGGGAACTGGCGAGCCATTTGCCCATATAAGGAAGGACCGAGTTTGTGAATCAAGGAACGAACGGAGTGGTATGATTGTGCACACATCTGAATTGAACTGTGTTGATCCGAGATACATTGCGGAAGAAGGATCTCGTGAGAGCGGCATTCGAACTGGAACTGAGAATTAGTGTGTATATAAATTATATACATATAAAAAGAGGAATCTGAATTGTATTGAATTTGAGACTGCTAATTAAGCAGTAAATTTTGACCTGTATTTTATTTTCTCTACTGTTATTTTTTTTTCCAAATTCCATTGTATTTCATTTCAATTCATTTTGATTTTATATTTTATTTTTATTTATTTTTCTTGGAGAACGAGAGTAAAAAGGGTATTCTTATAGGGTTATCATTTGGAAGGATTGCATTTGAATTTAAAACGTTTACTTAACCTTAAATAAGCCAATTAGAAACAAATTGAATAAATAGGTAAACAAATAAATTATATACATATATTAATAGAATAAGGGTCAATTAAATGTATTAGCTTGAAACTAAATAGGTAATAAAAGAAGAGAGAAACAATAATAATTATAAACTAAATAGGAAATATAAATTAGGGTTATATTAAGGTTACATTTATTTGTTCCACGGCAAATCTTTGCTGTTCTCCTGGTCAATATATATATATATATTTTTCTTTCCCTCCTGTGTGATGTGATGTTTTAAATTTCACTGCTTTATCATTTAATTCCTTAATACATCATTCCAAATTTTAGATTAGATTAGATTAGATTCAACTTTATTGTCATTACACAAGTACAGGTACAAGGCAACGAAATGCAGTTTAGGTCTAACCAGAAGTGCAATAGCAGCAAGTGCAGGATATACAGTGGTTCATAAGTGCAGAACATGGATATGTACTGAATAAATATAGAGTTGAATACTATTATAAACAAAAAATTTACAGATAGATTGTCCTATGAATATAATATACAGATAACTCTTACTGTGAACAGAATTTACAGCTAGAAATGTACTGAATATAATAATATACAGATGGCTATTACTATAAACAGAATGTTTACAGATAGATATGTACTGAATATAATATACAGATGGCTGTTACTATAAACATAATTTTACAGATAGATATGTACTATGAATATATATACAGATGGCTGTTACTATAAACAGAATGTGAGCATAATATACAGATGGATATTACTATAAACAGAATTTTACAAATAGATATATGTATAAGTTAGGCTAATGAGCAGTATAACAATGGATTTAAAGTAGTGCAAATAAAGTTTGGACAGAAGCTATCCGAGTGAGTGCAGTGGAAAGTAATTGCATATTACAGTTAAGGTACGATATTGCAATGTATATATAACAGTCGGTACTGTAAATAAACAGTCGGCAGTGCAAATGAGCATATTCCAGTCAAGGTAGTAGTGCAAGATGCATATGTAAACAGTTGTTACTGTAATAACAGTCAGCAGTGCAAATGAACATTATAGTATTGCAAATAACAAAATGGAGGCAGGTGTGAGGAGGGAGAGGAGAGTCAATCAGTATATAAGGGGAGTGGGATCAATGAGGGTTAGAGTTTAATAAAGAGACAGCTCTGGGGAAAAAACTGTTCTTTAGTCTGCTGGTCCTGGTCCGGAGGCACCTGAAACGCCTGCCAAATTTTCTAATGCAACGAGTGTTTGTTGTCACAAATTCTTTCTTCCCTTGCTGTTGACGCAGTCTCTTGAGCGAATCTGGTCTTCTGGTCACTGGTCCAAATCTTGAAGCGGTGCACTTCACGCTCATTTGCATATTTCGCTGTTTGTAAGTGAGGGTTGCACTCAGTGGTGTAGTCTACGTGATACGCAGGTATACGCCGTATACCCACTAGAAAAGGCCAAGGATTTGCGTATACCCACTTAAAAAAAGCGCGAGGATACGTATCAACTTCGTTTTGTGTCAGAACTTTCATTCATAAATTCACCCCGTCTGTGTTTGCGAAGCGACGGATCGAATCGCGGAATCCAGTCACAAATGGAACTTGCTATATAAAGCAGAACGTCACGGAATTAGGCTATTTTTGAATGAATAAATCAAAAGTAGCTGCTGTACAATGAATCAAATCTCGATATGGACTAGTGTCTAAGAATATTAAAGCTAAAAGAGACTGTAATTGTTCTACGCGTCTCTGGGAATGAGCGCTCAGTGTATGCTCCACTACACACTCTCACACACACACACACACACACACACACAGAAGCACGCGTGACTCACGCTCGTGGTGTTTTCAGCGTTTCACTGCATTGAGACATGATGTAAGCTACACATGTGCATTTCATCGCAGAGCTGCTATGAGAGTCACAATATGAGAATTTCACCATTTCATTTGATAAAACTATCGTCATTCATTCGTTTCATATACACACAGAAACTGTTTGGGTGTTATATTAGAGTATACTCACTACAAAAAACTAGACTACACCACTGGTTGCACTGTCGCCGCGACGCAGGTTACATTAATATTTCCTTTTTTTTGGCTGTATGAATTGTATGTAACAATTTACCTTTCGCCGAGCCCCGCCCCCCTTAGTTACTGTTGCTACGTCCGACAAACAAATGGTCAAACACGACCAGCGCGACAGATTGCCATGACGGGAAGAGGTATACCCGTGCGTGTCAGTGACCATTTTTGGAGCAATACCTCCGCGATATCCTCCAGATCGAGGCAAAAGGGGTTACAGTATGCAGTGGAGGGATATATTCAAAATATAAAAATACGCGAAGGAGACACGACTACTATCTACGTCTCTGTCGAGGCTAATGCTTACCGGTGTTCATACACATCATTTGTGATATGACAAAGAACAAGAAAGCAAGTGTTTAAAAGCATTGAAAGACACTCACTGTTGTGTTTTTGTGTGAAAGAAAAAACTCTCTGAAAATAAAAGTGCTGTCAGCAATAATTTCTTATGTGTGTTTTTTCGCATAACACACTATGACTAAAATTTAAATGCTGCAAAACACATGGGAGTTATATCCTCGATGCTGTAGTTTATCTGATCAGTCATAGTATATCATTAATCAAGCTTAATTTGACTTTTCAACTACAATTAGGCAGGGTGAACTGAAAGCTTTTACAATCTTTTAGCTACCCAGCAAGCAATAGCCGTCTTTTCAACGTCTGGGTTAAATATAGACCCGATATAGTCCGGCTATGTGTAACCCACTTTTAGCCCAAATAACATTTAATCTGGATAAATGTATTTTTTTCCAAAATAACTTGTGAGATGTATGATATTCCATCATGTAAGCAAAGTCTACCGTGATTACAAGTTGTTTGGTTTGCTTTATTTTACATGTTATATGTGTAGGCTGTGCGTAGCCACGATTTAGCTCGTATTCAGACCCGGCTATGCGTAACCCACTTTTAGCCCAAATAACATTTAATCTGGATAAATGTATTTTTTTTCCAAAATAACTTGATAGATGTATGATCCATCATGTAAGCAAAGTCTACCGTGATTACAAGTTGTTTGGCTAACTTTATTTTAGGCTACATGTTATAGGCTGTGCGTAGCCACGATTTAGCTCGTATTCAGACCCGACTATGCGTAACCCACTTTTAGCCCAAATAACATTTAATCTGGATAAATGTATTTTTTTCCAAAATAACTTGTGAGATGTATGATATTCCATCATGTAAGCAAAGTCTACTGTGATTACAAGTTGTTTGCCCATACAGAAATGTAATATATTCACATATATGTGAGACACTGTTAAATATATTGAAATATATTTTGAAAATATATTTTCAACATGCATAAAAATTCAAGCATAACAGTTGATCTACATGTTGCATGTATAAATATGTGTACATGTATGTGACAATATATTTCATGCCTCATGTCATATGAAAATACATGAGGCATGAATAGTGTCACATTGTCACAGATGGTGTTGGGTTATGTTTCAGTTTCTTGTCATGTGCTTCCCTGGTTTGTCATTTCTTGTGAACCTGCCATGTACTCCCCTGTTCATGTGTCTTGTTCTCATTGGTTCATTGTTTTGTTCACAGGTATATGGTCACTGTCTCAAAGAGCATGCACAAAGTCCAAATTAAAAAATTCCCCATCGTCTAAATGAAACAATTCCCCATCGTAAGTACACATTGATGGCCTAAGACACGAAACGAGCGGTTTGTGTGAGAAAACGAACAGTATTTATAGTTTTTAACTCTTGTACACAACAATGAAAAACCCCTTACAAAAAATAACTGCAGTACAATGAAGTACAACTGCAGTAAAACTGCAGTTCAAAGCAGTATAATTGCAGTACAATGAAGTGCATCTGTAGATTTGCACTGCAGTATAACGAAGTATAGATACAATATAACTGCAGTACATTGAAGTTCAACAGCAGTAAAACTGCAGTACAAAAAGTACAACTTCATTATAGTTAAGTATAACTGCAGTACAACTGTAGATCTGCTGTATAATGAAGTATATTGAAACCAGATTGAAACAATAACACTGATGCACTGATATGCATGTGAAGACTTTAAATGCAAAAACCTCATCTGACTTTTTTTTTTTAATCAGGCTCCTATGTTTAGGTTTAGTAATTTCACTTTAATGGCAATGAGGTCATTTTAGTTGTCATTAAAGTGAAATTATTGAAACTAATAAAGGAGCTTTATAAAAAAAAAAAAAAAAAAAAAAAAGCTTATTTAAATAAATAAAAAACCTTCAGATGGACTTTTTGGTTTTTGCATATGAAGTCTTCATAGGTCTACCGTTTGTACTGCAGTTATGCTGTTTTGTAAGACGAACTCTTTTACCGCCCGCATAAATTGCCCGCACGTGACCAGATCTTCTTCCTTCGCGCGGTCGTTGTCCTCACAACGAGTCTCGAGATCAGCTGATGCTCATTACGGGTTACGGGTCAGTCAGCGTATTTTCCCGTAGTGTCTGCTCCATAAAATACGGTTTGGTTGATTATTCACTGACGACATCATTCATATACGTTCATATTTGTGGACTATCACAATTAAAACACAAAGACATGACAGAAATACAACCCGTGGTCATTCACAAGTGGAACGGAAGAGAGGCGTTTTCTGGAAGAAAAGAAGTTCAATAAGCGAGGTTGGCCTTGTCAACTCATTCAGTTTAGCGGTGAGTATAACGTGCTAATGCCCTCAAATCTGTTTATTTTAATTTTAGAGATATGTAAAAAGACTTTAAGTAACGTTATATGTTATTCAAACCGGTGTGAGCAAGAGGAAACGCGCTTACTGTGTTAGTTTTACACTGTTTTGTGTTCTGTTTGCAGCATTAGGCCTATTTCATGTTTTTAATCACTGTAACTTACACAAAATTCAGTTTATTAATGATAATGATAATTGTACTCATCTTTGTTTTATGTTAGCCTAAATTGGTATCACTTTATAACAAGAACTAACTATGAGCAATACATTTGTTACAGTATTTGTAAGTTTGTAACTTTAAGGTTAATAAAAATACAGCTGTTCATTGTTAGTTCATGTTAGTTCACAGTGCATTAACTAGGCTAATGTTTACAAGGTTTTAATAAAACATTAGTAAATGTTGAAATTAAAGATTAATAAATGCTGTATAGGTGCAATTCTTTATTAGGTCATGTTAACTAATGTAGTTAACTAACGAACCTTATTGTAAAGTTTTACCGTTAAATTTCTTTGGAATATCAGACACTACTGGATATACATAAAAAATACAAGCAATTATGTTCAATAGTTAATTGACATTAATGTGCAGAAAAAGATTTTTTTTTTTTAAATACTTCTTATTGTGTGATTGCTATTTTCAGGAAAATGCTCTGGTAACAACTAAAAACAGAAGATTTAAAAATGTAGGCTAATCCAACAGAAGATAATGGGTGAAACAGATGCACTCACAGTATTTAAAAATGATTGTGTCTTTCTGCTTTTCTTCAGAAATGCATGTCATTGTGCAAGTTGTGTAGACTGTCAGTGGAGTGATAAAAAGATCTCAGATTTCATCAAAAAGATTAAACGAACGTCTTGGATTGGAACGACATGAGGGTGAGTAAATAATGACATAATTTTCGTTTTTGGGTGAACTAACTACTTTAACTACCGTTCAGATATTTCAGTATCGATATTTAATCGAAATATCGATATTTTTGACAACACTACTATAGAGTAGTATTGCATCCTTCATATCTCCAAAAAGTCTTTAGTTTTATATTTATAAAAGAAAGATAGGCTGTACCGAGTCTTTCCGGAAAAAAGCGAGCGTCTGGAGGCGGGCCGTGTTAAAGCTGTGCTGCTAACGCGTCGATTGCTAACATAGACAGTATATGATTGCTAACAACACACAGAGACATTTGAAGCAGTTTTACTCACCGCCTGCGACCGCGAACCTTTATCATTGCGACTGCTTGATCCTTAAGCATTAGACGATCTGCAAATCCATCGATCTGGGCTTTGTTTATAAAACAATCATTGTCGAAATGCAGGGAACAAACAGTCTTGCACATCTCCATTTTTGCCCCGGAAAAACAAACTCCATCCACTGTTCCTAACGCTGGGTTCTTTGGGAACGGTCTCGCTCTCCTCTGGTCGACGTGTGCGCGGGCGAGCTTTTCCGGGAGAAATGCTCATATAAGGAGTTCCTCTCTGGTCTACGTCATTAGATCCATGATCGAAAAAAATCAGCCGAAACTTGTACCAACCCGGAAGTAAGATTTTCGGCACAGAAAATTCTCTGTTATTCGTCTAAAATATTTTTTTTAAACTTTGGCCATGTTTAGCATGAGAATCCATCTCTTTAACACTGTAAACAACTCTGAATACATGAAACACCATTGTATCACCACGTGATGCAGCGCTGTCAGAGCTGACAGACTCGAGTGTCAGACTCATTTCAGTGCAAAATAATTGTCAAAAATGATTTAATATACTGCAAATAGCCTACTAGTTGTTTATGTTTATTTATAATTCATTTAGGCGGAAATCACACAACGCGCACGACACGTCCAATTCGCGAACTAATGACTCCTTTGAACCGATTAATTTTAATGAATGGTTAAAACAACTGATCTTTCCAACAGTGAACTCAGGAGACGTTTGAATCGGTGTATAACTAATCAGTAACACTTTATAATAAGGTTCTATTTATTACATAAATTACATAAAAAGTACAGTTTGCTAACTCAAGCTTAAACTTTAAAATAAATAAAACCACTTTTTTAAAAAAAAGTAAAACATTTTTCCACACAGTGCTATCAAGAATCGAGAAAAAAGAGAGAAAAAAGAATCGGATCGATAATCAGAATCGTCAGTGGCATTATTATTGATAAAATGTTATCAAATCCCATCCCTATGTGAAGACAGTAAAATTATAATTAAACATTAAAGAACATGCATGTTTTTTAATAGTTTTTTTTAAGATTTAAAAGATTAAAACATTTTGCTAACATGCTCTTATTGTGTGTCACTGTCAGTCTTGTTACATCAGTGCAAAACTAGGGTATGCAAAATAATAATAATTATTATTATTATTATTATACATCATTCATCAGCATGCATTGATTAATCCCATGGCATGTATAAAAAAAATAAAGTTAGTCTGCACCCCTGCCCCCCCCGACACTGTCACCTTTTTTAGTGTGTGGAGTTTGCAGGTATGATTTTTATCCATATCTTTCACATCTACTGCAGTCAGATTCACCCGTTTTCACTCTGAAGCAGGGCTCCAGACTAACTTTTCCACTGGTTGCACTGCTGCCACCAACTTTCTCAGTTGGTCGCACCTTCTTTTTTGTTTGTTTTTTTGCTACATGCCATGGGATTAATCAATGCATGCTGATGAATAGTGGTCTTAATCTGCATACCCTAGTTTTGCACTGATGTAAAAAGACTTGACAGTGACACAAGACCTCATGTTAGCAAAATGTTTTCATCTTTTAACTCTCAAAAAAACTATTAAAAAAAAGAGGCTAAAAGCAGGTTTAAAACTTGCCCCATTGAAGTCAACAGGGTGCAAATTTTAAAAATAGAATAACTCGGTGTAGGCAACACCGATTTGTGTCGTTGTTCTCTGTACTGACAGCACTCCAAATGTACAAAAAAATGAGCTCAATGTTAAAATTGACCGGAGTTCTCCTTAAACTATTACTCTAATATTAAAAATGGTTGATATTTTTTGCAAAAACATTGATGCATTATTATTATTAACTAGAACTTTTATGACTATCTTATTATTTTCATATTTCCTTATTGTCCGTGCAGAGGCCATTTCATTTCATTTTATTTATTTTTTCTTTGTGAGGTGCATGTTATTCAGACATTTATTTATTGGAGATGAAAGATCAAGATGAAGACAATGAAAGTCTCACAGCAGAGAGCACTTATGGAGAAGATCCAGAAAAAAGACTTGCCACAACCATACAAGGACATACGTGAGGACATATCAGACCTTTGAGAATTTGTTGTAGAGAGTAAGATCTGCACAATATGTGCCTTATTATTTACGTCTCTTAAGATCTAACATTTTAGGAATATTTTATATTTCTTTTGCAAATTCCTTCGTACCCTCAATGTGAAGTATCTTGTTGATTTTGCATTTA
Organism: Rutilus rutilus; assembly: GCF_951802725.1. Classification (NCBI taxonomy): domain Eukaryota; kingdom Metazoa; phylum Chordata; class Actinopteri; order Cypriniformes; family Leuciscidae; genus Rutilus; species Rutilus rutilus. The sequence continues at coordinate 10,017,172 of NC_140210.1, read as the reverse complement.
AGAAATGGGAAACATGGAAGAGTCACTTCGTGTTATTCAACAGTCTATTGCGGAGCTTAAAAACATGATAACAGCACCTGGACAGTACCCAGTACCATCAGACAATGCAGCCAACACTAGTGTAAGTTTCTCAGACACCAAATCACTTAAATTCTTTCTTTTGATATGTAGTTTTCTTTGACCAAAAAATAACTTCCTTGTTTTTGATTATTCTAACTGTTCTAATACTTTTCAAGTTTTTTAAAGGAGTCATACCCTAGTATTACCTTGGATACCTGCTGTATTATAGTCTTTCAGGCCCTTCTAAAAAAGAAAAGTGGAAAAAAAATAAACACAGAGCTCCTCAGACCCTTATTTCTGTAGGCATTATTGTCTCGCGAGATCTGATGCGATATTTTGGCTGTCATGGACGGTCATTATAATAATGCAAATGAGGGGCGCGTTGATTGGTTGCAGGAAGGAGGGGGGTATGTAACGGGGACCGCATGTAACGCTTTAGCATATCATTACAAACTGACATCATGGCGCAAGTTGTGAATGAATGCGACCGGCTTCCCGGCCAGTGTATAAGTATGAGGCTCCGTTTAGGGCTTAAATCAAACTTCATTCACGCACACATATATGAAACACGCTTGCATATATAATAAGTAGTCACACATACATGTATATGAACCCTCACGCACATAAAGTTACTCATATGAGACACGAGCACAGCACACACACACAAATATAAGACGTGAGCACACACACACACAAACTAGACGGCGCCTCATATATAAGCGTTAGGCAATAAATAAACAATAACCGAATTCATGATGATCTCAGTCATTTGTTTTTTGCAAAGTACGTTAGCAGCCATTCCCCATACCTCGAAGCTAATACTCCCGCCAGTGTTGTGCCTGAACGCGTTCATTGAACGATAGTTCATCAACTCGTTCATATTTTGGGCGAAAGTGAACTGAACGTACCGCATTACTGCCTGATGAACGTTACTGTGAACTCGTTCATTCTGGTGTCTGTGAACGCCACGCTCTCTCAGTTTAACTTCGTTCAGTAGGATGCCAGATTTCTATAAAGCCTTCCAGGCGAAAACCCACCTAGATGCTGTTTGTTACACACAGTAGAGCAATAAAAACACAGTCTCACCGTTTCAATTGCAGGCAATTTTGTTGGAATGGCGCTTTTCCCGAGCTTCGATGCCAACTTCGCCTGATATTGCCCCAAATTTGTGAAGGATTTCGGCGTACAATGTTTAGCACAAACACGTAACGATAAGCCAGTGGGAAGGGTTGAAGGAACCGCGTCATTAAAAATTTATTTAATCCACTGGTCCCTGATAGCTAGGTCCGTTCTTGGTAGAGAAAACACATTTACATGTTGATTCTGGCAGTCAACCACAGAGCAACTCATGTGTGCACTTCGTTTCTGCATCTTTCGCGACTGAATATGAGGGGGAGAGGGGAGAGGGTAAGGGCGAGCTTCCTGCTGCGCTGTCCATATATGGCATATCCTCCCCCGTCGTGACGTCAAGACAGAGAAGAAATCAAAGGGTGTTTCTCAAAACCAAGAATGCAAAGAACGGACTTGTGTTCTTGGGGAGAACGCTCTTGCTAGTTGTTCTTGGAAGAATGAACTCACAAGGTGACGAGCACACAGAACGCCGCTGACAGTTTGAGACGATGTGTTCTTGCTGGTATTGCGCAATAACACCCCCGCACAGACGCCGTCTGCAGTGCCCAAACATAACGAGAATTATTGACGGTAACAGCCAGGCTTTATCGCCCAAGCCTACCCCTCAGCTCAAGGGATTACTCTACAACTGTACACTATGTAATGTATATTCATAACAATAAAGCTACCTACGCTGGAGATTCTCACTTCCGAAAACGTTTGAGCGCATTTTCGAAAAATGCCAATATTTGAAATCTACACAGTTGATTTCTCGCATCAAATGTTCTCAGAAGTGAATTTAGCGATGAAATTGTAGAAAAACGACTTGCTGTATTGACCTCTCGTTCCTCGAATGCCGAAATGAATGCTGGGATATTTCTGCCGTCAAGTTCACACAAGTTACCAACCAATGCATCCTCGGTAAAATGGGCGTGTCAAGAACACTTCCGGGATTTTTAACCGTTCTTGCCAAAATGCAAACTTGTGTATTGGGACGGTACTTGGGCAGCGACTGATGACGTTTCACAAGTCCACAAGAACACAAGTACAGACAAGAACGCATATTGAGAAACGGCCAAAATCTCGTATTTGAGTGCGCGTGCACGTGGGCTATTTTACAAACCCTGAGGTAAACAAACGCTTCACTTTTAAATATCGGCTTCCCGGCCAGTGTATAATCGTTAGGCAATCATAACATACATTGATTCTCGTGGAAAAGTGAAGATTGTAGGTGATCACTCCTTTAAGAATAAGCCTAACCCCAGTGAGTGTTTTTACAATATACAGACACACACTAGTGCTGGGGATCGATACAGATGTCCAGATTCAATTTGATTCCGATTAGCAAGATTTCAATTTTTGGTTCGATTTAATAATTTTCATAAAAAAAAATTGTGATTCTCAATTTATCCAGAATTGTGCATCTTTATTGTATTATAAAAAAAATAAGGTTATGACACCAAACACCATTTGATTTTTATGAGCCTGAATATTCGAATGCATTATTTTTGAAAAATGCCCATCACTACTTCTTATTTTTAATAACAAAGATAAAATAAAACGTTATCTGGTCATTTTTGTTGTTGTATCCTTAGGTTGAAATCTATCCTGGATCAGAAGTGTTTGTGTCCAGAAGTGCATGGAGGGCAGCATCATGCCAATACGTCCACTTCTATGGTAAGGTGTCCCCTCTGTAGTGTTTTTGACATGGAGACTCTTCTCCGAAGCAACCTTAGAGGTACATTTACAAGTACTAATAGTAATATACCATTATACTTTAAATGTTTCTTCCTACAAGTATCACTGTTTCCGGTATTTAGGTGGAAAATCCAAGACCGCATGCGGTGAAGAGGCAAGAGATGGCCTGGATCCAGGGAAGGTCAAGGCAATTATGAGTAAGTTTATTACTGTTTAAACGTATGACTGAACCATAGACTGCAAATATAGAAACCTCCTGTATTTGAGCCTGTCATAAACAGCCCTGAAAGAGACATTTTGACGGGAAAAATTAGTGAAAAATTACATGGTTTTTGCTTTCTTTCGCAAATATTTTGTCCTCCCCCGAGAATTTTTTTTGCATTCCGACCGGGGGTTAAAAACGGGGGAAAAAATGTAATAGGTTATGTTTACAGTACCAGTCAAAAGTTTGGAAACATGACTATTTTTAATGTTTTTTAAAGAAGTCTCTTATGCTCATCAAGTACAGTAATATACATCAACAGTAATATTATTAAATATTATTAATAATTGTTCTCTTTTTTAATAAAATGTAATTTTGTGATGCAAAGCTGAATTTTCATCAGCAAGTACTCCAGTCTTTGGTGTCTTATGATCCTTCAGAAATCATTCTAATATGCTGATTTATGATCAATGTTGGAAACAGTTGTGCTGCTTAATATTTTTTTTATAACCTGAGATACTTTTTTCAGGATTATTTGATGAGTAAAAAGTTAAAAAGAACTGTATTTATTTAGAATAGGAATCTTTTGTAACAATATACACTACCGTTCAAAAGTTTGGGAACAATAACTATTTTTTAAAGAAATTAGTACTTTAGTTCAACAAGGATGCGTTAAATTGATAAAAGGTGATGGTAACGATTTATATTGTTAGAAATGTTTTTATTTTGAATAAATGCTGTTTTTTTGAATAAATGCTGTTAACGTTTTACTCATCAATGAATCCTGAAAAAAGTATTCCCAAAAAAATATATTAAACAGCACAACTGTTTCCATCATTGATAATAACTGAGTATCAAATCATCATATTAGAATGATTTCTGAAGGATCATAAGACACCAAAGACTGGAGTACTTGCTGATGAAAATTCAGCTTTGCATCACAAAAATAAATTACATTTTAAAGTATATTAAAAAAGAGAACCATTATTTTAAATTGTAATAATATTTCATAATATTACTGTTTTTTTTGTTTTGTTTTTTTTGTTTTTTAACTGCAGGCTTGATGAGCATAAGAGACTTCTTTCAAAAACATTAAAAATAGTAGTGTTTCCAAACTTTTGACTGGTACTGTATATTTAGTTATTTTATATTTTAATATACTTTCAAATATAATTTATTCCTGTGATCAAAGCTGAATTTTCAGCATCATTACTCCAGTCTTCAGTGTCACATCCTTCAGAAATCATTCTAATATCCTGATTTGATACTCTACTAAATACTTTGGTATTTTTCAATGTTGGAAATGGTTGTGCTTCTTAATATTTTCTTTTATAACCTGTGATACTTTTTTCAGGATTCATTAATGAATAAAAAGTTAAAAAGAACAGCATTTATTCAAAATAGACAACTTTTCTCACAATGTAAGTTGTTACTAGGGATGTTAACGATTAATCGATTAATTGATGATAATTCATTTAATCGATAAAACTTAAGCAGGTTCATGCTGCTCAAACCTTCATGTAAACACCTTAATCGATCCGATTGAGCTCGATCCGAATGAAATTTCGATCGGATTGAAAGGGGTGAAATGCAATGTGGCGCCGCATGATTAACATCGCGCAACATCAGCATCACACGTGCACACGGAACACACATGTAGGAAACCTTGTGAATTACAGCCGTTTCACACCGCAAGCGTGAACGGTGCATATTTTTTCAGCATCCATGTTAATCAATGAGTGCATTTACACTGCGAGCAGGAGCGTCGTGTGAGCAGCAGTGAAGCGGTTTCGGCGCTGAGTCTATTTTTGCTGTGCAGCTCACGCTCAATTAAAATGAAAGCACACAAAAACTGCCTAAACTGCACATAATTTGCATGTCTAGTGTGTTAAGTTTTAACAGAAGTGTTTGATGTCAGAAAAGAAAATGAAGACTCAAAAATATTTCTAGAAAATGTACCCATTTAAACTTGTCTTAATTATTCAGTTTGGGTAAAACTATATAGTTTTATAGGTTTGGCCAGAACCTAGTGGCCTTGTCATGGAAAAGTTTGGGAACCCCTGATATAAAGTAACACTAGCCAAAGGATGACAAAAATGAACGGATGCTGTGTTGATGCGTTAATTATTTTATCAATATTTAATCAATTTAACGTGTTAACATTGACAGCCCAAATGTATTTATTCCATAATCTCAGCATTTTGTACATAATCACATAGCCTTGACATCGCGATTGCGATATGATTAATTGTGCTGCACTAATGATTACTGAAGGATCATGTGACACTCAAGACTGAAGTAATGATGCAAATTCAGCTTTGATCACAGGAAATAAGTAAATTTAAAAATGTTACACTATATTCAAATAGTCAAACAGTTAGGCTATTTTAAACTTAATTTTAATTAACTGAGCATTGGTGTTTTGGCACAGAGTTGACAACTCAGTTGCGGTCCGTGCGGGCATGAATCTCAGAGTTTGTGGAACCATGTCAACTGCCTGTTGCTTGTTTATCTTTGTTTTCTTCGGAACAGGTGCTTGGAAATGTTCATTGTCACATCTGTAAAAACAAACAAAAAACAAAACACTTGAGCATGCTCATAACACATACACATCAAAAACACATCAAATAAACTGTAGGTATTATTATCATTATCAATCACTAATGGCCATGGATTAAAAAAGACAACAGTTGTTGTAATTTCATACAAGAACATGTACTTTTGTATTATGACGATGTAAACAATTGCATTTCATCAGTAAAATATAACGTCTGTTTACTCAGTATGATTCTTGATCACACTGAGAACTGAACGACACCTGCGTTCCCCTCTGCGAGGTGCTGGAGAAGGAGAGCTTGATGCAGTCACATTCCTAAAAAAAAAAAAAAAAAACACGCATTGTCCAAAATAAACTGATTAATGGTTATGGACGCATAATGTATGTATATATCTGTTGATGGGCCATAGGACAGAGAAATAACTATTGATGGGCCATAGACCGCGTCACCGCGAGTATCTGTTGATGGGACATAGGCTATAGACCGCACGCATTTAGAGCATTTCAAACATGTACACCTGTATTCACAAACTTCTGTGCATAAGGCAGTATTTTACCATGATAAGCTGGGCCATAGGCTAACCAAAATCTAACATTTTATACATAAAAATATATTGTCTAGTATTTAAACAGTATCACATTTTAACTGAAGCTAAAATATATTTGGACCAAATCACATAGGTTATATTTACATAGATATCCGCAAAGCTAAATTAGGCATAAGGCAGTATTTTAACATGATAATCAGTGTCAGAAGCTAAACAAAACTGAGCTAAATATATTGTGTATATTAATATGTTTAGTAACTTATCACATTACAAATGTTTACACCTGAGCATAGTTTACAAGAAAGTAAGGGACACTGTTAGGCAATATTTCCCATAAGATGTCAAAAGCTAGCCAAAACTAGGCACAATATAGTCTGAAATTTATACAAGAACTATATTATCAGAAGAAGAATTATATAACACCAAACAACTTACTCCGTATCCTTGGCAGGATCAACTCTCTTCAAAATACAACTGTTCGTCATCTTGAGTTTCAATCTTGCTCTGAGGAAAAGGTGAATTCTTCCTCGCTGTCCAGAATCCTCTGAAGGGCCTCTTTACCGGAGTAGCGTGCCATACTCAAAACGCGATGAACTATCAGTGAATCTGATGAAGGAACTTTGTGTTTTTGTATCATTGATCAGGGGCATGTGTGATGCATATAGATCACCTAAACTATTTACCATGTGAATAGCACCTGGGGTATGGCGGCCTCAGCTCATTAGAGATGAAAGGAGAACGAAAAAACTGTACATCTCCATGGTTTCAAACGGATTACATAAAATGAGAATATTTGTTTTTGATATGAATTACTTAATTTAAAAGTAGACATTCCAAGCTTTATAAAGACATCTCTCATGAAAGTGTGGCTAATATTCGCTGAGTTACAGTTTATTTTCAGACACGTTTTAGAATGGACTTCACTGACAGAGATGGCAGAACTCGCATCATGTTTAAACCATTTCTGATGACCAACAAAACACATATCTCCGACTGGTGGAAAAACTTGTAACTCCATTTGAGCTTGATTTGGTCAAAAATGTAAAAAATGGCATTAAAAAGCATTAGATTTAATTTGAAGATACCTGCTGAAACCCTGTTCTGTCATTAATTACTCACCTTCAAGCCCCAAAAAGGTAGTAAAGACATCAGTGCTTTGTGAAAAAAACATAATTTGGCACTTTATTTACATATAATCTCCAACGCTGTCATGATCCTGCCATCTAGTCCTTGAGGTTCTTTAATTCTTGAGGCAGGATCATGACAGACCCATGTTTTATGTGGACACACATTTCCTTTTTCTGGGCCATGTGCTTGTGTTGTCTCATCATCTAGCCCCGCTCTCCTTGTTATCCTTGTTTAGTCATTATTGTTTCCCCATTATCACCTGTTGCCCTCATTATTTGTTCCCTATTTAATCCCCTCATGTCTGCTGTCTTGTGTCGCTTCATTGTCATTCAATGTCAAACTTTGTCAAACATTGTGTGATCACTCTTTGAGTATTCCTGTCAAGTGGATTGTCTAGTGTAGTTCTGATCTTGTATTTGCTGTTTGTTTATTGTCTAGTTAATTGTCAAAGTCATAGTCCAGTTTAGTCACACGTTGTCCTGTCTAGTCTTGTTTTGCCCCCTCGTGGGTTTTGTTTTCCCTTTTATTTGTATATAATAAACCTAGTGTGTCCTGCAAACTGTCTGCTATTGGGTTCATCCTTCAACCTCATAACAAACGCACGTTCACACAACGTCTGCCCTTGCTGCTCTAGTGGAGATGAATATTTTGTAAATAAAGTGGTAATCATTTTTTTTTTTTCACAAACAAAATACTCGACTTGTCTTTACTAACTTTCTGGTGCTTGAAAGTGGTAGTTGCGTAGAATGTCAATGGAGGGAGAGATAGCTCTCCGATTTCTTTAAAAAGATCTTGATTTGTGTAAACGGAATGTCTTACAGATTTGGAATGACATGAGGATGACTAAATAATGACAGAATTTGCATTTGTAGGTAAACTAACCCTTTAACCATAACCACTGACATCTTGTATTGTTTTGCAGATGCTGTCATAAAACGTCACGAAAAGGCAACTGTTGGACAGTTGGGCCAGGCCATTAATTCCAAGTTGGCAGAACTGAGGTTCCAAAACAAGAAGAAAGAAACAGTTTTATAATAACTTTTTTTTATTATAAATGTTTTGTTCTACAACGTACACTGCACACATTCACACCCAAACATCTAGATACTTATTAAAAACTTATGATTTCAAAAGTTAACATAACTTCAACTAAATTCGTGTTTTCAGTATAGTTGTGTGCAATTTAGGTTGTAGAACATAACTCAAAGTATCCTCAAGTTGTTTACCACAGGCTTTATTTAGCTTGATTCATGTTTGAATCAATTCATGATTGATGTTTTAAGTGCAGTTAATATTACAGTGCTATGCATAAGTTTAGACACCCATGCTAAAGTTGACTAAAAAGAGGAATAAAAAATCATCTTTTGGAAATTGAACTTAATGCCTTAATTTAAAAAATTAGGAAAAATCCAACCTTTAAGGACACCAATTTTCTTTGTGAATGAATAATGTATCGTATATAAATAAATGTTCTTCCTTAAAATACAGGGTGCATAAGTTTGGACACCCCTATGTTAAATTCCCATAGAGGCAGGCAGATTTTTATTTTTAAGTATTTTTTATTTTATTTTTTTAGGATACTATGCATCCTGATAAAGTTCCCTTGGTCTTTGGAATTAAAATAGCCCCACATCATCACATAGCCTTCACCATACCTAGAGATTGGCATGGGGTACTTTCCATAAGATCATCTCTCAATGCAAATCAAACTAGCTATTAGGCTAACTGAAATAAAACCATGCCAATCTCTAGGTATGGTGAAGGCTATGTGATGATGTGGGGCTATTTTAATTCCAAAGGCCAAGGGAACTTTATCAGGATGCATAGTATCCTGGATCCATGAAGTAACTGGCCTTTAAAAATAAAAATCAGCCTGCCTCTATGGGAATTTAACATAGGGGTGTCCAAACTTATGCACCCTGTATTTTAAGGAAGAACATTTATTTATTTACGACACATTATTCATTCACAAAGAAAGTTGGTGTCCTTAAAGGTTGGATTTTTCCTAATTTTTTAAATTAAGGCATTAAGTTCAGTTTCCAAAAGATGATTTTTTATTCCTCTTTTTAGTCAACTTTAGTATGGGTGTCTAAACTTATGCATAGCACTGTATATGTACTTACTTTACCCTGTTTGTCAGCATCAATAAAAACATAATTTTGTGTAGTAGTGTGTTCCTGAATGCAATGTAAATATTTACATATATGGAGACTATTTGCAAGTGGGAGTAAATGTGAATATATTATATGAAAACATGTTTAGGTTTATTTACATATATATGAAGTATACTAAAAGGAGCACTGAATATTTGAGTATGTTTCAGAATAGATTTACATACAGTATACAGAAATCTAATGTTAACAAATATTAGACGTTAATATATGCACATATATTGCAAATTAATATATTTACATAGATAAGCATCTAAATGTATTTACATACAAAGGAAATTAATATATGTAAATATTTCCAATAAAATACATTTACATATAAAGAAATCTAATATGTTAACAAATATTAGAAATTAATATATGCACATATATTGCAAATTAATATATTTACATATAATGGAAATTAATATATGTAAATATTTCCAATTACAATATATTTACATATAAAGAAATCTAATATGTTAACATATATTAGAAATTAATATATGCACATATATTGCAAATTAATATATTTACATATAACGGAAATTAATATATGTAAATATTTCCAATTAAAATATATTTACATATAAAGAAATCTAATATGTTAACATATATTAGAAATTAATATATGTACATATTTTGCAAATGAATATATTTACATAGATTGATATCTAAATGTATTTACATATAAAATAAAGAAATATATGTAAATATTTCCAATCAAAATATATTTACACATATTTAATATATGTGAAAAATATTAAAAAGGGGCCAAAATCAAATATTTAAATATATTTTTAATATATATTTCAAAATATATTTACATATAAATATAACATATATTTTAATCTATTTAGATTTAATACATTTAAATATATGAAAATATATTTATTATTAATATATTTCAATATATGTGTCTTCTGTATGGGTGGTTTGCTTTATTTTACATGTTATATGTGTAGGCTATGCGTAGCCACGATTTAGCTCATATTCAGACCCGGCGATTGTAGCCCACTTTTAGTCAAAACTGATTAATTGTAGTTTTTTGCCAGGCAGTGCATGAAATGGTTGATATTGCATCATGTTCGCATTGGTAATGATATCTACAAGGTTCAATGTGTCATTTCAAGACATGGTCGATCTGTAGTCACGATTTAGCTCTGAATTGGACGGGCTATATGCGGTCTGCTTTAGCCCACCTGGCGAAATCAAGGCAATCTGGTCTACGTACGGCTTGGCTATAGCCCAGATTCAGACCAGCGATATAGTATAAGAATATTAGTCTTAAAAATGTTTTCGCTCACACAGCTTAATGTTTGCTGTCACACATAAACATAACATTCATACATAATCTACGATATGGCTGTCTATCATTTCAAATTAAATCAAATGCAATGGCATTTCTCAACCGCTAGATGGCACAATCGAAACACTACTGAGACATGACTACTGGGACTACTGGCATTGCGCGACTAGATCACTTTAGCCAGATCTCGCGATACACATTTCCTCCATTTTCAATTTTATTTTACACGAGGCAGCTGTCGGAGAGCAACGGAGAGAGAGCAAGCGCAAAATGCGGCATCGGCATCTCGAAGCGGCACTTCCGGCGGCATCTCCAGCTGCCACCAGTGAGCGGCATGTCCAGCGGCCAAATGCGGGAGCGGCATCTCCAGCGGCCACCAGTGAGCGGCACTTCCGGCGGCATCTCCAGCTGCCATCAGTCAATTATGATTTTAACATGATAAAAAAAATCAGAGATTGCAAGTATTCTGATTATTTATAATAGTCCAACATAACATGTATGTGGCAGATTTAATGCACCAAGGAAAATGATTAAATAGCATATTCCTTATTAATTATAATATAAAAGACACATTTATTAAAAACATACGTTGTTCAGTTGTAGGCTACAGTAGGCCTACAACAGATATGTTTTTAATAAATGTGTACTAGGCTACTAATATTGTTAATATTTATAATATTATTATTATTATTAATAATAATAATAATAATAGTATATTGACTAGTTGAATCTAGCTCATATAGGCTATGTTTGTAAAGACAATTTAATTAGAAGAATAACAAATGTTAAATAAAATTACAATTAGGATATATTTTGGTGTGTTTCTAATTAATTAGCTACAGTTCTCTATGTAAAAACCTTTAAAATTAGTAATTATAATTTTTCACATGAATAGCCTAGGCTACATGATGTTCAGTTAGCCTACTTTTTTATGAAAAAATTGGATTTAATAATTTCCTCTGCGCAGAAACATAACTAATTAATTAGAAAGTGGTATCATCACACTTAGGCCTACTTTGGCAGCAGCCACAGCTGGACAAAGTATTGGCTGCTGGAGATGCTGCTACGAGATGCGGCTGGAGCGACAGCTGGCTGTTGGAGATGCCGCCGCAATTTCAGCTTTGTAGGCCTACAGCTTTTTTGAATTAATATCAGAATTGTGCAGCACATCAGAAACTCATTTCTGTATTAACTGAACTCATTTCTGTATTAACGGAATAACCGTTTATATCATATTTAATGACATTTCAAATTAATATTTAATAAACAGCATTTTCTGAAACATAAAAGTGATATTGACACTTCTTGCTGGAAACTTAAAACGTTACATAGCCTGTATCAATAGGCTACTCAGAACAATTGCAGCTTTCTCTGATGTAGGCCTAACGGAGAATCAGAAACTCAAAACTTTATTTACAAAGGATATGCTTACACATGATATAGCTATATGCTACTCTGTGGTAGCTACATAATGTTATTTAGTTAAAATGCAGTTAATAAAATAAAAAATATTGATTGCTGGAGATGCCGCTGCACCGGAAAGTCCTGCCATCAGTGAGCGGCATCTCCAGCGGCATCTCCAGCGGCCATCAGTGTGCGGCATCTCCAGCGGCATCTCGTGCGGCATCTCCAGCGGCATCTCCAGTGGCCATCAGTGTGCGGCATCTCCAGCGGCCATCAGTGTGCGGCATCTCCAGCGGCCATCAGTGTGCGGCATCTCCAGCGGCATCAGTGAGCGGCATCTCCAGCGGCCATCAGTGTGCGGCATCTCCAGCGGCATCAGTGAGCGGCATCTCCAGCGGCATCAGTGAGCGGCATCTCCAGCGGCATCAGTGTGCGGCATCTCCAGCGGCATCAGTGTGCGGCATCTCCAGCGGCATCAGTGTGCGGCATCTCCAGCGGCATCAGTGAGCGGCATCTCCAGCGGCATCAGTGAGCGGCATCTCCAGCGGCATCAGTGAGCGGCATCTCCAGCGGCATCAGTGTGCGGCATCTCAGCGGCATCTCCAGCGGCATCAGTGTGCGGCATCTCCAGCGGCATCAGTGAGCGGCATCTCCAGCGGCATTTCCAGCGGCCATCAGTGAGCGGCATCTCCAGCGGCATCTCCAGCGGCATCAGTGAGCGGCATCTCCAGCGGCCATCAGTGTGCGGCATCTCCAGCGGCATCTCCAGCGGCATCAGTGAGCAGCATCTCCAGCGGCATCTCCAGCGGCATCAGTAAGCGGCATCTCCAGTGGCATCTCCAGCGGCCATCAGTGTGCGGCATCTCCAGCGGCCATCAGTGTGCGGCATCTCCAGCGGCATCTCCAGCGGCCATCAGTGTGCGGCATCTCCAGCGGCATCTCCAGCGGCATCAGTGAGCGGCATCTCCAGCGGCCATCAGTGTGCGGCATCTCCAGCGGCATCTCCAGCGGCATCAGTGAGCAGCATCTCCAGCGGCATCTCCAGCGGCATCAGTAAGCGGCATCTCCAGTGGCATCTCCAGCGGCCATCAGTGTGCGGCATCTCCAGCGGCCATCAGTGTGCGGCATCTCCAGCGGCATCTCCAGCGGCCATCAGTGTGCGGCATCTCCAGCGGCATCTCCAGCGGCCATCAGTGTGCGGCATCTCCAGCGGCATCTCCAGCGGCCATCAGTGTGCGGCATCTCCAGCGGCATCTCCAGCGGCATCAGTGAGCGGCATCTCCAGCGGCATCAGTGAGTGGCATCTCCAGCGGCCATCAGTGAGCGGCATCTTCAGCAGGCAGGACTTTCCGGTGCAGCGGCATCTCCAGCAATCAATATTTTTTATTTTATTAACTTTATTAATTATTTTATTGTCCAGCTGTGGCTGCTGCCAAAGTAGCCTATAGGCCTAAGCGTGATGATACCACTTTCTGATTAATTAGTTATGTTTCTGCGCAGAGGAAATTATTAAATCCAATTTTTTCATAAAAAAGTAGGCTAACTGAACATCATGTAGCCTAGGCTATTCATGTGAAAAATTATAATTACTAATTTTAAAGGTTTTTACATAGAGAACTGTAGCTAATTAATTAGAAACACACCAAAATATATCCTAATTGTAATTTTATTTAACATTTGTTATTCTTCAAATTAAATTGTCTTTACAAACATAGGCTATATGAGCTAGATTCAACTAATCAATATACTATTATTATTAGTAGTATTAATAATAATAATATTATAAATATTAACAATATTAGTAGCCTAGTACTAGTACACATTTATTAAAAACATATCTGTTGTAGGCCTACTGTAGCCTACAACTGAACAACATGTTTTTAATAAATGTGTCTTTTATATTATAATTAATAAGGAATATGCTATTTAATCATTTTCCTTGGTGCATTAAATCTGCCACATACATGTTATGTTGGACTATTATAAATAATCAGAATACTTGCAATCTCTGATTTTTTTTATCATGTTAAAATCATAATTGACTGATGGCCGCTGGAGATGCCGCCGGAAGTGCCGCTCACTGGTGGCCGCTGGAGATGCCGCTCCCGCATTTGGCCGCTGGACATGCCGCTCACTGGTGGCAGCTGGAGATGCCGCCGGAAGTGCCGCTTCGAGATGCCGATGCCGCATTTTGCGCTAGCCCTTACTGGAGCAACGGGCGAGCGACACTCTGAAAACCTTCAAATTTCTACTTCGATCTTGTAAGTATGCGTGTTATTTTTGTTATGTTTATTGTTTAAAGTAGTTAGTTTTTATAATGTGTAGACCGTGACATTTTAACATTACCAATGCAGAGTAAGCCTACTATTTTTCTCCAACAAGTTAACGTTACCTGCACGTGTTATTGCAACTGTGCCCTTAATCTAAAATGTATCTAAATTCAAGGTGGTAAGCATGAAACTATGAAACTTATTTTATTTTTAAAATGAGAAGTTTCATGAAACTATGAAACTTATCATTTTATTATTAAAGATACTAATATATTTTTGTTTTTATATTAGATTAGAGTAAGTAATAATAGTTTTTGATTTAATGCAAATTTTCAAAGTACTTTACATAAAACTTAACAGCAACATGAAAAGAAATTATAAAAAAAATATTTGTTCCTTTCCAATTAATAAAAGGTAGTGGCAAACAGTAAAGTCTTTAAACTTGATTTAAAAGAATTCAAATATGCAGCATACATTCAGTTTTCAGTGAATTTGTTTCAGATATATGGTGCATAAAAACTGAATGCTGCTTCTCCATGTTTTCTTTTGACTTTGGGGATATAAAAGTAGCTGGCTAGTGGCTACTGTCCCAGATGACCTGAGAGGTCTGCTCTGGATGGTTCATAATGCATCAGAAGATTAGAAATTTACTTTGGCCTTAAAATGTTAATTTAATAACTAACTGTAGTATTTTGATATGAATTCTTTGACAGACAGATAGCCAGTGTAAAAACATCAGAACTGGAGTGATGTAATCCACTTTAAAGACACTATTGCAAATTATCCAGCAATCAGTCAACAAAGTACAGCAATTGAATATACAGAACACTTGTCACTGACTACCATTAAATGTCTTGTTACCAACATTATTCATAATATAGATTTTTTGTGTGTGTTCAACAGAAGAAAGCCATACAGGTTTGGAACCAAGTGAAAGTGAGTAAATGATTACATGATTTTTTTTTTTTTTTTTAAGTGAACTACCCCTATAAGTATCTTTTTATGTTTATTAGAGTTATATGAGTAAGTGATAAAGAATGATTTATAGGGATAGTTTGCTTTGAAATTAAATTTTGGTATGTTTTAGCTTACCTTAAGAGCATTCAAGATGTAGGTGTCTTTGTTTCCGCAGTAGTTTTAATTTTGATATTTTAGGGTCAAACCGTTCTTGTCAGTCAGTCATATAATGCAGGTCTATATGGTCACTACCTGAAAGAGCATGATTGTTGTCACGATTTGTTATGATTTCTCTTACATTAAGAGCAGGCTTTTTGACGTGCCTACATTTGTAATTAAAAAATTTTGGTTAGCAGGAAAAATTGTCTAATGAACAGTTCTGTTTAAAAATCCATACTGAAATCGAACCAAAAGCCTCGTACAGAATCGTTCAATACGTGTATCGTTACACCCCCAAAAAAAAAATAATAAAAAAAAATATATATATATATATATATATATATATATATAATTAGTGCATCACCATTATGCAGACAAAATTATTGATATTAATTTATTAATAATATTGATATAAATTATATAGTCTCAATCTATATTCCGTTAACTCTATATTGGCCAGCTCTAGTGTGCAACCTAGCAAAAGTGAATGACTGTAATTAGTTAAAAATTATTGTCAACAATGCTTTTCTTGAGCAATAATATTTTTCTTTTTCTTATATGACAGACGCAGTGATGACCAACTTTCCTTCGGCGACTGAATGGGAAATAAAAAATTAAATTTCTGGTCATTTTAAACAAGCACCAGGGAGAGCAGGGAGTGGTGGTTATGAATATAAAGCTAACAATTAATTTTTTTAAATTTTAGTATCTTAAGTCGTTTTACTAATTTTCCACTATTTTATGTTCATTTTTATGTTTGAATGTTGTCTAAGTTGTTAATATAATTGTTCTAAATAAATCCTTTATATTCAATTAGTTTGGATGGATTTTCCTTTATGAGAACCTGTTATATTTGAGTGAAAATCCTTATGCCTCATTTTGTTGTCTATTACATGTAGTGTAATTGATGTCTATTCTTGGGCTATGGTTAGACGTCTATTAGATTTTCACTGACAGCCCAAATTCAGCCTTGGTTTAGCCTAGACCCATATTGCCTGTCTATTAGACGTATATATGTAGTCGTTTAATAGCCGTATAATTAATGACTAGTTCTTGGGCTATGGTTAGACGTCTATTCTTGGGCAATGGTTAGACGTCTATTAGATTTTCACTGACAGCCCAAATTCAGCCTTGTTTTAGCCTAGACCCATATTGACTGTCTATTAGACGTATATATGTAGTCGTTTAATAGCCGTCTAATTAATGATTAGTTCTTGGGCTATGGTTAGACGTCTATTCTTGGGCTATGGTTAGACGTCTATTCTTGGGCTATGGTTAGACGTCTATTCTTGGGCTATGGTTAGACGTCTATTAGATTTTCACTGACAGCCCAAAATTAGCCTGATTTTAGCCTAGACGTCTAGGCTATGTTTAGACGTCTATTAGACGTCTATTAGACGCAAAATTGCTTGCTGGGTATAACTTATATCATTGACAAAAGTATGTGGTGCATTTTCTTCCAAAAATGATTTTCTTTCTCAAATTCATGCTTCAAGTTGACAACGCACAATAAACGAAATCACACAATAACTGTTTAACCAGACATAGCCTTAATTTGCATCTAAATAACTTTCACTGCTTGTCTTAATGCACTTACCATAATATTTATTAGGGGGACAACAGACTAGTGGTTGAGACCATAATATTTATTAGTGGGGCAACGGATCATAAAACTCGCGGTTCAGACAATATTATGTTTTTTGAGTAACAGATAGGATAGTTTTTCAGATCAGAAAAACAAAAAAACAAAAAAACTTTAAGTAGCCATCGACACCACAGCCAGCAGACGTATTTATGCTTCGTAATGTTCGACACATTTAACTGGGAGTGGGGCCGTCCACACTGTTTTATCCATTGTAGGCATCGCTCACGTTGTGTTTTCGGCTATGGGAATGGAAAGAAGTTAAGAACACAACTCCTCCAGACAATCTCTCGGGGTAACGTTATCTAGTGTCCGATTTACAAACGCCGTGGGCGCACGCTTCACCCTTTTATTTTTTTATTTTTATTTTTATTTTTATTTTTTTTGACATATTTATAGAACATTAACAAAAAAGGCATTCGTAGTTTCAGATTTTACAAACAAACCAGAGCGTACATACAGATATTACATCACAATATACATATTTTCATCAGCAAGCAAGTAAATTGAAGCCAAGGTGAAAATAAAATAAAATAATAATAATAAAAATAAAAATAAAAATAAATGAACAAATAATTATATAAAGTAGGGGAGTAGGACAATATTCAATTTATAAAATCAAAGTCTTCCAATAAGGAGTACAAATACACTGCTTTAGGACTTTTCATCCTTCTCACGGTCTCTAAATATACTTTAAATTCCTCCTTAAAAACCACTAATTTTGGAGGGATTTTGAAAAATTTACATTTGTGTATATAAAATTTCAACAAAAGCAACACATTATTAATTACATAAGATACCTTTTTATCCTTTATTAATAGCCCAAATTTAATAAATTCCCAAGACAGTATCAACCTTACAGGTATTCTTTGTTGCATCCATCTCAATGCATCATTCCAAAATTTGTTTACCAAAATGCACTGAAAAAACAAGTGTTCAACCGTTTCTATCTCTACCTTACATATTTGACATAAATTTGAATCCCCAACATTAAATCTCATTCTTAAAAATTCTTTTGTTGGATATATATGATTCAGAATTTTAAAGTGCACCTCTTTACATTTAGGATTAACAGGAAATGAAAGAAAATTGGTCCTAATTTTAGACACTTCTTTCTTCTCATAATGACAAAAAATATAATTTCTTAATAACGGTCCTGGGAAACATTGATGTACTAAACAGTCTCTTAAGAATTTGTTTGAACATTTCATGTCAACAAAGCTTACATTTTCTATAATAAGTTCTTGTAGTTTAGGTAATATCCTTGAATATTTCAGATGTTCACTTACTAATTTAAGCATCTGTAATGGAATATTCTTGATAATTTTTTCATACATTTTAGAGGAGCAGCTTATATTGTAAATACCACAAAAAGCAACATAGCTCAGTATGTTTCCCACATTGTCCATCACATGTGTTAGTGACCATATGCCTTTCTGCCACCACTCATCAATAAACAAAGATTTTCTGTTCACAGTTATACATCTGTTGTTCCAGATTGACATATTATGAGGGCTAAAGTTATGCTTGAAAATCAGTATAATAATACTTGTTGATGGAAAGCAGAAAGTTTTACAGGGAGTTTGGAAAGTTCAAAGTCACATTGCAGCAGAAAACTTATGCCACCACATTTGTTGAATACGATAGTAGGAATCTCAAACCAGAAAGAGGACTTATCATTAATGAAAGACTGCAACCATCTAAGTTTAATGACCCCATTCATAATATCAAAGTCAATCATTTTAAGACCTCCTTCTTCATAATCTTTAATCATATCACTTTTACGTATATAATGACTTTTCATTTTCCATATAAAATCAAAGTTTAATTTGTTAACTGCCTTTATCCTTTTTGCAGAAACTGCTAAAGAGAAACATGGATAGATGAATCTAGAAAGATTCTCTACTTTTGTCAATAAAATTCTTCCAAAAATTGTTATGTCTCTCTGCAGCCAAGTATTCATTATTAATTTACAATTATCCAAAGTTTTATCAAAATTTAAATGTTCCAAATTATCCATCCTCTTAGATAACCAGATACCTAAATATTTGACTTCATTTTTCACTGGGATATTGTATAATGTTACATTAGGATGATCGTGAATGGCCAATAACTCACATTTTGACATATTTAGCTTTAAACCTGAAGCTTCTGAAAAAAACTTAATTAACTGAAGTGCTAGGGGTATTTGCTGTTCATTTCTTAAAAAAAAGAGTAGTGTCATCAGCAAATTGACTGACAATAA
Organism: Rutilus rutilus; assembly: GCF_951802725.1. Taxonomy (NCBI): domain Eukaryota; kingdom Metazoa; phylum Chordata; class Actinopteri; order Cypriniformes; family Leuciscidae; genus Rutilus; species Rutilus rutilus. Next base: position 9,997,733 of record NC_140210.1, on the reverse strand, counting down.
AATTATTACCTTCAAAATCAATGCCAGATATGGTTCCCATTTTGAGTAAAATAGACAACATTTCTGCTACCATAATAAATAATAAAGGAGAACATCCACAACCTTGCCTGATGCCTCTTCTAACCTCGAATCTTGGACATGTACCCTGAGTAAGAGCTACAGAACTGTTTATGTCTTTATAAAGCATTCCAACAATACTAATAATTTTAGGACCAAAACCAAAGTGTTTAAGAGTTTGAAAAATAAAAGAATGCTCCACCATGTCAAAGGCCTTATAGAAATCCAGAAATAAAATTAAACCATCTTCTTCAATTAAATGACCATATTCAATCAAATCAAAAACTAACCTGATATTATTATGAATTGACCTATCCTTTAAGAATCCTGATTGGGTCACACTAATAATTTGTGATATTCCTGTTTTTAATCTGGAAGCCAGTGCTTTAGTAAACAGTTTGTAATCAGTATTTAGTAGTGTTATGGGGCGTAAATTATCTAATATCCTTTTATCTTTTCCTGGCTTTGGTATCAAAATGATAAGCCCTTGTTTCATAGTTGGCAATAATTCAATATTATTTATACACTTGTAAGGCTTCAAATAAAAGATATTTTAGGTCATCCCAAAATTTTTTATAAAAATCTGTGGTTAACCCATCAGGACCCGGTGATTTACCAGGTTTACTCTGTTTAATCGCCGCATCAAGCTCTTGTATGGTTATGTCTGAATCGCATAGTTCTTTAAATACACTATCAATAGCTGGTATATTATTTTTTATCATCTGAAAAAAAAAGAATTAGAATTAACAGAGGAAAAAGAAGAGGAATACAAATTGGAGTAAAATTTAAACACCTCTTTTACTATTAAGTTATGATTTAAATGTTCTACTTGGTCCACAATTAAACTACTGATCGAATTTTTCTCTTGTCGTCTTTTCTCCAAATTAATGAAGTATGAGCTATTTTTTCCCCCTCTTCCAGCCACTTAGCTCTGGATCTCACATATGCCCCTTTTGCCTTTTTAATATAGAATTCATCTAGAATGGAATGAAGCTTAATAAGTTTTTCTTTATCTTCATCTGACATGTTAGGTTGACAACAGCATTTATTAATATCTTGTATTAAATTCTTTTTTACGTTTCTTTTTCATCAGATTTTTGCTAAAGGTCATTGAATATTCTCTTAATTTATGGTTTAAATATTCCCATTTAATACCACTTGGCATCTTTTTTACTTTAAATTCAGCAATATTTTTTTAATATATGTACAAAAATCAGTATGATTCAACAAGTCTGCATTAAATTTCCAATAGCCTCTAGTATTACAAGATTTATTTCTTTGTTCTATGATTAAGTTGATCACACAATGATCTGTTAAGGGGGCACCTGAAATATTACACTTAGTCGCATTACTTGAAAGAGAATCAGATCCGAGCCAATAATCAATTCTCGACTTTGAAGTGGCATTCGGTTTGAACCACGAAAAGTGTCTGGCAGTGGGGTTTAAGTTTCTCCAAATATCAATTAATCCATTGAATAAGCAGAAATTTTGAATAATACTGTTAGCATGAGAAATATCAAATTTAGACGGTTGTCTATCCATGTATTCATCTGGTGACATGTTAAAATCGCCACCGATTAAAATATAATCTGTAGGGTAACTAGTTTTTAGGTCACTTATGACATTTGTTATTGTCTCCAACAGACCTTTATTCTGGGTTTGAACATTATACCCATACACATTAACTAAAATGAAAAATATTTCGTCTAAGTGTAGGACCACTGCAAGCCAATGGCCATTAACATCAGCCTTGTGTGTAATAATCTTGCCTGGGCATTTATTCATGCATATAGCGACCCCTGCAGACCGATTTGAACCATGACTAAATAACATATCATCCCCCCACTGCTTTTTCCAAAAGGTAACATCTGCCAACTCTGAATGTGTTTCTTGTAGAAAAAAACAATGTGATTTTTGACTTTTGCAAAATAAGAAACTTGCCTTTCTCTTAACTGAGTCCTTTAAACCCCTACAATTTAAAGAAGAAAATGAGATATCAGATTTTAACACGAACATGAACAATTAAACAGATAAAACTTAAAATTGAATACAAAAACTAAAAATGTAAATCCAAATAAAGATGTAGACTACGTGTAGAGTTTGTGGGATAGAAAAAAAAACAGAGTCCCATTCCTTTATCACCCCACCTCACCTCATATCAAAGAGAAGCAGTCAATACCCTTTTTAAGAGATACGTTTACCCTCGATATATCCAAATGGACCTCTAAACCCAGCCGCCTTGCCTTCCTTTCTGGCTTGTTCGATTCTTGGCCATAATTCACGTCTCAATAGTCTATCTTCTTTCGTCAGGTCTTCGGCAAAACGGATGCCAGCTTCTTTGCACACCGATGACGACTTGGTTCTCTTCCATACTTCGTCCCGCACCAATCTGCGGACAAAAAGAATGATCACCTCTCTCGAACGACCGGTCTCCTTTCTTCCCACCCGATGCACGACATCCACAGCCTCCTCCATAGTAGAAGCAAACTCAGGCGTTATCTTGCCCAGAAGTTGAATCACATCCTCTCTTATGCGCTCGTTTGAGTTCTCCTTGAGACCTTTTATGCGAAGACACCATCTTCTCTTGTATCTTTCCTCTTCCAGCACACGAATTTTCAGATCATTATTAACTTCAGATAGATTTTCAATTTGTTTCTCCATCATTTTAATTTTGTCTTTGCATTCTCGTAACTCCTGCGCATTTATTTGGACGGACTTAGCAACACTTGCAATCATCGCACTGTGCTGCTTCATTTGCGTGCTTAATTCTTCGTGCTGTAAATCTACCTTAGTTCCAAGGGCTTTAATCGCATCCAGAATAGCCGAATTGGGCACCTCGTTTTCCTCACTCTCTGTTGGTTTTTTAGACTTTTTCCCTTTTTGGGGTTTACTCGGTGTGGGTGGATCAGAATCAGCTCCTCTCTCCCTTTTGCTCAAACCTACAGCTATTTCCATTTCGTAACAATGATCTTCCATATCGGCACCACAACTTTGGGTATGTGTATTAGCAGGTGGAGGTGGAAAAAAACTTATCAAACTAAACTAACTTGAGAAATTTTGTGAGAGCACGAAACAGCTTGACTACTCAGTCCGCCATCTTGCCGGAACTCACGCTTCACCATCTTGCTAATGTTTGTCGGACCTGCTCACATAGTAACGGTTGCTATGATGTGTGATTGGACAATGGCCGTTTTGGGGGAGGGGCCGGCGAAAGGTCAATTGTATGTATGTATTTTTCACGTTTATTGCGTTATTTGAATAAAAAAAAAAAGATAATAAAAACACTTGCTTGTCATATTTATTTACTTTTTACATGTGAAAATAAAAGTGAACAAAACACTACACAACACATTTGATTTTTCAAATATAGATATAACGGTATATATAAATAAATAACCAGGCGTGTGGTCTTATAAATGATTGTTTTCTAACTCGCGTGCACCGTTGCCATGGTGACATTTTTGTTTATTTTTCATTCGCGCTCTATCGCCTTATCGTGTTGGATTGTGGGAAATAGTGTCTCAGCAAGTGTACATCGTATGTACACTCGAATTCAGAGAGGATAGGCCTATGTCACGAAACAATTGAAGACCGGAAGTACGTCTTTTAGTAGGGATACGGCTCTTCCGGTTAGCTTTTTACAATGGCGGAGTCCGATAGATACCGCTGGACCAAATATCTCCGCAACCTGCCTGAAGTCACATATGACGATGTGGTTCGGATGGTAAATGAAAACTTCCAAGTGGAAAAGCGTGAAAGCTGAGGAATGGCTGTCTACGTCCTGACGCAGAGCAACCCGGTACACTACAACAACAGCGGCGGGCTGTTCGTCAGTAAGGTAAACGTTTCTATGGTAACAGGGAGTTGAACCAATCAGCAGACGTTGCTGCTACGCTTAGGATTGTGGGTAGTGTAGTTTTTTTTTCATACGATCGCGGATAAAACATGTTTTTCTTAAAACAGGGTTGATTTCATACGAACTTATAGCTTCTACAGGAGCAAAAACATTCGTTTCACAACCTCATAGCTCGTGGTCAGTCTACCTCGGATGGTTTAGACATTATGGCTGATAATCTAAATCCTTATGGAGAAATACTGTTGACCGGAAGTTCTGAATCCCTACTCCGCGTTCCGGAAGCAGGAAGTGTGACATAGGCCTATTGTGGATAAAAGTAGTGAAGAATGTAGGGAATGATGTCGTTCACTCAGAATTCGGACACCACTACAAAATGGCCGACACCCTAAATAGTGCACTATATAGTGGACAGTGATGGGAATAACGGCGTTATAAATGAACGGCGTTACTAACGGCGTTATTTTTTTCAGTAACGAGTAATCAAACTAATTACTGCTTCCTCTATTACAACGCCGTTACCGTTACTGTCAATAAAAATGCGGCGTTACTATAGTTGAGCTCACTGAAGCGGTTTTCATCCGAGTAGGCTCTCTCTCAGCCATAGGAGCTGCAAAGTTTTTTCTCTGGTGTGTGAGTGTTTATGAGGCGCCGGACTGGACAAAAGCGAGGCGAATGCCGCGAGCGCGCTCGACAGTGCACTATGGCAAGCCAAAGTATTCATAAACGCCTGGTCAGGCGTCTGATTGCACACTGACACGTCAAAAGCGTGCGTTTTGACAGACAAACGCGCGTCCCTGACGCGCGATTTGCCATAAAAGCGCGCGTTCTTAACGTGCGCTTTGTGGTCACTGAAAACGCGCGTCAGGAACGCGCGCTTTTTGCATCAAAACGCGCGTCCTCGACGTGTGATCTGCTATTTAAAACGCACGTTTGCAACGTGCGCTTTGGGGTCACCGAAAACGCGCGTTTTTGACGCGCGTTTATGATAACAAAAATGGGCGTTGAAAACGTGTGTTTTGACTAGGACAAAACGCACGCTTTTGACGTGTAAACAGTTAACCCAAACAGGCAGTACAAACGTGTGTGAAGTTTCCAACCAGGCGAAAAGGACGCGTGAAATACGAGTTAAAATCAGTTTGAACGGGTCAGTGTCATTGGCTGTTGAAGGCTTGGGTCTAACCATTTCTGTGGGCTTAGGGGGGTTTAGCTACTGTTCATAGACTAGACTACCACCATTTAACATGCCATAGATCAGGTTATTCAGCCTATCTATTTTGTCCTTTTTTGTAGAACTTATAGAAATAATATATTTAAATTGCAGTTTTATCAAAATTTAGATAAAAATAAAATTGCCTTGTTTTTCTTCGCTCATGCCTTTTTGTAAATAAACACATTAGTGGTCATTCTATCTCTAACATGAAATCATTAACATTTGTGTGGGAAAATCAGTTGCGGTGGAGGTAAGCAATCAATGCAGGTTAATCAATATCTGTCTTTAGAGAACAACGTGGACTTTTGTTGTGCTTACATTTGAAGGTATCACAAGCAGAACCACAATAATAATATAAATAATCCTAAGGAAAACAATAGGGTCTTCGCCCTTTCAGGGCTTGGGCCCTAAAAACATGGCACATAAAGTTAAACTAATGATTTTTGGGTGTGTGTATTGTAAGTTGTATACCATTTCAATTCGTTGAGTTCGTCTGCAGCATGCTGCAAAGCACACAGTACTCCTCTGCATTACCTATACATTTGTTAACATTAAAAAGTTAAATGTGAATTCTTTGGGCAATCATAGTGTAGCCTACTAAATGTCAACATACACGACATGAAAAATACTATCTCAGAACGGTTCTGAAATTACATTAAATCATTATTGCATTACTTTTTGCAACCTTCAAGTTATTTTGATGTATATCTGGATTGTATTTCTGTATATTTGAATATTCTTACTTGATTAAATACATTTTTAGACTGAAGATAGCATCTAAAGAGGTGTAATATGACATACTGTACATTGAAATACTGTACATTACCATTACAGAATTAAAATTAAATTAAATTAAAAATGGAGCACCACAAACAAGTAATTATCACAAGAAATGACAGCAGTAAATAAATACCAATAGATTCTTCATTTGTGATGTGGAGGCAAACTATAACTCGGGCTTTGATTCTTTCCGTACATATTTATATGTGTTTTAGAGATTGAATTCAAATCAAATATTAAGATTACTGCCCTAACTATTTCTGAATAGGATGTCTACTTCATACATATTTGGAATAGTATGGAAATATAAGGTTCAGATCACTAAAAAATATACATGGAAGTCGAAGATCTCATCGGTGGAGTCTGGATGTCATCTAGTGGAAAATTTTGGTACTGCGCACAATACAATCTTTCCTAAAGCTCATTTATTGAGACATCAACCTAAAATCTGGCCCAGAACTTGTCCAGATATTTAACACTGATTTTCTTGAAGTTTTAGGGTTGAAAATGTTTTGTAAAAAAATAATAAAAAATAATTATATATATATAAACAACATTATGTATTGTATACATTTAAAATGTTCATAAACTTAAACTACTTTAACAACTTTGTTTTACTTTACTAATCTGAGAAGTGTACCCTTTTAGTACCCTGTTAGTTCGCAGTGCATTAAGTAATGTTAACAACAACTTTTGATTTTAATAAATATTAGTAAAGGTTGAAATGAAATTTGAAATGAACATGTAGAAGAGCAGTTCATTATTAATTCATGTGAACTAATGTACTTAATGTATGAAACCTTTTTGTAAAATGTTACCAAAATTACAATTGGAAAATAAAAAAATGGTGTTTTTTCTCTCTTTTTTTTTTACTTAAATGATAACTATTGGATTATAATAACTCACCAATTATAATCCCCTCTTCTGTAAAATTTGCCATCGATAATTCCATGCTGTTTTGCTTGGGTTTAATGATAATACAAGAGACCTAAACCACATAGGGACAAAGGCATGAGCGAAGAAAAACAAGGCAATTTTATTTTTATCTAAATTTTGATAAAACTGCAATTTAAATATATTATTTCTATAAGTTCTACAAAACAGGACAAAATAGATAGGCTGAATAACCTGATCTATGACATGTTAAATGGTGGTAGTCTAGTAGTCTATGAACAGTAGCTAAACCCCCCTAAGCCCACAGAAATGGTTACTGACCCGTTCAAACTGATTTTAACTCATATTCACGCATCCTTTTCGCCTGGTTGGAAACTTCACACACGTTTGTACTGCCTGTTTGGGTTAACTGTTTACACATCAAAAGCGTGCATTTTGTCCTAGTCAAAACACACGTTTTCAACGCCCATTTTTGTTATCATAAACACTCGGTGACCCCAAAGCGCACGTTGCAAACCACGTGCACGTGATTTGCCTGTCTGACGTGGTTTTTCTTGATTTTTGGGTTTCTACCATACAGTCTATAGCTGTGTCCCAATGTTGAAGGCTGCATCCTTCGAAGGACGCAGACTTCAAGGATGCAGCCTATGCGTCCTCTGAAGGACGCACCATGTAGCCTTCCTAGGATTTCCTAATTGTGCAACCAGGTGTTCCCGATCACCGCTCCTGGCGCCAAGCAACGGTGCGAGAGGACAGCTGCTATCCTGATCATTCATTTTGATAACTGAGTAAACAGCTATGGAGCCAGAATTGGCTATTGTCATTTTTATGTTTTATATTTTACTGGAGGTCATGGTGTGCCCCGGCGCTGCCGGATCATGTATTTTCGGTTTAGCCCTGTTTGAATACAAAACCCAATTTAATATAAAAAGTCCAGTATTTCTCGCGCTCGTCATCTGCAGCTGTGACGGTTGCCAGGCGACAAGAACAATCCTTCGTAGGCTAGACCGGTCCGAGCGCGTCAGATGCGCCCTTTGATATGGGACGCTGCTGTAGTTAGCAACAATTTGTTAATATTGTGACAATAAGCCTACATTTTGTTAGTTTAATTTTCGGAACTGCATATTTCGTTAAGTATTCACTTACAAATGTGAAGTAACCTGAAGTACTTTTTTCCCTCACATCACAATGTGATTACATTACACTACACAAAAGTATATAATGTAACAACCAGATATTACTGTATATTGAAAATATACAGAAGTAAAATGCAACATAGCCTACGCAGTAATGCAGTAGTAGCCTAATATAAATGCAGTAGTTATTAAAAGTACTTTTTTCAGAAAGCCGTCGATTGAATCAGCCCTGCAAACCTGTTGGTAGACAACTTAGTGGATAGTGGAAATACGCACTTTAACACTCTGGAGACCATCCCAGATGATGTCCCACCAGCAGGAGGCCTTACCAGGGGCAGCCCATCCCGGTCCAGCAGCTCAGCTCAATAGAGTCTACATCATTTTTTTCTTATTTTATGTATTGTAAAATTAAATGTTTATGTTGATTTTGATATGTTTAACGTATTTTGTAAATAGTTGGAAAAAGTACTTTAATGTAGCCTAAAGAACAAATTATTTTCATTTACCAATTTTATTTGAAAAAATAAAAAGGTATAGAATTTGTTTCATGCAGAAAGTATTACTGTCATTACAAAAATAAACAATGTCCAGAACAATTAATTCTCTTTTATTTACACAATTAAAGTTGCATAAAAATAAATGTACATAATTTTTCTTTAAAAAAAATAAAAGTGAAAAAAGTTAAACAAGAATATGTAGAAAATATATATATTTTTCAATCATTCTCTCAAGAAGAGAAAACAGCCTGTCCATCCTCTCCCTTCTTTCCTGTGCACTCCTCGCCTCTGCCTCCCTCTGTAGTTGCATTTCTTCTCTGATCAAGTCCAAAAACTCGTCCTGTCTCGCCGCCTTTGTGCTGGTGCTGCTGCCCCTGGTTCCTCCTCACCGTGGGCACCCACTGCTGAACTCGGCCCTGGTGTGTCCTCAGGGATTGAGGCGATGAGGACAGGGGGGTTGGTGCAATGCCTCTGTCCCAACATCTCATCCATGAGGACAAACCAGGGCCAAGTTGCAGCAGTGGGTTTCCCACTCACACCCTCTCACACTCACACCCTCACACACTTGCAATCCTAAAGGCAGAGCAAATGAACCATATTGTTAACAACAACAGGACAATACATTTCAGCAAAGATGTGTGTATTACTTTTCTTTATATATATATATATATATATATATATATATATATTAGGGCTGTGAAAAGATTAATTAAAAGTTTGTGTTTACAAAATATATGTGTGTGTACTGTGTATAATTATTTTGTATATATAAATACACACACATGCATGTATATATTTAAGAAATATTTGCATACATATACTGTATATATTTATATATAACTTATATCATATATAGGCTATATATTATTTTTTTATATATAAATAACACATTTTTCTTAAATATATACATGCATGTGTGTGTATTTATATATACAAATTTAATTATACACAGTACACACACATATATTATTTTAACACAAACTTAAGAAATCATATTTCTGTATACTAAAATTTGGTTAAAACCACATAGCTTGCATGACAGCACTACAAAAACACATAAAAGTGAAACCCCATTGCCTTATCTACTGCTTTTCTTATTGTTTTGGGCTTTATTGGGTGAGTGATATTTCTTATAATACACAAGTGCAAATATTACAAATAGGTCGTTAAACTAATAACGTTATTACCACAAGTTTTGCCTAAAACTACCTGATAAATGAAGCCACGCAATGGTGACGAAGGAGTTAAGAAGAAGTTTATAAGAAAATTTAACTCTGGTTTCGCTAGCTATTTGAGTAAATGAAAACATAATACTTACATTTAAATGTGAATTTGCTGTCCACCACCGATCTCTAGTCTCGGCCGCCTTTAAAAATAAATAAATAAATGTTGTCGTCAACGGCGCGCAATGACTTATGGGGTAGAATAGGCCGCTAAGTGTCCATTTATGTATCCTTCTTTTCACGGGGAAACGAAGGGTGCATTTGGCGTCGCTTTTGAATCAGGGAAGCCTTCGTCGCGGCGCGATGACGCCAACCGGCCTTCGAATACGGCCTTCGAAGGATGGAGAATTGAATTGGGACAGCCTTCATCGAGCCGCGGTGACGCAATCGGCCTTCAAATGCGACCTTCCAAGGATGCAGCCTTTGAATTGGGACGTCCTTCGTCGCGCCGCGGTGACGCATTCGGCCTTCAAATACGGCCATCCGGCCTTCAAATACGGCCTTCGAAGGCCGCAGCCTTCACTTTGGGACACAGCTATTGATTTCTACCAAGGATATTGGTGTGTAATACGTTTGGGAGTTTGCACAGGTTGTTTATTTTGAATTTGACAATGTTTTTTGTTTACTTTTATTTTGTATTTCTGGTGCGACTTGGACGCACGTACGTCAAAAATAGACTAGGCGCCTATATTTAGCGAAGCGGCGCCAAGAGCCGCTTCTGGGAAGCTTCTGAAACGCGCCACATCGCGGCCGGTGTAAACACAAGCATGACTAGAATGGGCGCGATCAGCTCCGGTAGCCGTGTCGCAGCCGTAATGCGCCGCAGACGTGTGCGGTGTGTCCTCTTTGATCGTGGGAAATTTGAACAACGGACGCATCTCTGATCCGAAGATAACATAAAAGTTTTTTTTTCTAAGGTAGGACGTTCACTTCACCATGCACTCTCCACAATGAATAGCTTATTATCCTTGTGTAATAAGCTTATGTGACTGTTAAACGTAACTGATATCACCACAAACGTTCTGTGCCCTAAAAACGGGCATATTTCATGTTATTGTGTCATGCAAGGTAATTGCAAAATCTAGAGAAATGTGCGAGGTGGCCAGCGGGGGACAGTTGAGACACACGTGTATCAACTGTAGCCTACCCCCGATAGAGTTTGTTAATAAGGTTCTGACTTTATCTTGTGTTTGTGTTATTATAAGTTATTATCTAGTTTACTGTAGTGTCACTTTCCACTTTACACGTGCCCAGCAACAGTTAGGCCAATCAGCAATCCCCCTTTTTTTTCTCCACCAATCAGACAGTCTCCACTAGCGCATCTCCGGACTGTTGTTAGTATGCATGTAACTTTCATCGGAGACACTCGCTCCATCCCCGATCCGGTATATCTAGGGGGAAATATCTTTATTCTTCAGTTCTGCTTCATGCGTCCATGAGAACATAAGTCTGTGTAAATATTGTTACCTGTTCCTTGCTTAGATTAATGTAGTATGTGTACGATTCCTTACACTTTGCTTTGCCTATCGATGTGTGCATTCCTGGAGCTAAATAACCAAACCAAAATTTAGGTTACATGATAGTATCACACTTTCCCATATTTTTGATGGTGTTTAGAGCGATTTCACCGTGTTTTTGGCTGTGCGCATCATAGGCTTTAACTCTGATCACGTGACACCAGCATGCGCTCTCTGCATGTTTTTGGATGTGGCGCGATTTAACCCCTTCTCAGCCAAATGTTATAACACTGAGTTTTGGTGGTTTTCAGCCAACCAGGCAGTTTAATCATTTATGTCTGTGCAATTCAAGACAGTATTATATGTACCAGTTGTATAATATTTTGTACTTTTGAGATTTATTGTTTATTGTTATATTATATTCATTGTAGTGATTTAGAAATCTTCTTTCATACCTCAATTGCATTTATTGCTACAATTGTGTATGAATACTTATTATTCATGAGTCAATTTTTTTCTGTTTTGTTTTAGAAACCATGAACAAAACTCACATTGTATCAAACTGTTTCACAACTATATCAAACTGTTTCATTAAAGAGTGGCATGAGAATGTTAAATTCGTCATCATTATTGTTCTGACCGGACAACCTGGGGAGATTGAAGATTTTGTATCAACCCTAAGTACAGTCCTTCTCAGAGGTCACAAGTTTGGGTCTCCTTCCCGACACCTCCTTTACATGGTCCTTCGAGCCGGATCTTCAGTTTCCTCAGCTCTACAATGGATCACAATCGTCCGCGTCGTGATGTCCGTCGGCCTCGCTACCTCGATGACTTCCTGGTGAATATTCCGCCACATCGTCCTTATTCTCTCACACTCCATGGCCACTCCAACGAGGGAGCAGCTTTTCAACCTCCTGCTCCAGTCATCACTCCAGATCCAGTTGGACCTGCGCCTCATAACTTCAGCTCCGAAGCAGTCATGTCAGCTTTGCAGGAGATGAAAGAGGAGAACAACCAGCTCAGGCGAGATATGCAAAGCCTCTTCAATTCTCTCTCACTGAGATCAGCGCCTCAGACTCAACACCTCGATCCCAGGCATTCTGCTCAGTTTGAGGACAGCGCCACCTCATATGCCTTATCATCTTCCTGAGAGAACATCCACTCCTAATCGCAATCTTCAAGCAGTAGTGGATGATCTTACGCCCTGGCCTGACGCTGTACCAATTCCTCCTTGGAGCGAGCCTCTACCTCCTCCACCTCCAGCTGACGTGCCGCTACCTTCTCCGCCGCCTCCGGTGTCATATTTACCTTCATATGAGGCAGGGATTCAGTCCACTCCAGCGTATGTAGAGCCGTATACTCTCCCTCACAATACATACTCTGTGGAGGCGACATACAGAGGGCCAAAGCCGGACATTCCATGTTTCACACATGATGATCCACGTCAATTTGCCCGCCTCAAGATAGCGCTTGACAACCTCTTGCCCAGAGATGCAACTGAGCGGTTCAAATACCAAATACTAGTTGATCACCTCAAGTTCGAAGACGCGCTCCTCATTGCAGACTCCTACAGTAATAGTCCAACTCCCTACTCGAAGACAATGGCCTCACTGACTGAAATGTATGGGCAACCTCACAAACTAGCCCTGCAGCGCATCAATGAAGTCCTGGCCGAGCCTCCAATCAGAAGTGGGGACAGTCGAAGTTTTCGCCTCTTCGGCCTCAAAGTCAGAGCTCTGGTCGGTATGTTAGATCAACTGGGCAAGGAGGGCAAGACTGAGCTGGATTGCGGGTCACACACCTCACGACTTCTGTCCAAGTTGCCGCATGAACTCAGAGCACAATTCAAGCGTTACATAGACCCCATCCGCACTCCGATACCTTCCTTGGTGCACTTCTCTAATTGGCTTGAATACGAGGTCCGTGTTCAGGATGAGGACTATCAACCTTACCATTCACGGTCTCCACGAGACGAACACCAGAAGGGCTTCAAGCCCAAGTTGCAGAAGTCCAATGCACGCCCTACCACAGTTTTGCTCGGCTCTGATCCTTCTCCTAAGTCACCTGAGTCTTCGTCACAAGTTCGACCTCACGTCAGCGCTAAACTTGAGAAACCTAAGAAGTATTGCCCCTTTTGTGATGACATTCAACATTACTTCAATCAGTGTCCAGAGTTTAAGAAGTTTTCCACTAATCAGAGAGTGTCATGGATCAAAACTGGCAAGCGCTGCTGGAGATGTGGCAGAAATCACCTTGCTGCTCAATGCTATCTCAAGGCTAAGTGTCAGCAGTGTAATCAGACACACCTTGATATACTGCATGAGGTAAACACTCCCGCAACCAAATCAGCCCATCCAGCCGCAGCGACTGGACAACCAGCTACCTACTACCTCGATCCAGACCTGTGTATTGCTGAAGATGGTCAAAGTTCTTCTCCACAATGGCAAACACAGACTAGAGACTTATGCCATCCTCGATGATGGCTCTGAACGCATCTTGCTTCACAGTGCCGCTCAAGAGCTACATCTCAAGGGACAGAGTGAGGACTTGGCGATCAGAACTATCCGTCAAGATGTGAAGACTGTTTCAGGAAAGTCAGTGTCATTCTCCATATCCTCATCTGCCCATCCTCAGAAACAATTTTGCATCCACAAAGCCTTCACTGCGGCAGAGCTTGGCCTTTCCAAGCATTCTCATCCTGTCGAGGCCCTACGGAAAACGTATCGTCATCTCAGAGGCCTCCCGCTACATTCAATCAGCCAAGCGCAGCCACTTCTCCTCATTGGTTCAGACTACCCCCATCTTCTCTCTCCAGTTGAGCCTGTGCACCTAGGTCCACCAGGGGGCCCCGCAGCATTGAAAACTCGTCTCGGCTGGACTCTGCAAGGTCCTGCCATAGTCCTGCTGCACCAGACCTCCACCCCCCAGTGTCTCCTTATTAACACTCCCACTTCCTCTACTGACCTTCTCAGTCACGTGTCCAGATTATGGGAGATGGACATTCTTCCCTATCGTAACGAAAAGCTCATCACCAGGTCAAAACAGGAAAAGGCGGCCATCAAACTGCTGGAGGAGAAGACAGTCAGAGTTAACATTGACAACGTGCAGAGATACGCCACCCCACTGCTCTGGAAGGAAGGTCTTCCTCCTCTCAGTGCCCCAAAGGAAGCTGTCCTGAGTCACCTACGAGGCACAGAGAGTCGTCTCACTAAAGACCCAGTCAAGGCTGCATCATACAGCCAAGAAATCAAGAAACTGGTGGATTCGGGTTACATCAAGAAGCTCACATCACCTGAAGACCAGAGCAGCCAATCATGGTATATCCCACATCACATGGTCCATCACAATGGCAAAGACCGCATCGTCTTCAACTGCTCATTCACCTTCCAAAACACCAGCCTGAATGAACATCTACTTCCAGGGCCAACCCTAGGTTCCAGTCTCCTCGGTGTCCTGCTCCGTTTCAGGCAATATCCCACTGCGGTGAGCAGCGACATTAAGGGCATGTTTCATCAGGTCCGCCTCCTGTCTGAGGATCAGCCCTTCCTCCGCTTCCTCTGGAGGGACATGAACCGCAGCAACAAGCCTGACATCTACCAGTGGCAGGTGCTCCCTTTCGGCACCACCTGCAGTCCCTGCTGCGCGACCTTTGCCCTCCAAAAGCACGTCATTGACCACAGCAGCCTTGATGAAGATACTCGGCTTTCAGTGGAGAACTATTTTTATGTGGACAATCTTCTTCAGAGCTTCTCATCCATCTCAGAAGCAAAGCAGCTCATCCGCAAACTTCAGACTCTGCTTCAATCAGGTGGCTTTGAGCTGCGTCAATGGGCCACCAACGTTCCAGACATCATCAGTCATCTGCCACCTGAACTCAAATCTGAGAGCAGAGATCTGTGGCTATCAATGGACGGTGCAGATCCCCCAGAACGGACCCTCGGGCTTCACTGGCACTGCAGAACAGATACTCTCACCTATCGCCTTCGCCACACAAAGCAATCTGAGCCCACAATGCGCAACATTTACCGAGTCCTAGCTCAACAATATGACCCTCTAGGGCTGCTCATTCCCTACACCACTCGGGCCAAAATCCTGGTGCAGAGCCTCTGGGGAAAGAAACGGGACTGGGACGATCCTCATCTTCCCGAGGATCTGCTCCAGCTGTGGCAGGCGTGGGTGAGTGAACTTCCATTACTTCCTAACGTTACTGTTAATCGTTGTTATGTCCACTCAGATACCGACCTCTCAGCGGCCTCCCAGAGCATCCACATTTTCTCAGATGCTTCAGAGAGGGCCTATGGATCGGTCGCCTACCTGCGTACTGTCAGCGCCGATGATGATGTCCAGGTAGCGTTCCTAGCGGCCCGTTCCCGTGTTGCTACAGTCCGCCAGCAGTCCATCCCGAGGCTGGAACTCTGCGCTGCCCACCTCGGAGCCCAGCTTGGTGCAGTCCTGAAACGAGAGCTCACAGTCTCCATCTCCTCCGTCACCTACTGGACCGACTCCACCACCGTGTTGGCTTGGCAGTTAATCCGTGTCGGGGGTCGACTAAGACACTGTGAATCCCTCAGCTCAGACACTTTGCATCCCTTTGTCTTAGACCCTCATCATCCCATCACAAAGTTGATCATTGCTGATTACGACAGCAAGCTTGCACATCCAGGCCCTGAGAGAGTCTTCGCTGAGCTACGCAGAAGGTTCTGGATCTTGCGAGGCAGAGAGGCTGTCCGCAAGCAGCAACACCACTGTCCAGAGTGCCGCAAGTGGCGCAGCCAACCCATTATCCCCAAAATGGCCGACCTCCCGCCTTCCAGTCTAGGCAAGGCAAGGCAAGGCAAGGCAAGTTTATTTATTTCATACACAATGGCAATTCAAAGTGCTTTACATAGAAGAAATTAAAATAATAAAAAGAAATAAGAATAATTAAAACAGTTTAGAAAAATAAAAAATAAAATACAGTACAGTACAGTACAAACAGTCGGACGAACAGCGGCACAGTGCTCATTCAGTAAATGCATAGCTAAACAGAAGTGTTTTGAGTCTGGATTTGAAAGTGACTACTGTAGGAGCACGTCTGATCTCCTCTGGAAGCTGGTTCCAGTTGCGGCTGGCATAATAGCTAAAAGCGGACTCGCCATGTTTAGAGTGAACCCTTGGTATTTCTAGCTGATATGATCCTAGTGATCTGAGTGATCTGTTGGGTTTATATTCAGTGAGCATATCTGCAATGTATTGAGGTCCTAGGCCATTGAATGATTTATATACCAGTAATAATACTTTAAAATCAATCCTAAATTTAACTGGGAGCCAGTGTAAAGACCTGAGGACTGGTGTGATATGTTCATATTTTCTGGTTCTGCTCAGAATCCTGGCGGCAGCGTTCTGTATGAGATGCAACTGTCTTATGGTCTTTTTGGGAAGGCCAGTGAGGAGTCCATTACAATAATCCACCCTGCTGGTGATGAAAGCATGAACAAGTTTCTCTAGGTCTTGTCTGGAAACAAAGCATCTAATTCTTGCAATATTTTTCAGATGATAGTATGCTGATTTAGTTATTGCTTTGACATGACTACTGAAACTAAGGTCTGACTCTAGTGTCACACCAAGATTCCTGACTTGATTTTTGGTTGTTTGACCCCTAGAGTGAAGGTATGTGTTCACCTTGAGAACTTCATCTTTGTTTCCAAAAGCAATGACTTCAGTTTTGTCTTTGTTTAACTGAAGAAAGTTTTGACACATCCAACTGTTGACTTCATCAATGCATTGGCACAGGGAGTCAATGGGGCTGTAATCGTTAGGTGATAGGGCTAAGTAAATCTGTGTGTCGTCTGCATAGCTGTGGTAAGCAATTTGGTTCTTTCTCATTATTTGGCTCAGTGGGAGCATATACAGGTTGAACAGGAGTGGCGCAAGAATTGAGCCTTGAGGAACTCCGCATGTCATGGATGTCCACTCAGACTTATGATCTCCTATACTCACATAATAAC
The DNA here is from genome assembly GCF_951802725.1 of Rutilus rutilus. NCBI lineage: Eukaryota > Metazoa > Chordata > Actinopteri > Cypriniformes > Leuciscidae > Rutilus > Rutilus rutilus. The sequence continues at coordinate 9,980,636 of NC_140210.1, read as the reverse complement.
CTCTCCCATCTAAGTATGACCTGAACCATTTTAGGACTATCCCAGAAAGCCCCACCCAGTTTTCCAGCCTGTCCAGAAGTATGTTATGATCGACAGTGTCAAATGCAGCACTGAGGTCGAGTAGTACCAGCACCGATAATTTGCCTGAATCAGTATTTAAGCGAATATCGTTTATCTTTATGAGCGCTGTCTCTGTGCTGTGCTGTGGTGCGGTCGGAAACCAGATTGAAAAGTATCCATTCGAGCATAAGAATTTGTTCAGCTGATTGAAGACAACTTTTTCAATGATCTTGCCTATGAAAGGAAGATTTGAGATCGGTCTATAGTTGCTTAATATGTTCTTATCCAGATTGTTCTTTTTCAGGAGGGGCTTGACAACTGCAGTTTTCAGGGAGTTTGGAAAACTCCCAGAGAGAAGTGAAGCATTTACCACTTCTAGAAGATCTGCTTCTAAACTGTTTAACACACTTTTGAAAAAAGATGTGGGAAGTGTGTCAAGAGCGCAGGTTGATGTTTTAAGGTGCTGTACGGTTTCTTCCAAAATTTTGCCATCAATTTCTTTTAAGTCAGACATAGTAGCTACTTTCTCAGGTGGTTTGATCTGTCTGACCCCAGTGCAACTCAAGGATGTGCTGATCACCTTTCTGATATTATTGATTTTCTCAGAGAAGAAAGAAGCAAACTCACTGCACTTGTTGTCTGAGAGCATTTCACTGGGAATCTGGCTTGGGGGGTTTGTCAGTCTCTCTACAGTAGCAAAAATAGTGCGTGTGTTGTTTAAATTACTGTTTATAATATTTGAGAAGAAAGTCTGTCTAGCTTTGCCCAGTTCCATATTGAAAGCATGGATGCTGTCTTTGTAGATGTTATAATGGACTACAAGTTTTGTCTTCCGCCCACATGCGCTCTACTTTTCTGCATTGTCTTTTCATATTTTGCACTGCTGTTGAGTTTCTCCAAGGTGCTTTTTGTCTGCCACTCTTCTTCCTGAGTTTAACAGGAGCAATATCATCAAATACACTTTTAACTTTTGAGTTAAAAGAATCTAGGAGAAAATCAACAGAGTCAGCAGATATGCTTGGTGTTAAGGATATAGCCTTCATAAATAATACACTAGTGTTCTCATTTAAGCATCTCTTCTTGACAGACACAGATCTAGCTTCAATGGCAGGAGAGATCAATATATCAAAGAAAATACAGAAATGATCAGACAGCGCTACATCCTTAATAACAATCGATGAAATGTTTAGACCCTTACTGATAAGTAAATCTAGAGTGTGTCCACGATTGTGTGTGGGTCCATGTACATGCTGAGTCAGATCAAACGTTTTTAAAACACTTTTGATTTCTTTTGCCATATTGTTTTCTGCACTATCTATATGGATGTTAAAATCTCCAGCAATGGCAAAACAGTCAAACTCTGAGGTAATTGTTGATAACAGTTCTGTAAAGTCCTCAGCAAAGGCTGGAGAGTATTTTGGAGGCCTGTAAATAATGATAAGTAAAATGCGTGGAGCACCTTTTAACACAATACACAGATATTCGAAAGACAAGTAATTCCCAAATGATATTTGCTTGCATTGATAGATATCTTTAAAAAGAGCAGCTAGACCCCCACCTTTCTTAACAGCTCTGCAGACACTCATAAAAGTAAAGTTAGGAGGGGCTGTTTCATTGAGGATTGTTGCACTGTAGCTGTCTTCTAGCCAGGTTTCATTCAGAAGCATAAAATCCAGATTGTTTGTGGTTATTAAGTCGTTGACTAGAAGTGATTTATTTTTAAGTGAGTGGATGTTAAAGAGTGCTAACTTAACAGACTTACTTTTCCCCACAGCAATATTAGTTTGACGTGTAATAGGCACCAGATTAGTTAGGTTTGCTGTACGGCTATTGAGGGCCTTAGACTTTCTATCTTGTAATAGTAGTCCATGAGCCAGGGGGGTTGATCGGTATCAACGGGGGGGCAAATGCTATCATTGTTTTTTGGCAAGGTATACATCCCTAGTATTAGAAAAATCACGATAGCAGTGCAGCGGTGGTAGCGAAATCACTTTTTTGAGCTCATGAAGTTACTAACACCCTAAAATAAATTCCGTTTTTGAAATCTAGTGTATATCTGGTTTAGGCTCATGCTAGGGATATTGTCAATATTCTATAATATGGTGCTTGGTATCGTTGGAAAGGGGACCTTTTAGGCTTTCATTTAAGCCCAGTACTGAATCTGTCTGCCAAACACAGAGGTCACAAGACTTCTTTAAACCAGAAATAACACACATTTTTTCACAATTTCCGCCTAAACTGTATGCTTTCTTTTATCCCTGTGGCATGAAAGAACACCATGGACACAAAACTCAACAACTTCAATACTCAAGGCACTCTGATGACTCAGAAAATGTATAATATACCCATACTATTTATTTGTGATAGTCTTAAATTAGACTTGTGCAGCCAGCACAAGTCTTCAAAATAGAATAGAGCGAATAGAATGGACAAATAGGATGGAGACCTATTAGTTGTAAAAGTCAATAAAGAAACAGGTTGTAAAGTGAATATATTTAATCAAAGACTGGTTTGTATGTTGATGTCCTTTACTTTATTATCTACTCATCATCATTTTCCATGTCGTCCTCGTCTTCATCTGAACTTTCTACACAGGTCATCTGGTTTTCACACTCTGTCAGTTTACACATGTCTGTGCACCTGAGGCCATTTGCAAGACACATACATCGTGGGAGTGAACATTTTTTTGTGCAGTTGCAGGCGAGTAGATCCAGGACAGCTTCAGGTGCTGGCTGGCCTTCCATCCAGTGCAGCACCAATTGTTCACCTTCCTCCTCTGTCTCCATCTTCCATCCTCTGCCAACAGGGCTTGGCACTTGTGGGTCCTTTTCTAAACATCTTTTCCAAATACCAGCCTGATAGTTAGCTCGCAGTGTGTGTTGCCTCAAGCTATCCTTGCACGGTGGGAGTTGATGACTCTCGATTTCACCTTTCTTTGCACAGAAAAGGTGGTACCTGAGCTTGTTGATCATGGTGGTTGATGCTTTTGGGGCATAGAGGACACATGTAAATGCCTCCAGTTGGTTGCTCAGTTCTGGTGAGAGGTCCCATTCCTGGCCCAACTTAAAGAACGTGTCTTGTATTTCTTTGTTGTTCATCAGGAGTGTAAGTGCCCTTGTCTTCCCTTTGCCTGCAAAAGCGCTTACAGTGTCACATCCTGTGTAGGCGTGCAACCCAATGAGAGCCCGACAAGTGTCCATGCCAACAGTGGCTGCAACCTTCCTGATAGCTACCAGCCTTGTACGGGTTCTTGTGCCACACTTCAGGAACAATGGGGCCTCAATCTTGTCACAGAATGCTAAAGACATGATAAAGACATCTGTGTCTTCTGAACAGATAACTATAGATTGGTATCCCTCTCTTGCGGCATGGAGAAGTAGTCGTCCATCTGCTTCTTCTTGTTGACATTGAAGAGTTGACACCTCCTCACTGTCTTGATATGTGATTCTGTAACATTTGTCAATCACAGTTGCATATAGAATCTTCTCCTGTAGCTTTTCTCTGTATTCTGGCTTCCTCCATTCATTCACTATGAAGCTAATGAGACTAGTTTTGTTATTGACTTTGGTCAGGAAGTTCCTCCACTGCCTCACCATCTGTGTGCTTGTGATATCCTGCAACTCATGACCAGTCTCTTCACCCCGTAGAGATCTTTCACTATTTTTGATTGAGTTCTGCTTGTATGTGTCAAACACAACATATATTCTTCTACTCTGACTGCCTTCCCTCAGAGCCATACCCAGGATTGTTGTGGCAACATCTCTGAAAGTAACTTCATCACCTTTCACTCGTTGGACTAAGTTCATCCCATCAACCACTGTGGCAGAGTTTTCTGGGTGTTTTTCCTGTAGTGCTACATTTTTCTGCAAGGCTGTGGCCAAAGTAGCTTTGTTTGTTTTTCTCAGCAATCCATCTGGTGTGGAGAGTGCCCAGGGCAATGGACCAAGAGGATGAGAAAGGATATCCTCCATGTTAAAACTACGTACTTGTGCCATCACTATGATGCGTCCAAACAGAGACCTGTCTGCTTTCAAGATGACTGCCCTCCCACTTGATTTCACTTCTCTCTTCTTACACATATCACTGAATGTTTTCAGCTTGTTGGTTTTCATTGGGTCGTGGAATTTCTTTGCTGGTGTTTCTTTGTCTAGTCTCTCATCCTTGAAGTTTGCATAGCATTGCTCACCAATCTCATATGCCTTCATCAGGTCGGAGGCAATGTCTTTGGGAGCTGTTTTTGCCGTAGAGATGCTAATGAGGTCCCGCTTCTCTGCAAATAAGAATATATTTTATTGTCACCGTACTATGTACAACAAAATTGAGTGCTCACAGTCCGTGTTTACATTAAACATTTTATGGCAGCTGCTGTTGGGTATAAACTGTGTTTTGTCTGTTTGTGCATGTTTTGATTGATGTATACCGTCAAATGGGTTTATCCATCCTTGTATGAGGCTAACCACTGCTGAAACTGCTTCCTCATCTTTCTGGATTCTTGGTGACTGTAGCTCTGAATGAGAAAGCTGTGATTTGTTGCCTTGTAGCATCTCCCTTAACTGTCCTAGGAATGCACTGTGGTGCTCAGCTGTTAGGTAGTAACGCCTGACCGCTCCAGATTTCAGGCTAAACCGTGATGTGCCTCCAGGAGTCTGTGTGTCTTTATTCACTGTGACTTCAATAGCCTGGTCTACAGGAATCCTCCCAAATGTGTTGTTATTTGACAACTGCACTGAGAACTGGCCTGTCTTGAAGGCCTCATACACAGAAGGATACTTCTCTGGGAGGTTGGTCATCTGAGCAAAGTAAGGAGACAGATACCTGAGAGATGAGAGGGAGATTGATTTTAATATTTTGGCTACCAGTCTTTACAAATTGAATTGATGCAGAATATACAAGCATACAGAAATGCATAAGGAATGTACCTGGCATAATTCATCTTATCGTAGGCAAAGCACCATGGGATCATGGTTCTTATAGCGTGGAGGTGCAACTCCCAGTCCCCCTCACGAGACGCACGCAGAAGGCCAAGTACTACATCCTCTACCATGTCAATGTATGACATCCAGAATGCAGAGAGCTCTCCATTGTTGTGACGGAGGTGTTCTAGATAGTCTGTCCACAGGGTTATCAGCTCAGCTGAATGTGGACTTTGGAGCAGATTGGTCATCTTTTCTTGGTTCAGGTCACTGGTCATGTCTTTAATATCCTCCAAGAACGATTTGATCATCCAACTCCTCTCTGGAGCATTTTTCTCAACCCAGGGTGTGAACTCTTCCCATGCAAGTCTTATCAGTGCTTCTGAGATGTACTTGTGGACCCTGACTGCACGGTTATAGTGTTTACCGTCAAGGAGTCCATTGATGGACCCCTCTGCGACAACTCCAGCCTCTATGCATATGTCCTTTAGACCAGCATCTCTAAACCGCTTTCCTATGATGGCTAAGGCATTACATATTGTATGGAATGTCCCCATCCTGAGAAGAATGTTGGAGAACCATTCTCTGTGCTTCCAGGTTATCTCAGCGGCTTTTGCATAGAGCGCTTGATCCATGACTACAACTATTGTCTCTAGGTGCAGTTCCTTCCTGATTAGCTCTGATTGTTTCAGGATTTCAAACACTGTGTTCAACTCTGTGGCTGGTGAGTTGATGGTTGGCAGATACCCAAGAATATCTTTTGAGATTGGTTCCTGGTCCCTGGTGCTGATATTAAAACCAGTCCAGCTGGGGATTGTCTGATTCTCTGGATCTATTTGCCTTGCAAATGCCCACACCATTGTCTTCTTTCTTGCAAGAAGAGCAGCCTCCTTGGTTTCCTGGATACAGTGTTCCCTGGTTGGAAGAGGTTGTGGGCCCACACGTGCACCTGAATGAATGAATGAATGAATGAATGAATGAATGAATGAATGAATGAATGAATGTTTTATGTGGAATGTACATCACAATTAAATTGGATACATAGAAAATAGATACATGATTATAGCTTCATGCTAATTCTCAAACCTGCTCACCTGCTACATATACTTCCAGGCCTTGGTCTTCAACGGTGACTGATCTCTGCTTCAGTTTCTCAATGTGTGGAAGATCATTTCTTGACAGATGTGGTCCATAGAAATTGGCCTGTACCACTATGCCATTAACTCTGTGTGATGTACCCTTTCCAGTGAGGGTTTCCTCAAGTCTATAAATATTATCCCATGCAAGATTGGTGAAGACATGAGGCTTGATGGAGGCTGGAAGTACAACTCTTTGGTTAGAGGCTGTTGCTAGTTTTTGGAGACACAGAGCAGTGTTGTTCTCTTCAAGTTGGGAGTAAGACACCCCATGCCCCAGTTTGTTCAGTGTTTGTTCAGTGTTTGTGTCAGTGCCGAAACTACGGCAGAAATACACGGAGCTCAAACGCGACACATCTGCCGCAGCATCTCCACAGCAGCACGCGTTATAAACCTGAAGATGCACAGACCACGGACGGCGCGCTGCTCATCTCTCTATTTTTACAGCGATTGATTCCTGCCGGTTCCATAATGAGACTGGCGCGGCCAGAGACATTTTGGCGCTGCGGCATATTAAATATATTATAAATAGTTTTTCCGCGTGAGAAATACAATGTGTGGCGAGAGGGCGTGACAAAAGACCGAAATGAGTGACTGCCACGTGACACTTGAGAGCCCTGACTGCACTGTAGCAGTTACTGTTACACTGTTTCATAGATTAATCTATGCCAGTCTATGATTAATGACAGCCAGTTTAACCTGCAAGCTAGCTAGCCTGCTAGATAGCTAGCCTGCTAAAAACGCCAAGCTTACATTAGCTACTGCTACTATTCCCCACCAATTCACAAGCACAAGAGAAAAAGTATTTTGTACTTACATTTAATACCCCTGGAACTCAGTGGAAGTTGATTGAAGATGGCATAGTTGGTAGTGTTGTTATAACCAGTCAACTGAACCAACAATCTTTTCACAAAACTGACTTTTTAAAAAACCTTTCAAACTGTCAAAATCCATCAACATTCCGTGCATGAGCTACTTTCTGACATTCGAACTGAAAGTGGGTGAATATCAAAATACATGATAGAAACATTTTGTTAAACCACTTACAAGTGTTATGTTGACAACACTATTGAAACAATTACTTTTTATTACAACTGTACATGAATAAATAGGCCATTTGGCCCTGGACTAATAGGGTATTCTATTTGTCCATTCTATTCGCTCTAATCTATTTTGAAGACTTGTGCTGGCTGCACAAGTCTAATTTAAGACTCTCACAAATAAATAGTATGGGTATATGATACATTTTCTGAGTCATCAGAGTGCCTTGAGTATTGAAGTTGTTGAGTTTTGTGTCCCTGGTGTTCTTTCATGCCACAGGGATAAAAGAAAGCATACAGTTTAGGCGGAAATTGTGAAAAAATGTGTGTTATTTCTGGTTTAAAGAAGTCTTGTGACCTCTGTGTTTGGCAGACAGATTCAGTACTGGGCTTAAATGAAAGCCTAAAAGGTCCCCTTTCCAACGATACCAAGCACCATATTATAGAATATTGACAATATCCCTAGCATGAGCCTAAACCAGATATACACTAGATTTCAAAAACGGAATTTATTTTAGGGTGTTAGTAACTTCATGAGCTCAAAAAAGTGATTTCGCTACCACCGCTGCACTGCTATCGTGATTTTTCTAATACTAGGGGTGTATACCTTGCCAAAAAACAATGATAGCATTTGCCCCCCCAGATGATACCGATAGACCAAATTTGGGGCCCTGGCTCATGGACTATAGAACAGCAATAGAGAAAGATACAGGCACACTGGGTTCCCGTTTGTTCTGTAAACATTTGAGAAAGACATTTGCATCTAAGGTTACACCATCCAGCTTTCTACTCAACTGGCATGGACTGTTTTGATCCTTTCTTCATTAAAATAGGGAGGCGCAATGAGAAGCGATGGGGCATAATATTAAAATGCCTCACCACACATGCAGTGTACCTAGATCTGCTGGCCAGCATGGACACTGACTCGTTCCTCATGAGTCTACGCCGTTTCATCTCTAGACGGGGAAAGCCTCACGAATTGCTGTCCGATCAAGGTACAAACTTTAAAGGTGGCAGCTCAGAACTTCAAGAGGCCTTCAACTCCCTTGCCCCCGCTCTGCAGTCACAACTCGCTAGCCAGCAAATCCATTTCCGCTTCAACCCACCTAGTGCTCCTCATTTTGGGGATTCCTGGGAGCGAGAAATCCGCACCATCAAGTCAGTGCTGCATGCCATACTGGGATCACAAACGGTCACCGAGGAGGTCCTCAGAACCATCCTTACAGAAGTGGAGAGCATTATCAACTCCAAACCGCTTGGTTCCTCAATCGCCGCAGATGGCGACACTGCCAGGTCTTAGCGGATCAGTTTTGGATCCATTTTATCAGGAACTACTTACCATCTCTCCAGAGCCACTCCAAATGGCAACAAGACCAAGAGGACATCTGTATTGATGACATTGTTCTTGTTGTTGACCAGCAGCTTCCGCGTGCCTTGTGGCTTGTTGGCAAAGTCACAGACGTTTTCCCTGGAGCTGATGGCAGGATTCGTATTGCTCAGATCCAGTTCAAAGATAAATCCTACACCAGACCTGTCGCCAAGCTCATCAAGCTGCCTGCACTTCCTCGAGACATTCCTGACTGACTCGTGTTCAACTTTGCTGCCTAAGTTGGGGGCGGCTGTTAATAAGGTTCTGACTTTATCTTGTGTTTGTGTTATTATAAGTTATTATCTAGTTTACTGTAGTGTCACTTTCCACTTTACACGTGCCCAGCAACAGTTAGGCCAATCAGCAATCCCCCTTTTTTTTCTCCACCAATCAGACAGTCTCCACTAGCGCATCTCTGAAATGTTGTTAGTATGCATGTAACTTTCATCGGAGACACTCGCTCCATCCCCGATCCGGTATATCTAGGGGGAAATATCTTTATTCTTCAGTTCTGCTTCATGCGTCCATGAGAACGTAAGTCTGTGTAAATAGTGTTACTTGTTCCTTGCTTATGTGACCGGAGCGGTATTGTTTTTAGTAATATAACCAAATCCAAATAGCACGGACTACGCCACCTTGGGAATTGCACCCAAGGAAATATTAAAGGAACCCAGGTTCGGTGGTGCAGAGAAAAGACAGAGTCGTGTCATCAAATAAACAAACAAATACTTTTATTTGTGAAGAAAATACTCTACTGGCATCATTTATCCATAATATAAATCACTGACAAGTTTATTATAAGAATAGGATATGTCAATTGTTAAAAGAACATTCATTCCCACATAGCTGATTCAAACACTGACTCACATTAAACAAAACATTACAAAAGAAATTATAGCATCCCCACAAAATAAAGCAAGAAAATAATAAATATGAAAAGAATACAAACTGCAAGGCTAAAGTTTACTTTAGGGTTGGCAAGATAGCTGTAAACAATTGTGCTCTCAACCATTTATGTGTGCACGGCAAACCAAATAGGAAGAGGTGCTCCAACCCTGGTGCTCCAACCTCACAACAAATGTGTTCACCCAGGTGACTAGCCTCCCCCTCCGTACACTCAGCCTTGACTCAAACCAAAAGAAAAGAAAGATTAGTGGGTGCAATACAAATACAAAAATCACATCAGACACAAATATGATGGACCAGGGGCCTCATTTATAAAGCTTGCGTACGCACAAAACGGGGCTGAAAACATGCGTACGCCAGTTCCTGCGCAAAAGGTGGGATTTATGAAGAAAAACTTGACGTGAAAATATGCGCACCTACACGCAAACTCTGACCCATGCGTACGCACATTTTGGAGACGGAGCAGTTTGGCGACACCGATGGTGAGTTGGAGTTAAATGTCTTTTTGGTCACTTTTAGAATTTAGAATTAAAATTAAACATAATACAAAAAGATAATACAAATATAATTTCCCTCACCAAGCCTGTCACTTGAAGCAAATATCCATTCCTTCTTATGTCCGCGCCAGCGAGCGCGTTGGGCCGTTTAGTGAAACTGACGCAGTTTAAATAAATAAAATAATGATTTAAACTATGTTTTACTTCTGATATAAACATTTAGATTAAATATGCCATTCAAATTATGGAGTTAAACACTTAAACATGAAATCATACTGAAAAGTTACAACATTTTTTTATATTCAATTCAATCAATAGAAATATTTGTTGTGGATGCGATTGTTTTTGAACACTTTTCCTGTGGCGTGCTGCGTTTTAATGTTTTAACCACAGAGATAATTGCTTATCATGATAATACCAGATTGTCTGAGAAAATAGTTTCGTGCAAATAATGCCCAAGGCCTATCTGTTTCCATTAAAAATATAAATCAATTAAAAATACAATTCGGCAAGTGGAAAAGATTGAGAAAAACTTTCTCTGAAATGTATTTGACACTATTTGATTTATGTAGGCTATTCAAAAACAAGGCAAGGATAACTACTTGATTTGTATTAATGTAATGTTTCTTGTACCGTTTATATCATTTGCATATGATTATTCATCCACGTGATAACGTTTAAGTTATCACGTGGATGAATAATCATATGCAAATGATATGTAGATGAGGATCTGCATAGTAAAACTAGGCGTTGTAAGCTCCATATATGGTTATTTCGGGTGGAGACGCATGTACGCACAATCTTCCGCTGACTGGGATTTATAAAGTGAATTCTGCGCAGGTACTGGCGTACGCACGGTTTTATAAGTCTGAATATTTTTTTGCGTACGCCATTTTTGGCTTTTGTGCGTACGTACACTTTTAGTAAGGTTCCTACGCACAGTTTTATAAATGAGGCCCCAGATCAGTTGGTGCACGGATAATAAACGGTCTACCTCGTCGAGGACCACGAAATACTCAACAGGTGTAGATAGACACTACACGCTGATATACAATTGCACCACACGGCCACTATGGCCCAAATCACACTGGTCAAACCAACATCATTAACAAAATAACCCAAACCATAAAATGAAAACAAAACACACAGAAACTGATATCTAGTCACGAAAAACAAAGGAAGTAACCTAATCATGAAAAACAGCAGCACGACCTGAATTAACCATCACGTGGTACACGAGACACACGAGAATCACACGTCACGAGGTCAGGATGCACTCGCGAATGTTCTGCTTAAAGCCTTCAATGAGCGCTTGACGCAACTCCCAGAGAACGCCGCCGAGACGGCTACAGCCATCACTCAACTAACGTGACACCGATAACCGGAAGAGGGGCGGGTATGACAAAGCCTACCTTCTAGGGCTTCCCATTTACATGCTTAAATACACATGACCCTAATTAGCTCATCCTCCCACTCCCATATAAGGGTAATGACGCAAAGAAACAGGAAAGGGGAAATCCCCTACTGCTACACTTACTGTAGATTAATGTAGTATGTGTACGATTCCTTACACTTTACTTTGCCTATCGATGTGTGCATTCCTGGAGCTAAATAACCAAACCAAAATTTAGGTTACATGATAGTATCACACTTTCCCATATCTTTGATGGTGTTTAGAGCGATTTCACCATGTTTTTGGCTGTGCGCATCATAGGCTTTAACTCTGATCACGTGACACCAGCATGCGCTCTCTGCATGTTTTTGGATGTGGCGCGATTTAACCCCTTCTCAGCCAAATGTTATAACACTGAGTTTTGGTGGTTTTCAGCCAACCAGGCAGTTTAATCATTTATGTCTGTGCAATTCAAGACAGTATTATATGTACCAGTTGTATAATATTTTGCACTTTTGAGATATATTGTTTATTGTTATATTATATTCATTGCAGTGATTTAGAAATCTTCTTTCATACCTCAATTGCATTTATTGCTACAATTGTGTATGAATACTTATTATTCATGAGTCCATTTTTTTCTGTTTTGTTTTAGAAACCATGAACAAAACTCACATTGTCTATATCAAACTGTTTCATTAAAGAGTGGCATGAGAGTGTTAAATTCGTCATCGTTATTGTTCTGACCGGACAACCTGGGAAGATTTTGTATCAACCCTAAGTACAGTCCTTCTCAGAGGTCACAAGTTTGGGTCTCCTTCCCGACACCTCCTTTACAGAGTTCTATTAGGTCACACACTGTTTAGTTGTTCAGTGTTATGATAACAGGTTAAACGTAATTAGCCAGCATAGGACGCAAATGAAAATAAAATTTGAAATTTTTGATATTTAAACTCTGTATTATTAATAAATCTATTGTTTCATATCTTGTTCCTGCTTTATAAATTTTAACCAGTGCTAATTTAAATAAAATGAATGAATATAAATGGATGAATAAACAAAAATGTTGCCCATTTGTTATTTTCTTTATTTGTCTTTATTTTTTTATATTTAAAATGAATGGTTAATTACCTTTACATCATTAAAAATGGGTGTCTCAACTGTACCATGCACTGTCTCAACTGTACCAAATATGGGTACCCTACAGTTGAGACAAAAAGCACCTTATTTTTATGAGCTAATTGTGGAAAATATAAACTACTTGTGGGTATTGATTGATAATATCTTAGTCTACAAGCTAATGAAATGTCATGTGGCATGTCATGTGGAAATTCACTTCTTTTCAGTATCTATTTTTGTGTGAAAAATCAAAACGCAAAAAGTGTCTCAACTCTACTCGGTCTACCCTACAACTTTTCAAGTTTCCAGTACGTTCTCTTTAAGTTTACTCAAAGAAGGAAGCTGTATTTTGTATTACAGCCTTCACAGTTCTTCCTTTAACCAGCAGAAGCGGCTGAGGAAAATATTTGTCAAATGTTACTTTTGAAATGTTCTTTTTTTTTTTTTTTCAGCATTGAGCATTGTAGCAAATGAGTGTATCTTGTATGAATGCAATGGCCAATTGGAGGAGCTGTTTGCTCAGTGCGAGCTTATTGACAAATCTTCCACGTTTACAAATGACATTTACTGAGATGGAAGTTATGTGACACACACACACACACGACGATCAGAAAGACGCGCGCCAGTATCGTTCGCGCACATAATATATTCATTAACGTTAACCAAAGAACAAAGGTAACAGAAAATTACTCACTGCGTTTGACTATATAACTTTTTATCTTTAATAATGATGAATCTATATTTCATTTATAATTTATGCAGTGAAGACTGTTTGATAACCTAATAATTAATATCTGTGTATTTAACAGGGCACAGGTCAATAGCTATGACATGTATTATGTGAGGATTGTTTTAAAGGAATAAGTTCACTTCAAAATGAAAATTCTGTCATCATTTACTCACCCTGAAGTTGTTTCAAACCTGTATGAGTTTCTTTCTTTTTGGTTGGTTTGGTTTGGCAACACTGTTTGGTTATGGACATTCTTCAAAATATCTTACTTTGTGTTCTGCAGAAGAAAGAAATTCATACAGATTTGGAAATACTATTTTAATTTTGAAGTGAACTAATCCTTTAAGTTCACTAAAATTAAAAGTTATTATATTTTTTGGAAGCCAAATAAATGTTTAAAAAAATTATAGCTTTCAATTACATTGTAAAGTTGAATGGCGATAATTAATGTTTAAAATTGGTGCTCAAATTTTCATCAAGATATCAATAGCTGTATTACTATCAGTGATACTGGCCTTCATTTATAAAAAGATGTAATTAAACAAGTATTTAAAATATATGGTCTTTATGTTGTTTACATTAATTTAGAGATGAACTGTGAAATGATTACATTATAAAAAAATAAAAACTTAAGTGTTTTAATTGCGATTAATAAAAGAAAACAAAAGTGTGGATTGTTTTAATGGATTGACAGCACTCTTTTTTTTTTGCTATTTATCCCAGAATGTTGAACCAATATCAAAATGAAGCCAGCAAACAGTCAGATGAAGGTTACATTGTAAGTGTTTCACAAAAAAATAACTTTGTAGGTTTATAAACCAGGGCTACTAAAGCAGTTTGGTTTCATTAAGCATCTTTGAGGCCTGATGGTTTCCTAATCTAGATTCTTTGTATAGATTTCATTCTTAACCTATGTTATAGTCCCCCATTTCCATGTGATCAGGTCAAGCGACTGTTAAAATACTTTTCTTTTCTGTTTCATTTTAAATGGATTTAGGGAATTTGTTTGCACAGTTATGGATATGGATTGGGTATGAATTAGGCCTAAAGGCTGTCTGATGATTTTTAAAATATGAATGATACATTGTTGTGTTTTATTTTCTTTTTCTATACCTTTTACATCAACGGGCTTATATATTTCACACAGTATTTCATATTGTAATAATTAAATGCAATTAACACTTTTTTTTTTACATTCCCTGAAAATCAATAAACTGATTCAATAAACAGATGTGTTGACACATGTTGGGTTCAACTGGTATTATTGCTTCTAATACTCTGTATATGTATAATTTATTATAAAAATAAGCCTTGGATCATAATTTTCAAAATTACCAAAACCTGCTGCAGGGTCCGAAGTAGGCCTGACAAAAAAGGTACGAAATCCTCAAATACATTTTATCCAAGAGCTTTCATGAAAAACAGATAAAACAACAAACATTATTACAAGCTTTTGATTCGAGCTAAGGCAAACAGATAGTTTTGAACACTGGCTGATTATGTAGGCTACTTGCTCAAATTTATTTTCGAAAATTTTGAACCCAAAAAAGTTAGACGAGCTTTAAAAAAGTTTGTACTTCTTTAAATTCAAACAATACGCAAAACACACGTGACTAGTCCTGATTGGTTCCAGAGCCGTTGAACGGCTGTGATTGATTCTTATGATAATGAGCTCGCAGCCTCGCTCTCACCTCACTCAGAGCTTCCATTTATCGTATGTACATGTATATGTAGGGCCTACATGCTGATGAAATTTGACGTAGCCTACATGACGTGAGTGGTTTTCAAGGAAATCACAATGTTTCATCCGTCCAGCGTTTCAATCGTCCCGGCTCTCCCCTGCATAGAATGCTACATTGATTTTAAATTGTTCTCTGATGTCTACATAGAAGGTTTGTGAGGGCACAAATTCTCCAGAATCGGTTTTTACATGTCCATTTACAACCCTAGGATTTGTCCCTAGAATGAAATGGGCTGTTATTACCTTATTTGGAAGGGTCATGAATAATAATGTTGAGCACTGCTCTGATTGGGTGTTTCGCAGCCTACATCATTTGTACATAGGAGCTGTGATGTACTCTGAAGTACAAACTTGCAAAATAATCATACTTCAGTTCTCAAACAATTTTTTTTTTTTTTTTTTTAACACATCGACTAGATGCGTTGTCAGATGACAATCGTTTCAACTTTAGTGGTGGAGATTAAGGTCAACTTAAGGTCAGGTCACATTAGCTAGAATGTGCGAGTGATTTATCTCTAAACAATCAAACTAACCTGTTAGCTCCTGAGTTATGTGTTGTTGATGAAATATAATAATAGGCTAAATTATAATTCTACCCGACAAAAGGGATTGACGTAACTGCAACACGTATCACCGCAGATGAGTAGCTGAGTGATCTATTCATCAAGCCAACGTGCAAACTATCGCAAATCAAAGTGAAAGTCGCAGACGCTCAACACACAATCATCTTCATTAAAATTAAAGAAGCAAAATGGTTTGACCAGTGCTGTTGCCACTCTCTCCTATTGTGGTCTTTGATTTTGAAATTAGCCGATGATCAATAAAATGCAGCTCATAGCCTATCGGTTGCCTTCGGTGACGTCATCTCTTGAATATGGTGAATATTAATTTCTTTATTTTATATGCAAAAAAAAAAAATCAACTTTTTCTTGTTGAATTTAACTCTCGTTTCATCGCTCAGGCTTATAAATAACAAGCAAATGCATTTCTCTAAATGTATTATGATAAACTATTAAAAGATATTTAACCCTGTCACTGTGCCAGTAACCATCACAATAAATAAATACATATACAATTCTTCAAAACATGAAACAAAGCTTTATTCAAACTTGTTCTAGTAATCACATATTTACAGGCGCTGAACCGCACATCCTACTGCCATCTCAACACAGCTGTGCCAAATCTGCAGCTTTATTTGGATGAATCAGACCAATGTGCCCACCTTCACCTGTCTTTGCAGTCCATCATGTCCCTCATTGCTGCAGTCAGACTGGAATCTGATCATGGATGCACAATCACCTCTTACAGAAAGCCTGTACAGAACCTGTGAGGCTCTCTCAACAGCAAACACTTAGCCTTTGGCATGCTGAAAACACACTGCTCTATTTTCTTCATGGCCAGAGGTGACCCGTGCCTTTGTGCCTGAGGTTGTTGTGTGCGACGCTGTGCTTCACAATCTGAGGCAAATAAGGGCAGGTGGAGTGATGGAGGTTCTTATCCATGGCACTGTCCCATTTCCAGGATGCTGCTGTGTCTCCCCATCCTCAGTGCTCACACCAGTCTGCAGACATATCAGATCCTAAAAAAACAAAAAAACAGGAATACAAAAGCAGTCCTTTTAACAGCACAATGTAATTATTTTTGTTTCAGGTTTTCTCTTTTCCCCCACATATTCCACCACATCTTTCTTTGCAGGCCCTGCTCCACCACAAAAGCTCTGCAACAAATGCACAGAAATCAAGAATCAGAAAAGTGCTGTAATAACTCTGTTTGAAATTACAATAATTAAAATAAACTACAACTTAAGAACCCTCAATTTAAATATATTTTTTATTAATTTCTGTAGTATACTCAATCAAAAGACTTTGATGGCAGCATTCAGCTTCATGAGCCTCTCTCCACCGGATAAACACACGTGTTCATCTGTCCCTGTAACATCCAGACAAGATTCACGTTACGTCTGTGATTTATGATCTCAATACTTCATTTACATGTTGAGGTTGTTGCTGGTGTGTTCTCTCTCCAACGTAAATGTTCCTCAATTTATCAAGAGTACTAATTGACGAATAAAATAGATAACGTATGTTTAGTTACTTTTTGTAGATTTGTTTATTTACATAACTTACATTCATGTAACATAAGCAGTGTTAACAACAGTGAATTCTACTACATAATAGCACACATACATCACCCAATCAAATTCATGTTGTGCTGTGCTCATCTGCAAACTTATTGAGGATTTTCCTGTCAGATGTAAATAGACATTTAAAATAAGCGTCTTTAAGATGTATATGGTTTCTGTAAATCCACTTTAGAGACGTATGCTTACTGGAGCTCCCCTGCTAGCTATACATAAAACGTGTTTTTACAGCAAAATCACAACTATACTATACTGTCTAGCACTTTTACAGCTTCAAGAATTCAACAGTTTACACTACAGTTGTTCAACACATGCGATTTAAGCTGTATTTTGTTGGACAGCCTTCACAGTTCTTCCTTTACCCAGCAGAAAGCTGCTGAGGGAAATCTTTGTCAAATGTTACTTTTGACATAATTTGTTTTTTAGACATAATTTGTTTTTCAGCATTGAGCATTGTAGCCAATCATAGACTGCTGAGTGTATGAATGCAATGGCCAATCAGAGGAGCTGTTTGCTCAGTGTGAGCTTATTGACAGACCTTCCACACCTACGAATGCTCTAATTAAAACTAACATGGTACAGGCACGATGTAAATACAAATATTCAGTGTGCAGTGTAAATAACTGTGTTCATATTGTCACAAAGTAGCACATGCAATGTTTTCACCAGGCAAAAATGAAGCTTTGTACGTGTCATGACCTCCTTGAGGCCAGATTCATGAAAATCTTCCTATATGAATACAAACATAAATTCTAAAAAGTTCTCAGTCAATTTCTAGGGGCCGCTAACACAACACCGTTTTAACAGGAAACTACACAGACTTTAAACGCGAAACCTGTGAGAACGCTGATGGCGTGCACATGCGTATTACGAGTTCAGTCTATTGGTATGCGCGTTTGAATATATGTGCGCAGGTTTGTAATTCCCTACAATTTTGATACAGAATTTTATCACTTCGGGGTAGATACGCGAACCGAATTTTCCCGACAACGCTTTATCTGTAGAGTGGTAAAGGGATCCTCTATAAGGAGAAACTAGTTGGCACTTTAGCACCCCGCTATGACATCGGGTCCAGGCGCAGGTTCTTCATCAGATCTGGATACAGCCTGAATTCGGAAGGCTGCGGGAAAACCTTGGGATAAACAAAAACACTAAAAGTAGCATAGATGCCATTCTTCTTATGATGTAACGAGTACATCAGGATTTATGGGAAGAGTTCCCGGTTCCGGCTGACCTGATCTATGCAGCCTTACATTGAATTATAGAAGTCTATAATGTGTTATGTGTATGCTAGGTCAAAGAAATGTGTTTTTAGTCTATCTTTGAACTGACAGAGTGTGTCTGCTTCCCGGACAATGGTAGGAAGACTGTTACAAAGTTTTGGTGCTAAATAGGAGAAGGATCTTCCGCCAGCAGTCGATTTTGATATTCTAGGTATTATCAAATGGCCGGAATTTTGAGATCGCAATAGACGTGAAGGACTATAATGCGTTAAGAGCTCACTCAAGTACTGCAGAGCTAAACCATTTAGTGCTTTGTAAGTAATCAGCAATATTTTAAAATTGATACGATGTTTAATAGGGAGCCAATGCGGTGTTGACAGAACAGGGCTAATATGGTCATACTTCCTGGTTCTGGTAAGAACTCGAGCTGCTGCGTTTTGGACCAGCTGTAGTTTGTTTATTAAGTGTGCAGGGCAACCACCCAGTAGAGCATTACAATAATCTAGCCTTGAGGTCATGAACGCATTAACTGATTGTTCCGCATTTGTCAATGAGACAAATTGACAACTAACTCTCAACTAACTCTCATTAGAGTATTAGTAGACTGTCAGTAGACTGTAAGGTTATGGTAAGGTATTAGGGTTTGGGTTAGTAGAATAAGTTGACTTGTAGTTGCCAAGTTACTTATAGTCAGTAGAATGTCTGTTGGGGGACCATCAAAATAAAGTGTTAGCAGATATTAAGCATACAGTCTACTAATACTCTAATGACAGTTAATTGACATGTAGTTGCAAAGTTACTTGTAGTTAGTAGAATGTCTAAAGTGGACTATCGAAATAAAGTGTTACCGCATATTTCCGCCCTCAGCCATTTGTATACTGTCTGCCAAGGCAGCACTTTATTTGTCTTGTGTCAACACCCCCCATGGAAGAGAGGGGTGGGGTGAGCAGTTGCTCATTATCATTTAAAGAGACGTGCACCAAAATGGATCGCTGTGAACAGAGCTGTTTTAGAGGAGGTAAAAAGGGTGTTGTTTTACACAACCATTGAGGAATTTTAACCAAAGTATGTTACAAACTTTACATGAAGACCCTAAGGAATCACACCAACTTGTGGAAAATGGGCATCCGATGACCCCTTTAAGAGCATCTTATTTTTTTCATAGGAAATGAAATGCCTTTCCTATACAATAATTCAAAACAATACTTTGGTAAATAATCTATTTACATTTTCAAGTATCAAGTACCTCATGATCATTTTTTTTTAATGTAAAGTGTATGAGATGTGGTTTAATTACATCAACTGACATAGAAAAAATTACGTGGTTATTAGTAGCTTACGTGGTTATTAATAAGCTATTAGTATCTTATTATTAGGTTATGTTAAATATAACATAATATAACACATACAATATAAAATAACCAAATAAATTAATAAAAGATCAAACCTTTGGGGTAAGACATTTTGACTTATGATTTAAGAGAAGTTGAAGAATATGATAACTTTATGAAGTCATTTTTGATTAACATTCTTATCAAGAATTTGGGTTCTTCAAGTTTTGACTCAAGAAAAAACGTAATAATAAAAAAGATGAAAACATTCGTAAGACGTATTTTTGGAAATACAAGGTTTTCTTAACTAGAAAATAAAAATAAAACTGCAGTGAAAAATACATTTATTCTGATTATGTTTCATGAAATCGTCTCGGGTTACATGATTGTAACCCTGTTCCCTGAAAAAGTGGGAACAAGATGCTGCGCGAAGAGCGCTATAGGGAAAACTCCTTTGTCTGACACGTGTGGCAAACATTGCAAAGAATTTGGCTTAAATAACCTCTGATGATGACGTCATTGGAATGCGCATGTCAGAGGCTATAAATAGACGTGTGACGGTGCGCTCATCAGGTCACTTTATCTGAAGAACATCTTGAACACGCCCCCAGTGCGGCACTGAAGCGTAGCATCTCATTCCCGCTTTTTCAGGGAACAGGGTCACAATCAAGTAACCCGAGACGTTCCCTTTCAAAAGCTACTCTCAACTCTGCGTGAAGAGCGCTATGGGGAATGAAAATACAAACGCTGCCATACTGGAAGTGTCTGGACCCCTCAAGGTTGTGTAGTGTGTGCGCACAAACATGAGAAGGGCCTTAGACATAAGCTTGAGATGTCGACTCAAGGACGTGTGAGCCCGGAGTAACATGAACATACAAACTATAAAATTGACTAAATGTGGGCAGAGAGGACCAGCCTACTGCATCACATACTTGCTGCAAGGGGGCGCCTCTTGCTAAAGCCCTGGAGGATGCCATCCCCTGGTAGAATGAGCCCTAACACCCAGAAGCGAAGCTTGACACGCCTCACAGGCTAGGGAGATGACATCCCTCAACCACTGCGACATAGTTTGCTTTGTGGCGGTCGCCCCCCGGTTACGGCCCTCATGACAAATGAACAGCTGCTCTGATTTACACCACTGGCTTGTGCAGTGGACGTAAATATGAAAAGCACGAACTGGACACAGTAAGCAGAGTCTCTCCTGCTCCGGCATTGTGAACGGCAGAGGACAGAAGGCTTCAAGAATGACCGGATGCATGGTCAAAAATGGGGCTTTTAGAAGGTAGTCGGGTTGAGGGTGTAAAATAGCCTTGACCAGTCCCGGGCAAAGTCTAAGCAGGATGGCGAAACTGTCAGAGCCTGCAAATCCCTAATTGTCTTTAGTGACGAGATAGCCATAAGGAAAAACCATCTTACTGTACGAGTCAGAAGCTTGACTGGTGCTGTGGTTTAAAGGGGTTATCGACTAGCCCCTCAACGACCACGGCACCAGAATGGTCTCTATTACATCCGCTGAAAGTCCAGCCTTTCTTAACCGGTCTTAACTTGCTGCTTCGTAAAATCTTTCCTTGATCTGACTGATCACATCGGGGTCGAGTTTCTTATTCCCTTGTGTGGCCTCCTGTCTGGACAATAGATCTGCTCCCACACTCATTCTCCCAGGTATGTAAACTGCCCTGAGGGACAGGAACTTTTCCTGAGCCCAAAGCAGAACCTGCTACGCTAGTTTGTTCAAATGGCGCAAACACAGTCCACCCTTTATACAAGCAACTACCGCCGTGTTGTTCACCCGCACCAGGATATGGTAGCCCCTTAACTGCCAGAGGCAGTATTTCAGTGCCAGAAATACAGCCATCAATTCGAGGCAATTGATGTGCCAATCGAGATGACGGCCTCTCCAGACCCCTTGTGCTGGACGGCCATCTAAGACCTCTCCCCAGCCTGTTAGATAAGCGTCTGTTGTTAGCATCCTGCAACGACAACACGCACCTAGTGTGGGACCCAAGGTGAGGAACCGGTTGTCTGAGCCATATAGAAAGGTTACGAAGCTCGTGGCGTGTAACCCTTATTCGCCTTTGGGTACTGGCCCTTGGATGAAATATCCTGGCTTTGAGCCTCAACTGAAACGGTCTCATATGCAGAAGGCCCAAAGGTATCACCGTGGACGCAGTTGCCATAAGTGATGGAGTGTAATCTCCTGACCTAGCCTGATGTTTTTCAGGGTGTTTAAGATGGACTAGAGCTAGGATGATATCTTGATGTCGTAGCGCAAGCTCTTGAGACTGGGCCAGTATCAGCCAGTCATCTATGTAATTCAAAATGCTGATGCCCCTGAGTCGCATTTGTGTGTGTGCGGGGTGAAAAGGCTATAGGCCGAATGGAAGAACCCGATTTTGGTAAGCTTCGCCCCCAAAAGTGAACCTCAGGAACTTCCTGTGTCGTGGCAGGATTTCTATGTGAAAATATGCGTCCTTGAAGTCGATTTTGTCAAACCAATCTTTGTGTTGAATTTGAGACACAATAATTTTGACCGTCAACATGAATCTACTGAGTGAGCGATTCAGACCACGAAGGTCCAGAATTGGATGCAACCCCCATATTTTTTGGGAACCAGAAAATAACGGCTGTAATAACATGACATTACACGCAAGCCCAGTGATTTCATCGCAGAGGACATGCAGGCTCGCTCTTGTCTGATATATGCCAGTTTAGTTAATCCAATGCTACTGTAAAGCTAACATTTTTTATCTTCTTCAATTAGAATTTACTCCTGAAAATAACCTGATAGCCTAATACAAATGATGCATTTTTTCACATTTGTACCCTTTAGTTAAAAAGTCTTACATTTATTCTGCAAAATAGTTCAGTTTAGTTAATCCAATGCTGCTGTAAAGCTCCATGTTTAATCTTCTTCAAGTATAATTTACTCCTGAAAATAACCTGATAATACAAATGATGCATTTTGAAACATTTTGGGTCCAGTTTGTATTATATATAAAACACACGCATGTAGGCTTACATGTACTATTTAGTAAAAGAAAAGAAAAAAAGAGCATGACATGATCATCCTGCACATCTTATATCTAGAGCTTGAGGCAGGCCTGATCTGAAGCAGGGTTTGATGCTCAAAGACACAACACCAAACTCATTACTGAGGTACTGCAGTACCAAAGTTTAGCCAATGGATGGCGCACTATACCCACTGATCTTTTCACAGTGATAAACTATCACCAAACTGCCATTAACCCACCTATGGGATTTTATTTATCCATAAAATGGCTGAATTAAGCTCCCTGTAGGGAGTACATCCTTCATCCTACATTATTGTAGGGTGTTCATTTTTAATACCAATATATATTACAATTTTGTTCAAAACTTAGCCTTGACTAGCTGAAACTTATTTTTCAGACCAGATGTTTCTTATTATCACCAGATGTCAAATAACAAACAAGTCTGTACTTCAATCAAATGATTTGAAAATCAATACAGTCAGAGGTACATTAGAGTGGAAGGGCGTATTTTATCTGTTCATTCACTGCTTTATCACATTTTAGACAAGAGCTTGGCTAATGAAAAAGCTTTCAGGCTAATTAGCATAGTATGAGTTCTTTTTGTGAACCTTTTTATGAGCCATTCTGCATGTGATTCTCTCACTCCATGTACGAGTTGGTGTGTGCTCATGTGAATGCACGTGTGAAATGCACCACCTAAATATGGCTTTTTAAAGCCTCCTAGTCAGGCGTAACTCCCATGACCACAACAAATACAATTTTAAAATTAAAAATGAATATGCTCCAGTCCTCTCTTGTGGTCAGACCTTAATGGCATTTTCATCATGTTCTTAGTGCCATCATTATATGACTGATGACTGCACAGACACACTTTCACTCCCTGTCTGCAGGTCAAATTGGTGTGACCTAAGGGTGACGTACAGCATGGCATGATTACAGTTCATGCACTGCAGAGGTGCAAAGTGCATCTGTTAGTAACAACTGGCTTAGAAAGACGGTGTTAAAATAAAAAGCTCTTTCCTGAATCTGATATAATTTACACAGTTGCAATGCAAGATGATCCTAAAGATAAATAAATTCAGATATGATCTATTTCTGATTTATGTCTTTTTTATATAAATTCATATTAAAATGAAAGAATTCATATACAAATCAGAATCACTGTAAGTCTTATTGGTATTGAGCAGAGCCATAGAGAGAAAGAGTTGCGACACTCTTTGATGTCGCCGCTATGGCTGTCACGTGGTTCATGTAAGCCCCAATAGTTCCAAAACATACGCTGGCTGTCATGTTCTTCTATGGGACAGACAGCAGCGATTGCATTATTGAACGGTAAATATAAAATAAAACACACACCCAAGTACTTTTTCAGCTGTTATTGCATTATTGCATTTTGTTAATGTCAGTTTTGCATTTGGAGATAAGTTTTAGACTATATTTTTGGAGGGAAAAGCTTATAGTGTTCATGTTCGCATGGGTAGTAGCACTGGTTTTAGCGGCTCTAACTTAACTTTTCCATATCATTCATCTGATGATGGACGTCTCATGATATTTATTTTAGCACAACTGGGCTGTATTAGGCTATTGATTCCCGTGATTTTGCTTATAAATTCCGATTCAGCCATATTAGCCTACCTTTGATCACGCAAAGAGGTCTGCGGTGGCGGTCCGTTCAGAATTCGCTTAGAAGCTAGCTCACTTCTTCTGATGAAAGTGGCCACCCCCAGGACCACAACGTGAAACATGATCATGTTAAGACTAAGAATATAATTTTAAGATTAAGCCATACACATATTATCAAAACTATAACAGATTAAAAACGAATTTACGCTTTTATGTTTGGGTCTATAGGTAAGTGCAGAGTGAAGATTTTCCTCTATGGCTCTGGGTTAGTGTACAGAGTAGGCTAAGAGTAAGGGTAGCTGTAACTCAATCCAAGTAACTTAAGCAATTCACTAACAAAACACTTGTAACTTCTGTTACAGCTATTGAGAGTTGAGACATCAATTAAGCATGGCTGATACAAATGAAGGTTTTCAAATAAAATACGTTTTATTAAACAATGACAGACAACAAAATATGTTTGCTTGTGTGCGTGTGTGTGAACAAGAAAAACAAAAACCAAGGGCAGGTGATCCATGAAACAGACAGGACTGGTGATGGCCATAACAATCCTAGATGTCCAACATTGTTCACACAAGCTGCTTCACTCAAGACAACAAAACATAATGAAAAGTTAGTATATCCCAAAAAATTAAATTAAGATTAAGATTAAAATTAATTAAGTCGCTATAAAGGTGGCAGCGATTCATTACCGAGCTCTTACTGTCACAGCTGACGAAGTCGCGCTAGCTAGCTAGCAGGCAGTGCTTGAAAATTGGTTGAAACAACCAACATAAAATATAAATAATTACGCCGTGCATATAAAAATGAAGACCAGTATAAGCATCGCAAAGGGCCTCTGATACAATATAGACAGTTGACAATTCAAAAGAGGTCGATATTTCAGCAATTTACCTCTGGAACAACTCGACGCGCAGCAATGTAAGTGAATGGTGTCCAACGACCAAATGACAGTGTTTGGAACTAATCCGATCTTCATATCCCGGAAGTAGGCGGTTAAAAGCGCCGCCATTTTTTACAACGGAGGTCTATGGGAGTGTCGCAACTCTTTCTCTCTATGGCTCTGGTATTGAGTAATAGAACTTTTGAACACACTAAAAAAGGGGGAAATAAAATTTCCTCCTAATTTTTTTTTGTAAACAGATGCCTGAAGATAACTATAGCTGGGAGCTATTAGCTGGAAAACACAATGGGATCACAGCATGAAGCCTTACCAAGCCCAATTTAAAATTTGATAACATTACCTTTGAAAATGAGTGTTTTACACGTGTTTATCTAAGTTTATGTCTAGGCGCTTCCCAAAAAAAGGCCACTTGGAGACTCCAAATGACCCTTTGTTACCACAGACACATAAAATGCTGCTATTCTTGACTGCTTTACTGTACAGTAATAAGTTTGGGGTCTAATGAAAGGTTACACTTAGAGCTATTCTATTCCTTATCCAGATTTACTGTCAATATATATATATATATATATATATATATATATATATATACAGTGCTATGCATAAGTTTAGACACCCATGCTAAAGTTGACTAAAAAGAGGAATAAAAAATCATATTGGCATGGTTTTATTTCAGTTAGCCTAATAGCTGGTTTGATTTGCATTGAGAGATCATCTTATGGAAAGTACTCCATGCCAATCTATAGGTATGGTGAAGGCTATGTGATGATGTGGGGCTATTTTAATTCCAAAGGCCAAGGGAACTTTATCAGGATGCATAGTATCCTGGATCCATGAAGTAACTGGCCTTTAAAAATAAAAATCTGCCTGCCTCTATGGGAATTTAACATAGGGGTGTCCAGACTTATGCACCCTGTATTTTAAGGAAGAACATTTATTTATTTACGATACATTATTCATTCACAAAGAAAATTGGTGTCCTTAAAGGTTGTTTTTTTCCTAATTTTTTTAATTAAGGGATTAAGTTCAATTTCCAAAAGAAAATTTTTTATTCCTATTTTTAGTCACCTTTAGCATGGGTGTCTTATGCATAGCACTGTGTATATATATATATATATATATATATATATATATATATATATATATATAAATACACACACACACACAAAGACACAAACAAAACCATGCATGAACACACACACACACACACACACACACACACACACATAAACCCGTGCATAAACACACACCTACACAAACACACAAACATAAAACCGTGCATTCACACACACACACACACACACACACACACACACCTAAATAAACACACACACACACACACACACACACACACACACACACACACACCTAAATAAACACACACACATATACACACACACACACACACACACACACACACATACTTAAAAGAGTGCATGAACACACACAAACATATAAACCCTTGCACAAACACACACACGGACACAAACATTTACACCTGTGCATGAGCGCCTAACACAAACAGAAGTTAGCAGGAAAATCTCATAACACAAACGCATACCTCAGTATACAAAGTAAAATATGTTATATAATATAATAATATATTTTTAAATATGTCTCCCTCCCTATCCAAAAACATCTCTCCAAGAGTCATATGCCATGTACACTTTACGCACGATGCACGGGTCACCATAAAACTTTGCGCTCACACTCCTGTGGTCGATATTCGATAAGTTGATTCGTCCCACTAAAACTGCATATCAATCTTTTCAGAAGTTCATTGGCTATCAGATAAGCCAGTCATTTGCAAACTCTGAGGCAACTGGATCTATCTATTGTCCCTCAAAGAGAAGGAGGGACCATCCGCCATCCTACACGCTGCTTGGCTAATGCTGCCTGGTCCAAACTCTAGCTTGAACTGATTGGCACAAATTAGCTGCCAATCAAAAGTTCAGGGGTCAGCGGCCATTTTAATATAAAAAAATCTGCAATGTTTAAATGTGAAAATAATCTAGACCAGTGTTTCCCATACTTTTTGCAGCATGCACCCCTTTCTAATGTTTGACACCTGTCAAGCACCCCCACCAACTTACTCCAGTTAAACATCACATTTTTAACCACAAGAACTAAACAGAAATATTCACTGTATATTAGAAAACTTCAAAATTTTATTCTAAAACAGTTAAAAAAATAATAATAACACGGGTCGTGCTGTTCAGGCATTAGTGGCGCAGGTGTCCGAGCTCACCCAGCAATTCCAACTTCTGCGAGCTCCCACTGCGCCACCCACACTGCCAGTTCCCCCCATTCCACCTGAGAACCCCTTCCAGTCGGAACCCCGCCTACCTGTTCCGGAGTCCTACTCCGGAGAACCCAGTTTTTGCAGAGCCTTTCTCACACGGTGTTCGATGCACTTTTCATTCCAACCAAGAACTTTCAATACCGAGCGAGCCAAGGTCGCCTTCGTCCTCACTCTGATGACTGGAAGGGCGGCCTTATGGGGAACGGCGGTGTGGGAAAACCAGGATCCATGCTGTGACTCGTTCCAGTCACTCTCCGCTGAGATGAAGTGAGTTTTCGACCACGCTGTAGCCGGGAGAGAAGCTGCACGTATACTCGCCGAACTTCACCAGGGTGACCGGTCCGTATCAGATTACTCTATCGAGTTCCGGACCTTAGCGGCAGAGTGTAACTGGAACGAGGAGGCGCAGTGGGACATGTTCCTGCATGGGCTGGCTGACCGCGTCCAGAGGGAGATTTACGTCCATGACCTTCCGACGACGCTCAACGAGTTGATCGAACTGGCCTTAAGAGTGAACGCGCGGCTGGCCAGAGCTGAACGTCGTGTCCCTCCCAGCAGGTTACCTGGAGGGGCCGAGGGCCTACGCTTCAGCGGCGGGGACGCGGTCAGCCCCACCTACGATCACGAGCCCATCCAGGTAGGGAGAGCTCGGCTTTCCCGGGAGGAGAAGGAGAGGCGGAGATCCCAGGGGCTCTGCCTCTATTGTGGAGGGGCAGGGCACTACCTAAACACCTGCCTAGTAAAAGGCCAAGCCCGATAGTAACTATGAGGCTACTATCAGGTGGGATCTCCGCCGAGAAGACCTCATCATCATCTACGCTCCTCTCGGTAAGACTAAGATGGGCAACACGCACACACGATTGTCAAGCACTACTGGATTCCGGGGCCGAAGGTAATTTTATGGACTGCACGTTAGCACACAGACTTCAAGTTCCCATCAGACCACTCACACAGAAGATTTCTGTCCACGCCCTTAACGGTCAAGAACTCCCCACCATTTCATTCACCACTGGACCAGTCACTCTCATCACATTTGGCAACCACACAGAAACCCTTTCCTTTTTGATCATGGACTCTCCCCTTGCCCCCATTGTTCTCGGCCACCCCTGGTTAATCCGTCACAACCCCAAAGTGGACTGGCAACAGAGATCTGTCTTGGCGTGGAGCAATAAGTGTCATGAGTCCTGTCTAGTGTCTGCCTGTTTGTCTGTTTCTGTGTTTAAGGAGGAGGCAGTGGATTTGTCTAACGTGCCTGCAGAGTACCGTGACCTGAAGGAAGTGTTCAGTAAGTCTCGTGCTGCTTCTCTTCCTCCGCATCGTCCCTATGACTGTGCTATAGATTTACTGCCAGGTAAGTCTCTGCCTAAGGGCAAGTTATATTCGCTTTCTGCTCCAGAAAGGGAGGCTATGGAGAAATATATTTCTGATTCTCTAGCAACGGGGTTCATTCGCCAATCCTCTTCTCCAGCGGGGGCGGGGTTCTTTTTGTGGGGAAGAAGGACGGATCTCTGCGACCTTGTATTGATTACCGAGGGCTGAACAGCATCACGGTAAAGAATACTTATCCTTTGCCGTTGATGTCTTCAGCCTTCGAGAGGTTGCAGGGAGCGTCGATCTTCACGAAATTGGATTTGTGTAATGCTTATCATTTGGTCCGCATTAGGAAGGGGGATGAATGGAAGACCACTTTTAACACCCCCAGGGGGCAATTTGAATATTTGGTCATGCCGTTCGGTTTGTCCAACTCCCCAGCGGTCTTCCAGGCTCTCGTCAACGACGTGCTGCGAGATATGGTCGACCAGTTCATATATGTCTACCTGGATGACATATTGATTTTTTTCTTCTTCTCTCCAGGAACATGTGCGTCCGATGAGTGCTTCAGAGGTTGCAAGAGAATGGGCTTTTTGTCAAGGCGGAGAAATGCGCTTTACATGCACAGTCTGTTCCTTTCCAAGGGTACACCGTTTCGTCTGAGGGAGTGCGTATGGATCCTGAGAAGGTTAAGGCTGTGGTAGAGTGGCCAAGTCCAGATTCCCATAAGGCCCTACAGAAGTTTCTAGGGTTTGCCATCTTCTACCGGCGTTTTATTCGCAACTTCAGCCAACTAGCCGCGCCTCTGACTGCCTTGACCTCCCCCAGAACTACGTTCAGGTGGTCAGACACAGCTGAGGCTGTGTTTGCCAAACTGAAAGGCCGCTTTGTTTCAGCCCCCATCTTAATCGCCCCTGATTCTTCACGTCAGTTCGTGATGGAGGTCGACGCGTCAGAGGTGGGGGTAGGTGCAGTGCTATCCCAACAGTCTCCCACAGACGACAAGATGCATCCTTGCGCGTTTTTGTCTCATCGTTTATCCCCTGCCGAACGTAATTATGACATTGGTAACAGAGAGTTGTTGGCAGTCAAGTTAGCATTGGAGGAATGGCGTCACTGGTTAGAAGGGTCGGGGGTACCTTTTATCGTCTGGACCGATCACAAGAACCTGGAATATATCAGAACCGCCAAAAGATTGAACTCCAGGCAGGCTCGGTGGGCACTTTTTTTCGGTCGTTTTGATTTTACACTTTCGTACCGCCCGGGTTCCAAAAACATCAAACCCGATTCTTTATTGCGCATTTTTGACCGTTCCGAACGCCCGTCTACTCCCGAGTGCATTTTGCCCAAGACCCTATTTGTCTCCACACTCACATGGGAGGTCGAATCGAAGGTCAAGACGGCCTTAGAAGGGGTAATGCCTCCGCCCGGCTGCCCACCGAATCGTTTATTTGTGCCGGAGGGATTACGGTCTGACGTCATTCAGTGGGGGCATTGTTCCAATGTAGCTTGTCATCCAGGAGTTAATCGCACTAAATTTTTGGTCAAGCAACGATTCTGGTGGCCACTTATGGCTCGCGACATTCACAGTTTTGTTTTGGCTTGCTCGGTTTGTGCCACTGGTAAGACTTCCATTCGACCCCCAGATGGGTTACTTCAACCGCTGCCTGTCCCTTCGAGACCCTGGTCCCATATAGCGCTAGATTTTATTACCGCCCTCTCAGGGCAACACGGTAGTTTTGACCGTGGTGGACCGGTTCTCGAAGACGGCCCACTTCATTCCCTTGCCCAAATTACCCTCAGCCAAGGAGACAGCGTTGACCGTTGTAGATCACGTCTTTCACTTACATGGCCTCCCGACAGACGTGGTCTCCGACAGGGGACCCCAGTTTGTGTCCAAATTTTGGTGAGAATTTTGTAAGTTGCTGGGATCGACTGTCAGTCCGTCCTCAGGGTTTCATCCCCAGAGCAATGGTCAAACCGAGAGAGTCAACCAAGATTTGGAAAGGGTGTTGCGATGTTTGGTCTCTTCAAGAATCCTTCCTCATGGAGCCAACAACTGTCAATAGTGGAGTACGCCCACAATGCGCTACCAGTGTCATCTACGGGCCTATCTCCGTTCGAGTGTAGTTTAGGGTACCAGCCACCAATTTTTCTCAGTCTGGAATCCGAAGTCGCGGTCCCCTCCGCTCACGCCTTCGTCCAGAGGTGTCACCACGCTTGGACTAGAGCCCGTGAGACTCTACTCCAAGCGGGGGCGCGCAGCAAGGCTAAAGCCGACCGCCACCGGTCTAGGCCTCCCGTATACGTCGCTGGTCAAAAAGTGTGGCTTTCAACCAAGAACATTCCTCTCCGATCCGTTTCTAATAAGCTTGCTCCCAAATTCATTGGCCCATTCACTGTCACCAAGATCATTAGTCCGGTGGCAGTCCGCCTCAACCTTCCTCCGGCGTACAGGAGAATTCATCCCGTCTTTCATGTGTCTAAAGTAAAGCCTGTGTTTCGTTCTCATATTAATCCGCCTGTGCCGGTTCCCCCACCGCCGCGACTCGTAGACGGGGAACCCACATATTCGGTTAATCGTATTCTGGACTCAAGGTACTCAACGTACAGTCACGGTTCACAAATTCATTGTTTCCTTCTTGTCTCGTGTTACTGTTGTTATGTGTGTGTGTGTGTGGGAGTGACCGGATCGTTACCACTGATCAGTAGGGTGGTCCTTATCAAGTCCAATTTTTTTTTGGTGCAAAATGTTAGTGTCTTAACCTCTTAAACTGTTCCTTTTAACTTCAAAATTGGAAATATGCAAAAATATTGACAAAAAAATTATATTTAGAGGTAGCTCAATCATGTGGAAGATTGCCTATGTTAAGCTGTGCGGCGTTATTGTGA
Source organism: Rutilus rutilus (assembly GCF_951802725.1). Classification (NCBI taxonomy): domain Eukaryota; kingdom Metazoa; phylum Chordata; class Actinopteri; order Cypriniformes; family Leuciscidae; genus Rutilus; species Rutilus rutilus. The sequence continues at coordinate 9,948,995 of NC_140210.1, read as the reverse complement.
TATGCAAGTAATATTAAAAGTTGCTGCAAATGAACTACATTTTATTGAAATCAGAGCAACACTGACATGACAACAATGACAACAATCTAAAAAAAAGCACAAAGTTTTCAACAATCCCTCATTTCTGATGCTCAGCAGCCAGTGTTGACTTTTTGCAGTCTGGATAGATCCGTCATTGATCTTCCACCACATGAAGGAGAAACTGCAATTGTTCTTCAGAGTGTGTGAGATAGCCATTGTATTCTTGAATCAGAGCCACTCCTCTCTCGGCGTGATCATTGACTACTTTCATTGCATGTATAATTGCCTGTGCCTCCTCCTGATAATCTGCTTGATTAGGCCAAAGTTCCGGGTAAATTTCAAGGAACGTAATGTAATTTTTTAAACCAAAAAAATGTGCTCTAAACCCAAACAATAACCAAGGTGATCATCAATAGAAATATGTATTGATTCCACCAGGAAAGGTAAATCTGCTAAACCAGGTCATGGATGGATTAATTTGGAGGTAGTTTCTACAATAAGTAAACTGAGATATGCATCTAAAATACATATTTAGGAATATATGGAGCATATGGAATACAGTATGTGGAGATTTTTTGGGAATTTTACTAGCCAGGTACAATACCAATTCAAATGATCGTTTTTTACGAAAATCATCAAAATCTCAGAAAGTTTAAAGCTATTGAGCTACCAGTAATTATTTTGTTACTGCCATAAAAATTGGCATGCTGTATTTTCTTATATAAAGGAACAATTTGAAGGGTTAAGAGCATGACAATTGGAGACTTTAAAAATAAGGACCACCCTACTGATCAGCGGCACAGCTGATCATCACTAGCAGCGCCAGCTGCAGCTCATTCAGACACCTTTATATTCTCACCGTTTTCTCCTCTCCTTTGTCAGATCGTTGTTGAAGTTCTCGTGCTATGTCCTGTTCCCGTTACGTTTCCCGTTCAGTACTTCAGTCTGGTGTTTCGTGAGTGGGTGTTCCCGGTCGGTGTTGCTGTGTGTCTTCGTTCTTCGTTTGGATTATATCACTGGATCATCAGAGACTCTCACTACTTCACCTTCACCTGCCGTGTTTGCTCATCGAGGTCCCTGCGCCACTCATCGTCATCATTTCCTTCTCTTTATTTCTCGCACTGTGTTTGCAAAATAAAGAGTATTTTTACTTGCAATTGCTTCCTCATCATCAGTCATGACAGACAGGGCTATTGTGACGCAGACGTGCTTGCAAAATTAAATGAAATGAAGTTTTATGTAACAAAGTTTGGGATGAGCACGTTCAGGTAATCAACCAATCAACTCAAGAGGAAGCCAGTATAAATAAAGCTTTTCCTCACCTTCTGTCTCACGACAAGTTTCTCAGCATCCCTCCACCACCCCATCACCTCACACTCGGCTGGGTCTACCCCAGTATAGGGGGAGTACTCTGGGTTCGGGCAAAATTCCGAGCTCGGAGTCCTCCCCTGGACAGCAAGCCAAATACAGTGAGGAAAATAAGTATTTGAACACCCTGCTATTTTGCAAGTTCTCCCACTTGGAAATCATGGAGGGGTCTGAAATTGTCATCGTAGGTGCATGTCCACTGTAAGAGACATAATAAAAAAAAAAAAAATCCAGAAATCACAATATATGATTTTTTAACTATTTATTTGTATGATACAGCTGCAAATAAGTATTTTAACACCTGTCTATCAGCTAGAATTCTGACCCTCAAAGACCTGTTAGTCTGCCTTTAAAATGTCCACCTCCACTCCATTTATTATCCTAAATTAGATGCACCTGTTTGAGGTCGTTAGCTGCATAAAGACACCTGTCCACCCCATACAATCAGTAAGAATCCAACTACTAACATGGCCAAGACCAAAGATCTGTCCAAAGACACTAGAGACAAAATTGTACACCTCCACAAGGCTGGAAAGGGCTACGGGGAAATATTAACATTGATTTTATCAGGTGTTCAAATACTTATTTGCAGCTGTATCATACAAATAAATAGTTAAAAAATCATACATTGTGATTTCTGGATTTTTTTTTTTTTTTTAGATTATGTCTCTCACAGTGGACATGCACCTACAATGACAATTTCAGACCCCTCCATGATTTCTAAGTGGGAGAACTTGCAAAATAGCAGGGTGTTCAAATACTTATTTTCCTCACTGTACGCATAATACTATTAGATTTCATGTACGTGTGAACTCGTGAAATGATGAGTAATTTACTGTCACATGTCAGTGTTTGTTTGGACTTTCAGTTTGTGTTCTGATTGGTTTCTGGTCTCGTTTGTTCTTTTCCCGCCACTCCTTTGTATCCATGGTTACTGTCATTATCAGTTCAGTTTTGTCATCTGTTTAGTCATCATCGTCATCTGTTTCACCTGTGTTCTGTTAATCTGTTGTATGTCGCAAAGTTATCGCGCAAAAATATGCAGTGTACCGTGGACGGCACATTGGAACACTACATGGTTAAAAAAAAATGTCAAGGACTCCAAACTGTGGCAAGCAAAATCCACCATTTGCTTCTAGAACAGTTCACCCAAAAATGAACATTTTGTCCTCATTTACTCATCCTCATGTCTCGGGTATGATTTTTATTATTATTATGTGGAACACAAGACAAAACAAAACTTTTGTCCATACAATGAAAGTCAATGGGGTCCAAAACTACTTTTTGGGTGAACCATCCATTTAATCTCATTGCTGTGTTGGACAGAAATGTTCAACTAATAGGTTGTGACCCAAAATGGGTCGTAGGTCTGTCTTGAAAGGGAAAACCAAAGCTAAATGCAAACAATGCACCAAATAAAATGCAATTATCAAAAAATAAATAGGTTTATCAATTATACGTTTTGTTGTTGACGTCAGAGGCTGTGCAGACAGACTGTGTGATCTTATCCTCAAAAACCATGAACAAAACAACAAATAAAATATGACCCAGACTACAATAAACATTTCAACCACAATATTGTTTTATGCTGCAAATTATTGGCCATCAAGAGCAAAAAAAACAAAATACAAAAACATTGAAATTCACTAGACAATTAGAAATGTATTGTTTTTTTTCTGCTCTGACCAATTAATACATTTCAGTGTTTGATTGTAGGCATTTCAGTTAACTTTTGTGTTATAAACAGTGGATCAACACTGGATGTCCAATGTAAAATCTGGGACCTTAAAGTCGTCATGAAACAGAATTTCCGATAGTCAGGGTGGGACTTTGGGATTTTGGCCATTAGGAATTGTTTGGATGGTTGTGGTTTGCTATTGATGTAATGTGAGTGACAGGTTGTCCCGCCCTCACGCCAGTAAACACATCATTAGAGAAGAGATACCGCTGCAAGAGGGGGTAATTTTTGTATTTGGGTATTAAGTTATTTTGATTAAAGATTATGAAGGCACATGAATTTTAGAAAAAATTATATGCATGGATAAATCACTTATAATAAATACTGCAAAATTCTATAAAAAAAATAAAAGCAAGAGTTGTCAATTTTGATTTCATGGTGACTTTAAACAAAACCTGTTGAGAACCCTGTGAATAACCATGTAAATTTCAGCAATGCATTATGATTATATGTGCTCTGGGGAAATAAATATTTTAGGAAACACAGGACCTGCTTGTTTTCAAAGCTGCATTGTTAATGCAAACGTATGTCTTTTTCATCCAGCGAAGCGTGTAGTTTAAGAGCGTAATGTTTGGTGATGTTCAGGCAGCTCGGAGGACTCTGCAGGCGAGACATTTGCACTCTGTGTGGGTGCTTGAGCTCAAGTCACAGCAAGGTGCTGTTCCATTTACAGTCACTCTTTCTTTCTTTCTGCTCCTGTGAACTCTTTCACATACCTGTTTGTGCACGGCTGCTTGTGCACGCACACAATGGATATAACAGGAAATGTCTGCATATATCGAATGTGGATGGGATTCCCCCGCTTATACCATGGTCATTTGCTAGCATTGACAGTTTAAAGCTGAGTAGGGTAAAACTGACGGTTATTTACATCCGTTATCGCTAGTTAGAAATCTGCCCGCTTTGAATCAGACACAGAGATAAAGTAGTGCGTTTTTTTTTAACACACATTTATTTGAATGAACGCATTATAGCATTTATTGGAATTAATTAGAGAGAGAGAGAGAAGCTAAACAGACGCAGGTCCAAATCTCTCTCTCTCTATTAACAAAGAAGCTGTGAGTTTATTTAATTCAGAATAGTGATGTAACCCCCTCGTTGCTGAGAAATATAATGTAGCAATTCAGTAGCGAAGCTATTGTATTACTTAAAGTTGCTGGGCAGCATTGATAACAAGTTTCTGTGCTCCTGAATGTTTCTGTGTGCGCAGTGCTATATTCACATTAATCACATTAATTGCTATCTCTTAATTACGGTAGTTATAGCATAATATAGCATAAGCTTGTTGTGTTGGAGGAACTGTAAATGGTGACTGCTGTTTGTTTGCGGTGCTCGGTGACAGACGTTTGTCTGTACTGTGCATAGCATGAAATGCGCTGATGATGTGTGATGTCTGCGCAAACAGGGTGCGCCCTACCCTGGTAATCCAGAGTTCTCGCGAGAGCACAAGTTGAATTTGCTCAGCGAGTTACTCTGGTGTCAAATAATGATGCTCATTAAATATGCCCCTTGATCTGAGCTGCACCAATCATATCGGGTTATCTGATATAGGCAGGCCAGAGGCGAGCTAAACAGATGACGACAGCGCTGTGATGTCGAAGTCATTAGTAAACATTGCAAGATGGCTATGGATGAATACCAGTTGTTTGAAACGGCTTTGGCCGCTACAATGAACGAGTTAGACATGGCTTTTTATCTAAAACAGGAACAGAAGACGCCGCTCGATTCGTTCCTTTGCAAGAAGGACGTTTTTGCTGTTTCGCCGACCGGATACGGTAAGAGTATAATCAGAGAACGTCTAATAAGGTTAGCTCCACTGGTAGCTGGGGTTTATTGTTGTGATTGGTCGTAGTGTTATCTAATTGCGTGCAGCGAGATTTTCAAATGCACGCTTGGTGCCGCCCCTCGAGCTGGGCAATTTTCATTAGTCGACGCCAGACCATTAATCTTTTAGATTTAGGTCTGGATTTCCAGGCTAGGTGCGCCCATGTGTATACACTCAAAAAAAATAATTTAATCTGTAAAAATATGGCACAATGTACTATATTAATTGGACAGAATTTTCCGTATTTATTTTTTACAGGTGTTTTATATTTAGAATTTTGAACTTAATTGCATTATGTTTTAGGGTTAACGGAAATATCCATTAATGTCCGGGCAATTCGCTGCCAGTACTTTTTCTGTTATTTTAGGATTTATTTTTTACTGTGACACACACAAAGTTCTTCCATAAAACTCTAGATGGCGCAGGCTCATTAAAAGGCTCATCATTCTCTATAGGGCACAGCTGATTGGTTCCTGCTGTATCAGTAGCCATTGAGCTTGGTGCTCAACATTCAGATTCTTGCCTATTGTTTGCTGTATGTTTTTTTGGAAACCCTCCACCTTCCCCAGCTCCACCTGTATAGATCTGCTACGGAGTTGAAAAATGTATGCTTGTACAGAAGCAGCATGTCTTGCTTGCTCACAGCAGCATGTTGTGTTTATTGGCAGTGGCAAGTTCCATACTTGCTTTGCAGCAGCAGCGTATCAGATCTATTCCGCCAAGACCAAACACATTAACATTGTCATGCTCATTACCATGCCAAACTCTCAGAGAGTTGTCATGACAGAAATATATTGACTTTTATGTTTCATGTCTTGTTTTAGTTCATTCATTTTTTGTGCCTTTTTGTAAAAGAATAACATTTATTACTGTTGATGTTAAAAAAATGATCCCTTTTAGGTTATAAAATGTTCTGTTGTGTATTTGTCCTCTTAATATTATCTCAAATTGTTTTCAGCTATTAAAGAAAAGCAATGGCATTTTGTTGTTAGGGGGTAACAGTTTAGGACCCAAGGACCAAATGTTTGAAAGAGGACCAGAATCAGAGGATCAGAATTATAATAAATTGAAGAAAAGTTTTACTGAAGTTAGTTTGCAGTTTCATCAGCAGCAGTCAGCTTCAAGACTCACACAGGAGTTCGTAGGCCGCCCCGCTTACAGTTACAAAGATCACAGCAGTTATACCCTACACCAAGGTCTAAGCTATGTCATTGCTTACAGGTTGAATGATACTCATTGGCTAAGAAATAGATAAACATAGTAATTTTCCAAACATATACAGATAGGCTGAAGCATATCTCCATAGATTATGCAGCTGACACTTGGACCCTGAAGCTAGGCACGTCGTGACCTCCCAGGTTGCAGATTTGGGTTGCTGGGTGCCAGCATGTCCCGAACAACAACTCAGTCAATCTCCAATAATGCCAGTGGTTCCTTAACTTGTAACCAAGAAGACTAACACACACACCGGCACACAGTTTTTCCAAGGTTGGATTTGGCCAGGCTCTAACTATAAACAGGAGTCTCATCTATCGTCTATCAAGATAACAAGTTCTTTCTCTCAAGGATAGGACACTTTATTCTAAATGGAAAATATAGGCTTTAACTGAGAAATGGTCCCTTAAACTACAATGACAATAGACTTCAATGACCCCTATATGTTTTTACACGTTGAAGATCTTTCTCAAACACAAAACACGTCCCTATTTCATTTCTGGAAGCGGGGGTAAATAAGCAAGCACTGTTACTGTATTCAGATATCAAATTCTGACATTAAAGAATACATGAAAAGAACATTTCAGTGATCACACTGGTAACTTCTATAACATAGTAAAATATCCAGAGAAGTCATTCAACTCATTTGATATTTAGAAGGAAAAATATTGATTAATACCTTGATTATAATCACTCATTACATATACATTGAAGCAGCAGTGGATTCCAATCCACCCACTTCATTGTCACCATCCCATTCTCCATATTACGCTGAATAGTTACATATATCTGGAATCAGGCTTCGATGAACCTCTAATAAACCTTAGAGCATCAGTGAAATCAGGGGTGGCAGTGTTTATTTGCTCATCTCTGTCTCCGTGTATCACCAAAGATCAGTTTAATTCTCATTCTACACACTGAGAAAAACTGAACGGGCTGATTAAGAAACGCAATTACAGGAAGTAAATAACTTTCCAAGATCACATGTGATTTTACTCTAACAATGAGACTGGAGGTTGGGACTCGCACACACCTAGACACGGAGATACACAGACCCGAGGGAACCACGCTCCCCCCCCCCCCCCCCCCTCCCTCCCTCCCTCCCTAATTACCACCCGCTCTGTTAGTCTGCGATAAACCCAATAGGAAGCAGATTTTGGGTGAAAAATAAGAAATCAAGAATTCCACTTTGCATTAAAGACTAATTATATTCAGTTTACTGTGCTTGGGGGTTAGAGGAAGGTTGAGAAATTGATATGTATATGCGTGTGTGTTTATATCTGTATTTGCATGCACACTGCCCTGCATACTTACACAGGATTCTACCCTACACATCCTGATTAGTTTTTTAACCTGATGTCTAGCAAATCACACCTTGGTTGTAAAGCAGATTTTAGAATAATTTTCTTTATCATTTCGTTAATATTCCGGTGTGTGAAAACAAACAGACAGGGAGTTAATTGATGGTTTTGTGCAATCCACTGATGATCCAGTGGCAAATTTGATAGCAACTTTTGTTAGTCTTGAGCATTAGAGTCTGTGCTTCCATCTACATTTGAATAACATTCAATATTTATGTTTATCATGGCCAGCGAGTGTTGAAATCAGTTCAGCTCTATAATCTAGTAATTAAGACTGGCCTATGATACCTCTTTTTTTTTTCTCTTAGACTAATGATTCTCAATTTGATAGGCTCCATTCTACCGCCCAAAATACAGTCTAATGTTCCAGTCACACAAATAGGATAGAGATCATAGAGGTTTGAGATAAATTTAGAGCAACAATACTAAAGTTTAGCATAGAGCTTACTTTTCATGCCATCAGTCGAAATTGTCTGCACACTCAGGGTACGTTTACATGACAACAATGTACTAAAAACGGAAAAGTTTTTACTTTGGATTTTTCGCGTAGATGACACCATTGTCAAAATGATCCCTGTTCCCACAAATTCTCACGAAAATGACAAAAAATGTTGTATTACGCACCCACCGCTAGCCTAGCTTAGCACAAAGACTGAAGGTAAACGGCTCCAGCTAGCATACTGCTCCCAATAAGTGACAAAATAATGCAAACATTTTCCTATTTACATTTGTGATTTGTATAGTCACAGCGTGTACAAATAACAAGGTCACATGAGACACAGCCGTCTTCTAACCGTATACATACTGGGAACTATATTCTCTAAATCACTCCGCCCAAGTAGCAGTGCTTCGCCTTCTGAGAATATAGTTCCCAGTACGGTTAGAAGATGGCTGTGTCTCATGTGACCTTGTTATTTGTACACCCTGTGACTTTACAAATCACAACATGTAAATAGGAAAATGTTGGCGTTATTTTGTCACTTATTGGGAGCAGTATGCTAGCTGGAGCCATTTACCTCCAGTCTTTGTGCTAAGCTAGGCTAGCGGTGGGTGCGTCAGACAGAGTTACGGCACGCACGGAGATGAAAAGGGTGTGTATGGACTTATTTAACTCGGGGGGATACGGTGAATAAGCTAAAGTCCCAAAAAGTCTTTGGTGTGTTCCTTTAAGAGATAAATATCAGACCAAGGTCAGACTCAAGAAGCAACCTCAAAGCAATCTCACCCAGTTCTGATTGTACCTATATTGCTCAAAGATTAAAACAGAAACTTTGACAACTACATATCGATTGAGCTGGACATTTCAGTGTAGACATGCCTTCATTAATGTCTACATTCTTTATATTCAATTGTTTTCTGCATGACAACACACTATGCACACTGATTATCCTCATGCATGACTGCACACACACACACAAACACACAAACACAGTCATTCACATGAAGATTGCTTTGGCCTTCCCTGATGACAAAGGCACGGCTGCCACCAGTCTCTGACCTATATTTCAGCATTTATTTATGCTCCCACTTTCCTTCTGTTTGTGTCTCGCTCAATCTCTTTCAGTCCCTCCTCGGCTTGCCTGCTGTCCATCTGTCCCCTTAGAAAAAACTAATAATAAAACCTAATAGGAAATATTGAAATTTAAAGCCTTGGCTATTGCATCGAGCAGGACAAAAACTGATATTTTCATTAGGCCTATAACAAATATAACAAAAGGTGTCTGTTTTTATTTGTTTGATTTATTTTGATTAAAACGTTTCTTAAAATTGCCGGACAAAATATTATTTATATATAGAAAGCAATGTTATGATATTTTAACATAAATCACATTATTGAGAGAGGCACTAAAGAGCCTTTCTCTTTCATGTAATGTGCAAAAACAATCCATCTCAATATCCAATAAGAGAACAATCATTATTTACACATTAGACAAGAACTAATGCTGCCTTCAGGTCATGTTGGAATGATCATATGAGATGAGCGCACACAAATGGCACCAAAATGTCATGTGGAAAACTCAGGATTCTCTTTGAGCTCCGACTTTTCAAGTTGGGGGTGTGTGAATTAAAAAATTGTAGTGGATGAAAATGGATTTTGTTTGAAAATTCACAACAAAACTGTTTGGAGCCCATTTTAATTCCAACCCAAAATCACTTCACGTAATTTACAAACTTGTAAGTAGGAATTTACCAGAAGGACTTGAAGGCAGGATAATCGTGCGATGAATATATGAGTATTTATTGTGTAATGTATAATCTTGAGTCTAACATGTAGATGAGAGATCCAATAATTCCTGCTAGGTCTGCATTAATTTAGTTTTGGTAACACTTTAAAATACGGATCCTTCGTTAATGAATAACTACACAGGAACAAATGAGTAACACAATATTAACAATCTAGTAACTACAATTAACTAACAAGTAACTCTGATTAACGAATTAGTAAGTAATAGCACACAGATTTAAGTGGTAGTTCACGATTAACTAATCAATAACTACTATTTTTTAATACTTCACAGAGAACTACTGATTTTTTTTACAGATTTAAGTGGTAGTTCACTAATAACTAATCAATAACTACTATTTTTCAATACTTCCCAGAGAAATAATGAAAAAAATTCACAATTCATGCAAAACTAATTAATAACTAATGCAGGACAAATTACTAGCACTAGATTAACATTACTGCTAGATACTGTACACTAATTATAAATATGTAATAGCGTAGCAGACTTATGATTTGGGAAAGCTGTCAAGAATTAGCCTATGCACTGCTGTCTTTTAGAGAACTATTCATAAACTAAATAATTTTTAAGAATTGTTTTTATAAATGCACTTGTCTGGAACACTTACCCTGTGGCCGATTTTCCGGCATTCCTCTGGACTGGCTTTGAATAACTAGACTCATCATGGTGAGTACTGGAACATACTGAGTCATCAGCCATCCAAATACCAGTTATTTTATTATAGCTTGAGTCATTTGAGACACTTGAGTCATTACTAGTTAGTTAACATGATCTTCACTTTAGAATACGGATCCAAATAATTAGTAGTTCCTATAGGGGTATGTAGTAACACTTGAGTCATTACTAGTTAGTTAACATGATCTTCACTTTAGAATACGGATCCAAATAATTAGTAGTTCCTATAGAGGTATGTAGTAACACTTGAGTCATTACTAGTTCCTTAACATGATCTTCACTTTAGAATACGGATCCAAATAATTAGTAGTTCCTATAGAGGTATGTAGTAACACTTGAGTCATTACTAGTTAGTTAACATGATCTTCACTTTAGAATACGGATCCAAATAATTAGTAGTTCCTATAGGGGTATGTAGTAACACTTGAGTCATTACTAGTTCCTTAACATGATCTTCACTTTAGAATACGGATCCAAATAATTAGTAGTTCCTATAGAGGTATGTAGTAACACTTGAGTCATTACTAGTTAGTTAACATGATCTTCACTTTAGAATACGGATCCAAATAATTAGTAGTTCCTATAGAGGTATGTAGTAACACTTGAGTCATTACTAGTTAGTTAACATGATCTTCACTTTAGAATACGGATCCAAATAATTAGTAGTTCCTATAGGGGTATGTTGTAACACTTGAGTCATTACTAGTTCCTTAACATGATCTTCACTTTAGAATACGGATCCAAATAATTAGTAGTTCCTATAGAGGTATGTAGTAACACTTGAGTCATTACTAGTTAGTTAACATGATCTTCACTTTAGAATACGGATCCAAATAATTTGTAAGTCCTATAAAAGTATGCATTAACACTTGAGTCATTACTAGTTATCATGATTCCATGCTGTAGTTACTAATGAAGAGCCAACCCGAAAGGGTAGAATCATCTAATCATTCACAGGATATATATACACACACATATTTATATATATATGGGCCATTCTACAGAATTGGTGCAAACTGCTGTCCCTCATCCAAAAAACACATTTGAAAAGCATTTAATTATTAAAATCTTAGATGTTTACTAAGATCCTTCAATTATCTATTGAAACCCACAATAATATTTAAGATATCAGTAAGCTTTACATATATAAAATCATTATTTATGGGCTACTTTCAATTAGGAGGTGGCTGTCCCAAACCCTAACCCCTAAATTTCAACTTGTGAAAATTATATTGAAAAAATTTTTGCAAATTTTTCCATTCTTGTTTTAAAAAATATATTTTTGTTTTCTTTTAAAAAATGAAGTTAAAAAAAAATATTTATTTTATTTTTTATTTTTAAATCATGAAACTTTATCTAAAAAAACTTGTCCCGCATTTTCATGTCACTACCAAAACAGTGAATGTTGTAGTCCATTGGCTGAGACTGATTTTAACCACAGCCCTACATTTTTGATCAGGAAATATTCCTGTGTCCCTCTCTCTCATGTGCTATATGGTCAGTAGATTGATCCCATCATTTTGAAGTAAATGTGTTCTAAAGTCTAAAAATCTGTGTTGTAACTTTAAGGAATGTCACTACCAAACTCATTTTTTCTGCTATTGAGAAAACTTTTTTGGATGTTATTCCATAAAATTTAGTTGTTATATGTGTTCAACTGTTCTGACCAGTGATTGCCATGTGCTGATTAGCATCTTCGAGCTAGGCTCAAAAGTATCTAAAATTGTCACTACCAAAACAGTCACAACCATAACATGTCTTGAAGTTTCGGTTGTGACATTATTGTTTTGGTAGTGACAAAAGGGAACACATAATCCTTTATTTGGAGGAATAAACTACATTTTAGTACAGTTATGCAAATAATTACTACTGTAGTATGTTTTAGTAGTGTTTTAGTATGCAAGATTCTGTTAAAATTCTGTAATGTGATGAGGTTACAATTACTTAAGGTTGCAGTCCATGATACTAGCTTAGGTGTAAGGTTGTTGTCAGTAATGTTAATTTCTATGATTAACTTGACAGGGAGAATGACAGAAAACACCAACATGAAAAAAAAAAAAAAAACTACAACAGAGAGACAGAGAGAATACAAACAAAGGTTGAGGGAAGACCCAGTGAAGTACGAGGAATACTTAAAGGATTAGTTCACTTTAAAAACAACTTTTGCTGATAATTTACTTACCCCCATGTCATCCAAGATGTCCATGTCTTTCTTTCTTCAGTCGAAAAGAAATTAAAGTTTTTGATGAAAACATTCCATGATTTTTGTCAATATTATGGACTTCAATGGGCCCCAAACGGTTCAAGGTCCAAATGACAGTTTCAGTGCAGCTTCAAAGGGCTTTAAACGATACCAGACGATGAATAAGGGTCTTATCTAGCGAAACGATCGGTCATTTCAAAAATAAATAAAAAAGTTTAAGTTTTATAAGCACAAATGCTCGCCTTGCTCTGTTCTTCTTGCTTCTGTTTTCATCAAAAACCTTAATTTCTTTTTGACTGAAGAAAGAAAGACATGGACATCTTGGATGACATGGGGGTGAGTAAATTATCAGCAGAAGTTTTTTTAAAAGTGAACTAATCCTTTAAGGAAAGAAAGAGAAAGAAATAAGAAACAAAGGGAAGGGAAGAAGGAAAGTTGAAGAGTATCAGTGAATTATCTGACAGGGAGCAAAGACAGGTCAGAAAAGCATGGAGGAAAAGACAGAAAAGACACAGGATGATGGTGAAAAGACAAAAAGAGGTGGAGACATTTTGCAGGGCTTCCACACCACCTAGCACTTCCAGTGAGGGTGATCAGACACCAGTACACACACACACACACACACACACACACACACACACACACACACACACACACTTCAGTGGTTCTGGAGATTTATCTGAATGAGGAAAATTATTCTGAAATTAATGTTTTATGTAAACACACACACACACACACACAGTTCAGTGGTTCTGGAGATTTATCTGAATGACTCAAACAAAATGTTGAAAATGTGAAAATAAAACAAAGTGGTTCTGAAACAGTCTACATTGTAAGTTGTTGTTGTTTTTTAGGAAGAAAAATCTATGAGCATACCTCTTCTCACTTGCACCTCAAGACCCAAAGTATAGAATAGCTCTAGGTGTGCTTATAAGATCTTTACTGTCAGATGTGTGTCTGCTATATGTACTGACTGCATATGTGCATAATAGTTATTTATTTATATTAACATAAAATGTGGACAGTCTGATTCAGCCATGGCAAACTAAGTATTGTGGTCACTACCAAAACATTACTGTCACTACCAAAAATGTGAAGTCACTACCGTAACATGGGATGTTTTGTCAAAAATAAAGTATATTGAATTATCAACTAAGATGTTATGATAGTGTTTGGTTCAATGCATATTCAAACTAATGAATCCTTAACTTTGAAATCAGTATGATAAATTTTATGCCTTCTACAAAGAAAGATTGGGTTCAAAATACAACAAATCTCATAAATTACATTTAAAATATTATTAAAATTATAACCTTTATTGATTTAACCTGTAAAAATATTTTTTTTAAATAGAAAAAATATATATTTATAAGGTAGATGTAAACAAAATCTTAATAGGTCATTATAAGCCTTCTTAATAAATTATTTAATATTGTGTTTCGGTAGTGACAAATTTGGGGAGAAGGAAAATATTCCAGGATTTTCTAAAAATACAATATGAGAATTAACTGCACAATTACTAGAAAAGCGTACCTTGGATATTATACAATTTACATACATGCAAAATTTGTGTAAAAAAACAAAAAAAATTCAAGATGTTTCCAACTCTGACTTTGCACCAATTCTGTAGAATGGCCCATATATATATACATATGAACAAAGAGACATACATAAAAACAATTTTGAGAGGTAGGTTAAATAATAAAATAACTGGTATTTGGATGGCTGATGACTCAGTATGTTCCAGTACTCACCATGATGAGTCTAGTTATTCAAAGCCAGTCCAGAGGAATGCCGGAAAATCGGCCACAGGGTAAGTGTTCCAGACAAGTGCATTTATAAAAACAATTCTTAAAAATTATTTAGTTTATGAATAGTTCTCTAAAAGACAGCAGTGCATAGGCTAATTATTGACAGCTTTCCCAAATCATAAGTCTGCTACGCTACTACATATTGATAATTAGTGTACAGTATCTAGCAGTAATGTTAATCTAGTGCTAGTAATTTTTCCTGCATTAGTTATTAAGTTTTGCATGAATTGTGAATTTTTTTCATTATTTCTCTGGGAAGTATTAAAAAATTGTAGTTATTGATTAGTTATTAGTGAACTACCACTTAAATCTGTAAAAAATTCAGTAGTTCTCTGGGAAGTATTAAAAAATTGTAGTTATTGATTAGTTAATAGTGAACTACCACTTAAATCTGTGTGCTATTACTTACTAATTCGTTAATCAGAGTTACTTGTTAGTTAACTGTAGTTACTAGATTGTTAACATTGTGTTACTCATTTGTTCCTGTGTAGTTATTCATTAACGAAGGATCCGTATTTTAAAGTGTTACCTTAGTTTTTTGTGAGTTAGAGCTATGTTAGTGACATTACAGTGTTTTGGGAGCAACTTTAACATGGGCCTGCCTGTTCTAATCAATCCTAGCAACCCACTTTCTTTGATCTAACAATTCACTTATGAAGAGTGCTGCAATGGAGCAGATATGTGCTTTTGTTGAGCACATGCCGAATATGCATCAAAGGTAAGCGTGGCTTAAAGAGAAGAGAAGAAAGATTTTTTTTTTTTTTTTTTTACATTTTCTCTTTCATCTAATTAGCACAGCTAGTCTTTTTGGGCTAAACCCAAACAAGGAAGAGACATAAAGAAAGTATTGCGTGTAGACAAATTGAAAGAGGACATAGATATATCCCCTGTTTAGTCCTAGTTTTATAATAATTATGTCTCGAGTGATCCAATCAAATATCCTCCTATTCCAAATATATGTTTTTCTAATTACTATTTTAAATTTACTTTGGATGTGCATGATTCACATCGTATCAATGCATGTTGTATGTAACCAGAAAAGTTTAAAACTCTTGTTTTACTACAGTGTATGGCTGACAGGCACAGGCGCTGCATCAGGCATTCATTTTACACTCCAAATGCTCTGGATTTATATATTTGATGATCTCTGTATGTGGTTTGAGTGATCTGATCACAAAACAATTTGGACACTATTAACACCTTAGTGCTGCACTTGTGAACACATGTGATCACATACAGCAATATTTAGTGTAAACTCTAATATATCCGGATACAGACAACAAAATACATTTAGGGTAAAGGATGTAAAAAAAAAAAATTGGTAGAGGCTCAAACGCAATAAAAAGTTGCCCCTTAATCACTGCATAATTTTGGAGAAAATGCAATGGTTTTTCTGAAGAACTGTGGCAGAGCCTTATACATCTGTTTTCAGAGCAGAGCCTTAAATATCTGATTTCATACTTGGTTCATACTCCCAGGTGAGGAGGAACCCAGTGAGCATCACCATGACAACAGCTCCCAAACAGCCACTGCAGGAAGATTGGGATGCAGCTGTTGAATTGAAGAGAAGCATTTTAAACATGACAACACGAAAATGTCCAGGCCAGGCAATGATCTGTCACTATGCTTGAATTAGCACTTGTGATAAACAGACCAGGTACTCTTACATCATTTTAAAGAAAAAGAGAACATTCACCATCACGAAGGTAATCAGTTTCCTCTCCAAACTAAATCCTTCACCAGATCCATCAAGGTGCTTTTCCCTTCAGTAGGCAGGCATTTCACTATGCTTAAAGAATACCAAAATTGAAACGAATAGTTCGTCATGGTCTTGAAGATAAATTTCTGAGATGCTTATCCCTCAAAGCTTGATTCAGTCATCTAAAATTATTCATTTTATCTACAGTATCACTGGCTGTAGAAGTCGCAAAATTATGAATTAACTTAGCTAACATGAAATGATGTATGTATATATATATATATATATATATATATATATATATATACTGTATATATATATATATATATATATATATGTGTGTGTGTATATATATATATATATATATATATATATATATATATATACACATATACATATTGTAACGAGGACGCTGAGGCTGAGTGAGAATCCATGTGCGGAAGTTTATTAAAGACAGTTTCCACAAACAAATACGATAAGGCAGGTAGAGGGTCAAAACCAAGGTAGCAGTCAGATCTTTCAACATACAAAGAGGAATTCCAAAAGGCAAGAGTGAATAGGCAGGCAATAGGTCTAAGCAAAAACATCAGTCCGATCAGGCAACCAAAACAAAGGGGATAATCCAGAAAATCGAAAAACAGAGAACCAGGCAGAATCATACACTGTAGACAGGCAGGATAAACAGGAAATAACGCTCAGTAAGGCAGGTAAACTGGCAGTACTTCGCAATGAGTACAAGAATGGTCTCTGGTTAAATAAAAGTCAAAGAGGAAATGAGTGCAGAAGAAGCAGAGGGAGTGGAACACAGTCAGTACTCAGGTGAGGGCTCCCTCTGCTGGTTTGGCATTACAGAACCCTCTCCTCTAGGAGCGACTCCTGGAGCTCGACGTGGGCGTCCCCGTGGTCGTGGCGCTGGGCGGTCGGGTCTGGCTCGATGAAATTCCTCGATGAGAGATGGATCCAAAATGTCCCACGATCTCTCCTCAGGTCCATACTGCCCTACAAAGGCAAAAGACCTTAAGTCGCTGGAGTGTGGAACTGAGAAAAATTATTTTACAATTTTTAGTTGTCCCGCCAAATTAATTATAGGTAGGACACTGGAAATCTGGCAAATAGATGTTTTAGTAATGGAAATTATATACATAAAAAAATCTTAAGCTCAAACTTGACTTTTGACCACTATTTTAAAGTTACTGTACTCTGCCTTTGTATTGTCAGCAAAAAGTGAAAAGTCATGCCAAGGCAAAAGGCAGTAACTTCCACATTATCAATATTTGGTTGCTGATCACCATTAACAAAATCATTATAGTAACACCTGTATAAAATCTAGTGATCATGGCTCAGCGTCCACGTTACAATGGCATTTATTTTGTATGATTTACAATTATTTATAGCCATCTACTTATTGCTAACCTGTGCTTTGGTTGCATTCTGATGGCATTATTAATACATTTGACATGACAAAATACCTCCATATACAGACCCTTTCCAAAAAATTTGAATATCATGGAAAAGTTTATTTCCATAATTCCATTCAAAACGTTAAACTTCCATAGATTATAGATTCAGGGCTCACAACTTAAACGATTTCAAGTATTTAGTTGTTTATTTGTACATAATTTGGGCTTCCAGCTCATAAAACCCACGAAAACAGGATTTAAAAAAAATTGAATATTACATGAAATCACACAGTAATTACACAGTAATACCATGGTCATTGAACCAGGTTTTGGTTCTTTTGGCAGTGTGGGCAGGTGCAAATCCTGCTGGAAAATGAAGGAAGCATGAAGTGCTCTGAAAATGTCCTGGTAGACGGCTGCGTTGACTCTGGATTTAATAAAGCACAGTGGACCAAAGTCCTCTTTTCTGATGAGAGCAAATTTTGCATCTCATTTGGAAGTCGAAACGAAGTTACGGTCTTTTGCCTTTGCACGGCAGCATAGCCCTCCCAGTCCACCAGATACTCTCTTCGTCTTGAGTCTAGTAACTCATTCACTTGATAAGCAGGAGTTCCATCAATGTCCAATGGAGGCGGTGGTTCTGGGGTCTCATGGCCAGGGTCAGCATTCGGGTGGACCGGTTTGAGGAGGGAGACATGGAAGGAGGGAGAGATACGATAGTTATCAGGAAGCTCCAATTGGTAAGTGACCTCATTAATTCTCTTAAGAATCTTAAAAGGGCTAACATACCTTGGACTGAGCTTCCTGCTTGGTAGCCGTAACTTGATGTTCTTAGTCGAGAGCCAGACCGGTTGTCCTGGTTGGTAGGGAGGATGTGGGCGACGTCGTCTGTTGGCCTGGAACTCCTGTGTTCTCACGGCCCGCTGGAGACGGACGTGTGCACTGTCCCACACCCTCTCGCTACGTTGAATCCAATCGTCCACCGCTGGGACTGAGGAAGGTTCGCCAGACCACGGGAACAAGGGAGGTTGGAACCCCAGGACGCACTGAAAGGGGGTCAGGCCTGTGGATGTGTGTGCAGTTCTGAGCATATTCTGCCCAAGGTAGAAACTCAGAACATCGATGTTGCTCTCGACTGCAGTAGGTTCGTAGGTATCTGCCGATTACTTGGTTGAGGCGTTCAACTTGGCCGTTGGCTTGAGGATGATATCCTGACATGAGACTAACATTAATATCCAATTGTTTGCAGAAAGCTCTCCAGACTTGGGAAGTGAATTGTGTGCCCCGATCGCTGACAATATCTTCTGGGAGACCATATACTCGGAAGACATGGTGAAACAGGGCTTGGGCTGTTTCCATGGCGGTAGGTAGTCCCTTTAATGGGATTAGGCGACAGGATTTTGAGAAACGGTCTATAATGACTAGAATAGTGGTACAATTGTTGGAGGGAGGTAGATCAGTGACAAAGTCTATGGATAGGTGGGACCATGGGCGTTGTGGGATGGGTAGTGGTTGTAGGAGACCGGAGGGTAATTCTTTAGGGGTTTTGGACTGGGCACAGACTTGACAAGACTTTATATAAGCGGTGACCTCTTTGGCCATTGCAGGCCACCAAAATGAATTCTGTAACAGACGAATAGTGTGAGAAATACCGGGGTGGCCTGCACTAATGGAAGTGTGGATCCATTACATGATACGTTGACGTAAACATAGTGGTACGTATTGTTTGTCATGAGGGCAGTGAGCAGGTGGTGGTTCACGTTGTTGTTCTTGTTGTAATTCCTCCATGATGTCCAAGGAAACTGGAGCGAGGATGACAGAGTGAGGAAGGATGGGTTCTGGGGTGAGATGTTCTGTGGGAAGGTCGTATCGTCTGGAAAGGGCATCTGCTTTACAGTTCTTACTGCCGGGCCGATAGGTTACTGTAAACTGGAAGCGAGTGAAGAATAGAGCCCAACGAGCTTGACGTGGGTTAAGACGGTTTGCACTTTTGATATACTCCAAATTTTTGTGATCTGTGATGATTTGAAATGGGTGGACCGCCCCCTCCAACCAATGTCGCCACTCCTCGATGGCTGCCTTCATGGATAGCAGTTCCTTGTTCCCCACATCATAATTCCGTTCAGCGGCGGTTAGTTTCCTTGAAAAGAATGCGCATGGATGTAGTTCGCCTGGTTGACTGTTTCTCTGTGAGAGTACTGCCCTGATTCCACAGTCGGAGGCATCCACTTCTACTATAAAAGGTAAACTGGGGTCTGGGTGTTTCAGAATGGGGGCAGGTGTGAATCTTTCTTTCAGGGCGATAAAGGCATTGGTGGCTTCTTTATTCCAGCTTAGCGGGTTTACCTTTTAGAAGTGATGTTAGGGGGGACGCTATGGTGCTGTAGTTGCGGATGAAGCGTCTCTAGAAGTTTGCGAAGCCTAAGAATCTTTGTAATTCCTTGACTGTTGTGGGTTGGGGCCATTCAGTGACTGCTTGAACCTATAATTCATCCATCTTTACTCCATGGTGACGTATGTGGTAGCCTAGAAACGAGGTTTGATTAACATGGAATTCACATTTTTCTGCTTTGACGTAGAGCTGATTTTCGAGTAATCGAGAGAGGACTATTTTAACATGGTTGATATGCTCTGCCTCAGACTTGGAGTAGATGAGAATGTCATCAATATACAGCGGAAAGTATTCAATATACAGCGGAAAGTTTTCAGACATCGTATCAATGCATGTTGTATGTAACCAGAAAAGTTTAAAACTCTTGTTTTACTCTGCAGCCATCCACTAGTCAGGGCTTTATGGCAAAGTGGCTCGACGGAAGCCTCTCCTCAGTGCAAGACACATGAAAGCACACATGAAGGACTCCAAGATGGTGATAAATAAGATTCTCTGGTCTGATGAGACCAAGATAGAACTTTTTGGCCTTAATTCTAAGCGGTATGTGTGGAGAAAACCAGGCACTGCTCATCACCTGTCCAATACAGTCTCAACAGTGAAGCATGGTGGTGGCAGCATCATGCTGTGGGGGTGTTTTTCAGCTGCAGGGACAGGACGACTGGTTGCAATCGAGGGAAAGATGAATGCGGCCAAGTACAGGGATATCCTGGATGAAAACCTTCTCCAGAGTGCTCTGGACCTCAGACAGGGCCGAAGGTTCACCTTCCAACAAGACAATGACCCTAAGCACACAGCTAAAATAACGAAGGAGTGGCTTCACAACAACTCTGTGACTGTTCTTGAATGGCCTAGCCAGAGCCCTGACTTAAACCCAATTGAGCATCTCTGGAGAGACCTGAAAATGGCTGTCCACCAACGTTTACCATCCAACCTGACAGAACTGGAGAGGATCTGCAAGGAGGAATGGCAGAGGATACCCAAATCCAGGTGTGAAAAACTTGTTGCATCTTTCCCAAAAAGACTCATGGCTATATTAGATCAAAAGGGTGCTTCTACTAAATACTGAGCAAAGGGTCTGAATACTTAGGACCATGTGATATTTTTTTTAATAAATGTGCAAAAATGTCAACAATTCTGTGTTTTTCTGTCAATATGGGGTGCTGTGTGTACAATAATGAGAAAAAAAAATGACCAAATGATTTTAGCAAATGGCTGCAATATAACAAAGAGTGAAAAATGTAAGGGGGTCTGAATACTTTCCGTACCCACTGTAGGCTACCACAAACTGGTTGAGAAGGTCCTTGAAGATTTCATTGATGAATGATTGGAAGATGGCGGGTGAGTTGGCCATCCCATATGGCATAACTTGGTACTCATAGTTCTAGGGCAGAGGGTACTAAAGGAAGGGGATAATGAAATTTGAGTCACATTATTTAGTCCTCTGTAATTGATGCAGGGTCTTAGTCCTCCATCCTTCTTTTCAACAAAGAAGAATCCTGCAGCTGCTGGAGATGTAGATGGACGAATAAAACCTGAGTTCAGAGCCTCTTCAATATACTCTTCCATTGCTTGACTTTCAGTTCGGGAGAGAGGGTAAACTTTGCTTTTGGGAGGCATGGCATTGGGAAGCAGATCGATAGCACAGTCCCAGGGTCGGTGTGGTGGTAGCGGTGCGGCCTTGGTTTTGCTAAAGACTTCAGAAAGATTGTAGTAATAGGCGGGGATGTTCACAGTCTTGAGGGTATCTGGACTTTCAATGCTGGTTGTGAGACATGGTTGGGGTTTAGTGGGAAAGCAGTGATTTAGACTACGTTTACATGGAAACGATCTGAAGAGAAAATGCAAAAGTTATAAATTTTTATTCTGCGTTTAGACGAGCGTTATGGGGGGGGGAAATCTGCGTGCATACGGTGACGCAAAAGTGTGTGAAATTCAATGTAGTATGCACTCCAGGCGGCTAGGTGGCAATGTGAAGCACTGATCGGTGCCTTCACTGTCTAGCAGACTTTTGCGTTTGTACCGTTTAGACGGGAACGCGACGGTGGAGCGTTTTTAAGATTTCCACTCTGGAGGATGGTTTCACTTTTTTGCGTTTTTAAGCCCCAAAAACGCCGTCGCCATCTAAACGAAAGGCACATCTGATAAAATATTTTTACGTTTTCACCCGCGAGCGTTCTCGTGTAAACAGGGCCTTAGACAAAATGTGGACCAATGAGTCAGCTCACCATGATACCAGGAAATGTCAGGGTCGTGAATCGATAACCAGGGATGTCCCAGGATGATCTCGAATTTGGGAGAGTCAACGATATACAGTGTGATAGACTCTTGATGCAGCAAACCGACATTAAGTGTGAGAGTTTTTGTTTGATGAGTGATCTCCTCTCCAGTGAGTTTGTCATCGATGGCCTTGATTTTGATAAGTGGGGTGCATGGTTGAATGGGGATGTTATACTTTGTGACAATGTCCTTATTAATCAGATTCAGAGCGGCTCCAGAGTCAATCATCGCTGTTAATTCAAGAGACAATGTGTCAGTCAAGAGAGTAATAGGTAAGGTAAATGATTTGTTACTGAGTAAGGAGAAATGTTCAATATTCACCCTGGGAACAGCTTGGGATTTGTGTGGACATCCTAGACTGCGATGGCCTGCTTCACCACAGTAAAAGCATAACTGATGTTGCCGACGCCTCTCCCTTTCCCCTTCAGAAAGTCGGGAGACGTTGAGTTGCATAGGTTCGTCGTGAGGGCGTGCCTCGGTAGTGACTGGAATCTGCGAACTGCTCTGATTTCCCCTGCTGCCCTTGCGTTTCGGAGCCTGTCTGATGAGGTTATCAATTTTAAAGTAATTCTCTCCTTTACAAGCTAGTTCAGTTTGCAGTTCAGTGTTGAGACTATGGTGAAACATGGCTTTTAAAGCTATATCATTCCAACCACTCTGTGCAGCAAGTGTCCTGAATTCAATAGCGTATTCAGCAGCGGTGCGGTTACCTTGTGTGATGTTAATGATTTGTGTTGACACATCTTTGCCTCCGGCGGGGTATTCAAACACTTCACAGAGTTGCTGGATGAAATAATCCACTGAATATCTGAACCGTGAATAAGAGTCCCAAACTGCTGCAGCCCAGTCGATAGCTCTCCCCGTTAACAGCGTCATTAAGAACGCACATTTCTTTTCCTCTGATTCGGATTTATCCCCTTGATGATTTGATACAGTCTGATTTGACGAACGAAGCCTTTACATTGTTCAGCAGTACCATCAAACTTTTCAGGAAGGGCAAAGCTTACTGTCTTTGGTGTGGGTTGTGGAAGTGATTGGATGTAGTGCGTTAGATGTTCGTTGACTGATTGGAGCTTGGTCAGTTGTTCCTGGTATCCCTTTAACATATCGCTTTGATAAGCAAATGCTGCTTGCAGGTTCGAAACTTCCACTGGATTCATGGGAGGCGAAGTATTCTGTAACGAGGACGCTGAGGCTGAGTGAGAATCCATGTGCGGAAGTTTATTAACCCCCTGGGGTCGGCGGTATCGCCGGCGATACCAGCTCGCTTTTTTTTTATCAGTGTAAAAGAAACTCATAAATACTCTGTTGACTTTGATTTTCCATAGGAGTTTCATACATCAATCGATCCTGTTAAATGTGTATTATTTTTGTGTATACTCACAATAAAAACAAAGTGTTGTGCTTTTCGCCAAATAAAGAAAAATAAACACGAAGCGAGTTCTGCCTTCTCTCTGTCAGTTAAGTCCATTCTGAAACGCATCCGAAAATGAACCATAACTCAGCGAATACTTCTCACACAGACACGTGAGATATGTCTTTATGAAGCTTGAAATCTCTTCTTTTAAATGAAGTAATTTATATAAAAAACAAATATTCTCAGCTTATGTAGTCCCTTTAAAAGCAAGGAGAGGTACCGTTTTTTCGTTCTCCCTTCATTATCTCTAATGAGCTGAGGCAGCCCCGCCCCCGGCACTATTCACATGGTAAATAGTTTAGGTGATCTATGCATCACACACGCCCCCCGATCAATGCCATACAAACACAGTTTCTTCATCAGACTCACTGATAGTTCATTGCGTTTTGAGTATGGCACGCTTCTCCGGTAAAGACGCCCTTCAGATGATTCTGGACAGCGAGGAAGAATTCACCTTTTCCTCAGAGGAAGATTGTAACTCGGACGACGAACGGCAGCATTTTGAAGAGCGAATTGATCCCGCCGAGGACACAATTTCGGAGTAAGTTTTACTGTTATATAATTATTTTTCTGATAATATAGAACTCATATGAATTTTCAGACTATATTTTGCTTAGTTTTGGCTAGCTTTTGACATCTTACAGGAAAGATTGCCTTACAATATCCCTAACATTCGTGTATATGCTCAAGTGTAAACTTTGGCTATTACTCTCTAAACATATTTGTATATTAAATATAAATATATTTCACTCAGTTTTGATTAGCTTATAACACTGATTATCATGCTAAAATACTGCCTTATGTTTAATGTAGCTTATTTGCGAATATCTGCTTAAGTGTAATGTGATTTAGTCTAAATATATTTCAGCCTCCGGTAAAATATGTGCCTAGGCCTACTGTCTAAATACTAGACTATATATATATAAATGTATGGTTTTGGTTAGACTATGACACTGCTTATCATGCTTCCATACTGCCTTATGCACAGATGTTTGTGAATACAGGTGTAAATGTTTGAAATGTATTGATGTGTCGTTCGCGAACGATCCGTTTATTGCGTGCGTCACTAAATATGTGCGGTCATGGCCCATAAACAGATACTCACAGTGATATTTCTCTGTCCTATGGACCATCAACAGATATATACATACATTGTGCGTCCATAACAATTAATTGCCCATCAGTTTACTTTGGATAATGTATGCTAACAGTTTTTTTTGTTGTTGGTTTTTAGGAATGTGGGGAGTGTCTGTCACACCCCTGGTCTGAATCTCATTAATATTGATAGGCCATTACCACTCTTTTAGGCAGGATGATTTTCACATCATTTTGAAGCCAGAAATGTTCATTAGTCAAAAGTCTATTGACACATATTTAGTATGTGTTTTGTGGTCTTATTTCAGCAACTTTCATTTTTATTTTTTTCAATAACCACGCATAAACATTATTCTCTTAAAAATTCAAACATATACATGCATGTTGATCACATATTATGGTAGCCCTGTTTGTGCTATATAGAGTGAATTTACACCTTTGCCATTAACATGTTTATAAATAACTGAAAAAAGCACAAATGTCAGAGCATGTCAGAACACCTCCAGGGCCCAGAAAACCCCTCAGACCCCAGAGGGTTAAAGACAGTTTCCACAAACAAATACGATAAGGCAGGTAGAGGGTCAAAACCAAGGTAGCAGTCAGATCTTCCAACATACAAAGGGGAATTCCAAAAGGCAAGAGTGAATAGGCAGGCAATAGGTCCAAGCAAAAACATCAGTCCGATCAGGCAACCAAAACAAAGGGGATAATCCAGAAAAACAGAGAACCAGGCAGAATCATACATTGTAGACAGGCAGGATAAACAGGAAATAATGCTCAGTAAGGCAGGTAAACTGGCAATACTTCACAATGAGTACAAGAATGGTCTCTGGTTAAATAGCAGTCAAACAGGAAATGAGTGCAGAAGAAGCAGAGGAAGTGGAACACAGTCAGTACTCAGGTGAGGGCTCCCTCTGCTGGTTTGGCATTACATATATATATATATATATATATATATATATATATAATTTCATGTTAGCTAAGTTAATTCATATTAACAGTTATTTTATTCAGCCAGGGCTGTACAATTCAATAGGCACAGTCTTACCAGTTGGTAAAACTTTACAAATAAATACTTTTCTGCCATTTACTGACCTGAGAAAAATTTATATTCACAATATTTTACACTTATGTGTCCCATAATTTGTGAAGGAATAAGCTAATTGTTCTGGGTCGGTTTATTGTCAAGAAGTAGTTAAACAGATTACCAGAACGGTCTGAATCAGTTCGCGATTCCGAGTCATTCTGACACTTTAGAATACAGAAAACCAAAAGAGCGCTGGATGAAGTCAATATAGTTCAACATACTATGCTTTGGGACAGTTGTTTTCACGGTGTGCTACACACTAAAAATAATTTGTGACTACAAAGTGACAAGTGACTACAGTGGCTCAATCTTAAGTATATCAAGCGACGAGAATACTTTTTGTGCGCAAAAACAAACAAAAATAACGATCCACTATTCATTTCCTTCTATCTGGGCCTCGAGTTGGTTCACGTAGTGTTTTTGCGCAGCGCGTCTGTGTTGTACGTCACACGCATCACACACATGACCAGCGTCGGCCAATAGTGAGCCTACGTGGTGACGTGTAACACAGACGCGCTGCGCAAAAACACTACGTGAACCAACTCGAGGCCCAGATAGAAGGAAATGAATAGTGGAATAAAGTCGTTATTTTTGTTGTTTTTTGCGCACAAAAAGTATTCTCGTCGCTTGATAAACTTAAGATTGAGCCACTGTAGTCACTTGGACTATATTAACGATCTCTTTAATAACTTTTCTGGGCCAGCAAGTTTCGGTCACCTAGAAGTCTATGGAGAAGTGATCCAGCTCTCAGATTTCATAAAAAATATCTTAATTTATGTTCCGAAGATGAACGAAGGTCTTACGGGGTTGGAACAACATGAGGGTGAGTAATTACTGACAGAATTTTCATTTTTGGGTGAACTAACCCTTTAAGGTTTGGGACGATGTGAGTTTATGTGGTGCCTGATGATGCCAGCTGAGAAGGAAAATTGTTCTAAAGCTTTCTTTTTGCTAAAAGATTTCATAGACGTTCACGTTTTATAACCTAGTTTTATATGAATTCAGTCCTATCAATTCAGATTAATTGGGACACTTTTTCCCAGTCATTTCAATGGCAAAAAGTGTCCCAATAAACCTGAATTCACCCTATATAATAATATATTGTAATAATTGAGAAAATGCCAAAAATATCCTTATTGCATTTCATTCAGTTTTATAAAGTGATATTGAAATTCATTTAAATAAAAAAATTCAAACGGATTTTCTTAGTCTCCAAAACAGTGTTGTTGTTTTTTTATCTACATTTCAGAGCAATGTAGCCTCTAATGACACTGTAACTATCACTCTAGATTTGCAAAGCACTTTTGCAAATATGTCAATCAAATTCCCGCAATGAGTGTTGATGATTACTTCAATGAACACGGGACGACAAAACTCCTCGCCTGAGTAAGCATCTTCAAAACAGCTTCTTACAGAATTGCTGATAAGCCGCAGCAGAGGAAAGAATGGGAAAACAAGAGTCCCACCACAACTTTTCCTCTTCCAAGTTGCAAACCACGTCAAGTTGTGAATGCGTATTTATAGAAAACACTTTATTCTGGCTTTCTGCTGTGATAGCATTCTGAATTATAGATGTGATACGATGCATTCAACAGGGAATGTTAACCTCCTCTTTTTGGAGGGAAGTGTAAATATTTAGAGGAATACCACGATCCAGCATTCTCTGGAATGTTGTAAAAAAAGAAACACAGGCAGTGTTATGTTTGACAGCATGTACCATTGATCAACTGATACTTTTTTATCTTTTGAATTATGACAGCAAAAAAGATTGTTACATATAAACTTGGGACAACAGCCACCCTTTAAGAAAATTCCATAATGAACTTTTAAAAAAGAAAAATCCCCTCAAAAGGACTGATATACTTCAAACAGGATTGTGAATTTTTTTTTTTTTTAAATCGCCAGTGTGAATTTTCCGGAAAAACTATGCTATGGTTGCTCTGCTATTTCAAACTTCTGTTTAATGAACAAAGGATGAAAAATAAATTTGCCTTTAGGGTGAGGGTCCAAGATTAGCCAATTTAAAGCATTGTTGATCATTTTACTTTAATTTAAAATAAATAAATAAATTCTCAAAACACATAATATGAAAAGGGGTCATTTAAGGGGCTATGTCTGCAAATATTTAATGATTAAGATGCTTATTTCTAGGTAAAAAACTGCTGATTCTCACACACATACACACACACACACACGTTGTGTTTTCATGTATAAATATGACCAAATATGACACATTTTTAAATCAAATATGCCTTCAAGTCTTCCTTTCCCCCTTCAAAAAACAGCATTTTTTCGTTGTTTTCCGACAAAGACAAGGCATGTTAGTTGTGTAAGGATCCAGGACGTTGTTCTATACATCTCCCTCTGCCGTTTGATCATCTTCAGTGTGCTATGGCACACACACCCACAGCGCTTCATCTGGATCCACACAGGCATATGATTTTGGAACTATGTCAGAAATCAAAAGAATATTTAGGTACTTGAGATGCTGCTGATGAGTGCAGTTTGGATTTATGCTTTCATTCAAAGACAAATCATTTTGCAAGTCTCTGCTCCTTTGAATCTTAAAAAAAAGAAAAGAAAAAAAAGGAAAGCACCCCCAGTAACAGGGCATGGAAACGGTTTGGGGAATAAATTAGGTTGCAGCAAAACGTTGGGGTTTGTGTAAGCTGTTGTGTGATTTACTGTTTACCGCTTATGCTGTGAGAAACAATTAAAATTGAACTTTTCTAATAATGTGGCCTTTGTCAGAAATGGTGAAGATGGAGTCAATGACCTTCTGGAATTATACAGTATATCCTGCATTTGATTGAACTAAAACGTGAACTGGCGTTCTTGTAAAGTTGGTTATCTCTGTATAAAGTGCATTAATGTCATACTCCCTTTCTTTATTGAAATATCTATGCATTCGGGATCATTGCTATTTGGCCTGACCCACATTTTGTTAGGCTTTAGTTCACAGTGATGCACTGATATTCTACAGTGTAATATTACCATTAGGGCTGCACGATTAATCGCAATGAAACCGCACGCGATTTGGCAAAGGCTGCGATTATTTTATGCGCAGCTTGTCAGTGAAGCACGGCTGATCGGTATTAAATGCTGCTCCATCTGAACGCCAGAGGGCGCTCTCACGCAGACACTCCAAATATGCTGCCACAGAAATACTATAATGCACATAATTCCAGGAAATCCCTGTCGGGCAACATGCTGTCGCTGTTTGATTGAAAAGCTTTGCTTGATTAAACATGACTAATAAACACATGACTGCTTTATTCTGTGTAAGAAGCCACATCATCTCACAGAAGGATGCTCAACTGTCGTTATGAAGTGAGTTTGGAGTAAAAGCATGTTATTAAATGTTGTCTTTTGTTGGACAAGAGGTTCATTTATGCTTCTCATGTTTGGAAAGATGTTTGATGCGTGTTGCTTTTTCAAATGCATGTTGTAAGTGACTCAAACTCACAGTGCTTTCAGATGGAGCAGCGTTTACAGAGCCGTACATCAATGACTACGCATAAAAAATAATTGCAGTCTTTGCTATTTCATAATCGTGATAAGCCAAATCAGTTTAAGTGCGATTTCATGTAAATTGCGATTAATCGTGCAGCCCTAATTACCATTTATTATTTATTCAAACCATGATACATGCAGCATATGTTAGTTGGAATGAGGTTCATTTGTTTTTAAAAATCCAATATGGTAATTATATATGGTAAAATGAAAATCATATAGCATGTTTTGGAGTGATTTTAAATGGACATCAATTACTAAAAAGAGTATATATCTAGAAATTTGTATATTAGCTACAGCAGATTTATACATATTTTAACATCTATAACTCATTTCTGAAGGGTGTGCACGATTAAAGCTTGTTTCACACTGTCTGCAAAAACGGCACGTAAGCACATTCATTTTGGTGACAATTTTTTATAGCAATCCATGTTTTCACTGTTATACAGTAGGGGGGCACTATTACGGATTTTCTGAAAGAGTACTGAATCTCCAGATCAAAACACAGGCGAACAAGAAGCAGAAACAAACGATAGAAGATTGCTTACGCACATGTAAAATAATGCGATCACTAACGTTGCTGAATGAAATGTTGAACCCACGAAGAGGTTTGGAACTGAGAAGCTTTGGGGGGATTGATGGACTCAATCTTCCCAATCTATGTTTTGATCACTTTTCTGAATTCTATCCAGATGTAGTCTTTGACAAAAAAAACAAGACACACACACACACACACACACACACGCACGCACGCACACGAAAGTTTTCTGAAAATTATAAAAAATGCTGGCACTGGCTGGTAACTTTTTTTTTTTTTTTTAGCTTGTGGGAAAAGAGTTAATTTACATCCTGCTAAAGGTTCTTTATTAGCATTTATGGTTTTGTGTAGGAAATAACCATGCTTAACATAAACAATACCAGACAAAGAAACAAAGAAAACTGAGGGCTTAAATACAAGGGAGAGTAATAAACTAAACAGAAACAGTGTATAGAACAAATTAACAACCAAGGAAACTAACTAGGGAACACAGACAAACTAGAACGGGGAAAACAGAACCAAAACACAAAGAAACTTAACCAAAACAGAACATACAAGTTACATTAGTCCCACCTCCCAGAAGGCGCATCCCCGCGCCTTAACAAGTCCAACCGAGGAGGGAGGGAGGGGGCTCTGGGGGAGGACAAAGTGTAGCTGATGGCCCGGAAATCCCTTGCACAGACAGTGCGACGATGGAGCCCGGTGAAGCCGTAGGGGCGATAGTACCAGGTGGACCTGGTAGGGAGGGAGGAGCCAATGTGGACAGATTGGCTCAGCAGCTGGAGGCGGAGCCAGAGGATCCTTGTGCTGAGGAGGAGCTGGAGACTGGAAGGTTGTTTGATATGTCCCACCCTGTCTTCCTATTTCAGTGAAAATTACATTAACACATTGAATAATGCTGCACATTTCAAAGCACTTCAGTGGGCCTTTTATAGTAAAATTCCACTAGGAACATGAAGGAGAATCACAGGGAAGAAGCTCAGGAAATAACAAAACGTCTCAGGTTACGAATCTAACCTATGTTCCCTGAGAACAGGGAACAAGACAATACGTCATAACGACGCTATGGGGAACGCCTCAGGCGTGACAGGTGTCTGAAATCAAATATCAACTCACAGCAATCATGTTGACCGGCGACAGCCCGTGCATCATCAGCTTGAATGATGAGCGCGCGACCTGGATGTATAAAAAGGGCGCATTGAAACCATGATAACATCCTATCGTCTGAAGGGACTGTTGCAGGCAGGCCCCGAGGCATGGCAGGGAGACGTATTGTCTCGTTCCCTGTTCTCAGGGAACATAGGTTACATTCGTAACCTGAGACGTTCCCTTTCGAAGGGAACTCAACAATACGTCATAACGACACTATGGGGAACGAAATACCCACTCCGCCATGCTGAGGGGAGTGCATGCCAGAAGGCAGTGACAACTGTCAGAACCAGAATTCAGAAAACACTGGAACCACTCACTCTTAGGTCACACCGGGCTGTCAGTGACAGCACTCCCTACCGGTCATAGCCCAAGCTAATGAACCAAGAAAACTGCCAGAACATAGTTAATGGAGGGTATATCTGGGCCAGCTCAAAGGCTTAGGACCACAACTTCCAAAAGAAGGGGCCCCTTCTAGGGAGTGTGGCTAGGGGACCCAAGGGACTCCCAGCCAGTCACTATTCAGGGGAGCATGCCTCCTGAAATACCACCAGGCTGGCCTGGTGATCTAAACTAAGACACACAGTCTGGCCATTGCCTGCCTGTCTGTCCGAGACAGAGCCTCTGGAAGTTGCCTTGGATAAGGCATCCAGAAACCGAAGGCCTGCGAAGATGGCAGAAACCATTCAGTTCCGGATCACAGAGACGGGATCTCCCGGAGAGTGTGACTTAACCTCAAGAAACGACAGAAGTCGTCCACTCAATCCACGGGTCTACCCAGTGCTCGCTCCGAACACTGGGGAAGTAAGAGAGGGTTCAAAACCAGGAAGGTCTACTGAGACCTAAGACCTGATGACCTCCTCATGTGGGGAGCTCCAGTACATGAGGGCTCATATCAGGAAGGCCGGTGAGGCCTGTAACCTGATGGCCACAGTATGTGGGAGCTCACATTCAGGAAGGCCTGTGAGGCCTGTAACCTGACAGCCACACAATGTGGGGCTACCTTCAGAAAGGCCTAATGAGGCCTGTAACCACAGAATGTGGGAGATAGCTTGAAAGGGAAGTGCCTGTCGTAAAACATTGCGACAGAAGACGCATCTAGAGTGGGACCCAAGGTGAAGAACCGGAGTCTGAGCCACGTAAAAAAGGGAATGAAGTGGACAGCGCATTACCCTTACCATAAATATGGATTTTAGAAAGTACACGAAACGAAAGTGCGTGTACTTAGCCATTCCGAAACCAGGAAGGCCTGGTGAGGCTTCTAACCTGGCGACCACAGTATGTGGGAGGTCATACTCAGGAAGGCCTGTGAGGCCTGAAACCTGGCGACCACAGTAAGTGGGAGCTCGTATTCAGGAAGGCCGGAGAGGCCTGTAACCTGACAGCCACACAATGTGGGGCTACCTTCAGAAAGGCCTAATGAGGCCTGTAACCACAGAATGTGGGAGATAGCTTGAAAGGGAAGCGCCTGTCGTAAAACATAGCGACAGAAGACGCATCTAGAGTGGGACCCAAGGTGAAGAACCGGAGTCTGAGCCACGTAAAAAAGGGAATGAAGCGGACAGCACATAACCCTTACCATAAATATGAATTTAAGAAAGTACACGACATGAAAGTGCGTGTGCTTAGCCATTCCGAATCCAGGAAGGCCTGGTGAGGCCTTTACCTGGCTACCAGAGTAGGTGGGGGCTCATATCAGGAAGGCCTATGAGGCCTGAAACCTGATGACCACAACCTGTGGGAGCTTACTTTCAGGAAGGCCTGATAAAGCCTGTAACCTGACAACCACACCATGTGGGGGCTACTTTCAAAAAGGCCATAAATATGGATTTTAGAAAGTACACGAAACGAAAGTGCGTGTACTTAGCCATTCCGAATCTAGGAAGGCCTGGTGAGGCCTCTAACCTGGCGACCACAGCATGTGGGAGCTCATACTCGGGAAGGCCGGTGAGGCCTGTAACCTGGTGACCACAGTGTGTGGGAGCCCATCAGAATGTGGAAGTTAGCTAGAGAAAGGCGTCTGTCGTAGCATACTTCGACGACAGGACGCATCTAAAGTGGGACCCGAGGTGAAAGACCGGGGTCTGAGCCACATAGGAAGGGACCGAAGCGTACAGCGCATGACCCTTATCATAAAATATGGATTTGAGAAAGTACACAAGACGTTCAGTCGTGTGACTTACCATGAGTATGGGTTTAAGAAGGTACGGAGCGTACGTACCAAAAAGAAAAATAGATGAAGTAAAGGTGCATGTACTTCATCACTCTATATTCAGGAAGGCCTAGTGAGGCCTATAACCTGACAACCACAGTAAGTGGGAGCTCATCCTCAGGAAGGCCGCTGAGGCCTGTGACCTGACGACCACAGAATGTGGGAGCTCGTATCCAGGAAGGCCGGTGAGGCCTGTAACCTGGCAACCACAGCATGTGGGAACCCATGATCAGGAAGGCCAGACGAGGCCTGTAACCTGATAGTCACAATGCGTGGGAGCTCACATTCAGGAA
Organism: Rutilus rutilus; assembly: GCF_951802725.1. Taxonomy (NCBI): domain Eukaryota; kingdom Metazoa; phylum Chordata; class Actinopteri; order Cypriniformes; family Leuciscidae; genus Rutilus; species Rutilus rutilus. The sequence goes on along the minus strand of NC_140210.1, from coordinate 9,915,460 downwards.
GGCCTGATGAGGCCTGCATGCTGACATGTGGAAGCTCACAACCAGTGAGGCCTATACCCTAGCGACCACAGTGAGTGGGAGTTCACATTCAGGAAGACCTGGTGAGGCCTGTAACCTGACATGTGAAAACTCATAACCAGGAAGGCCTAGGAGGCCTGAAGCCTGGTGACCACTGAATGTGGGAGCTCATACTCAGGGAGGCCTATGAGGCCTGAAACCTGGTGACCACAGTATGTGGGAGCTCATACTCAAGAAGGCCTATGAGGCCTGAAACCTGGTGACCACAGTATGTGGGAGCTCACATTCAGGAAGGCCGGATGAGGCCTGTAACCTGACATGAGGAAGCTCATAACTAGGAAGACCTTCGACCACGGTGTGTGGGAGCTCATACTCAGGAAGGCCGGGTGAGGCCTGTAACCTGGCGGCCACAGTATGTGGGAGCTCACATTCAGGAAGGCTGGGTGAGGCCTGTAACCTGACATGTAGAAGCCCATCACCAGGAAGGCCGGTGAGGCCTATAACCTGGCGACCACAGTATGTGGGAGCTCATAACCAGGAAGGCCTGGCGAGGCCTGTAACCTGGCGACCACCGTGTGTGGGAGCTCATATTCAGGAAGGCCTAGTAAGGCCTGTAACCTGATACCCCAGTATGTGGGAGCTCGTAACCAGGAAGGCCAGATGGGGCCTGTATCCTGGCGACCACAGTATGTGGGAGCTCATAACCAGGAAGGCCGGATGAGGCCTGTAACCTGATGACCACAGTATGTGGGAGCTCACATTCAGGAAGGCCGGTGAGGCCTGTAACCTGACATGTGGAGGCTCATATCCAGGAAGGCCTGGTGAGGCCTATAACCTGGCGACCACAGTATGTGGGAGCTCATTTTCAACCACAGTATGTGGGAGCTCATACTCAGGAAGGCCTAGTGAGGCCTATGACCTGATAACCACAGTATGTGGGAGCTCATATTCAGGAAGGCCTAGTGAGGCCTATGACCTGATAACCACAGTATGTGGGAGCTCATATTCAGGAAGGCCTGGTAAGGCCTATCACCTGGTAATAAGCCACAATATGTGGGAGCTCACCTTCAGGAAGGCCTAGTGAGGCCTCTGACCTGATAACCACAGTATCTGGGAGCTCATATTCAGGAAGGCCTGGTGATGCCTATAACCTGATAACCACAGGTTTTTCTTTCTTTTTTTCCCCTTTAAAACACTGGATAAGTGAAACACGGTCTGGATGGTAGGCTGAATTAAAATATCTAACTTCTTAAAGTCAGATAATATTCCATCGTTTTAATTCCATAGAATTAAATGCAGCCATAATCACCAGACAATACTGTTTTGATATTTATCTATACGTTCTCGTAATCTACACACTGCCTCGGCAAACGCGAGATTCGAGCCGTTTAAAATATATTTGGCTTTCATCCCTCAAGAAGAAAGTCAACAGGTGCGAGGTTGAAACATCCGACAGCGCACGGATGCACGCGCTCCGAGATATTTCTCAATGAACACTGCCAGCACCCTCAGGAGCTGACTGTGAATGCCTCGCACCCAAACAGTATTATTTCACAGATCGCGTGCACCACGGGGCTCAGATGCTGAACCCTCCTCCCTCGAGAAAAGGGTCCGACGAGAGCGGAGCGTCTTCAAATGAAAAACGCTCACAGTTTGCACAAGAGACTCTCTCTCGAGAGAGAGAGCCTCTCGTGCGTGCTCTTCTCCCAAGCAAAAAACGCACAAATCGTGTGTGTTTCACCCGATGTCAAATATCTTGGCCATGGGTCTGCACACTTGCGAAAATTCTCCTTCTTCTCTGCGCGTTTCAGCGATATTCTCCAAACAGACAGTCCCTGAAGACGAAAAGATGTTGTCATGGTTTCAAGGCACCCTTTTTATACATCCAGGTCGTGCGCTCATCATTCAAGCTGATGATGCACTGGCTGTCGCCGGTCAACATGATTGCTGTGAGTTGATATTTGATTTCAGACACCTGTCACGCCTGAGGCGTTCCCCATAGCGTCGTTATGACGTATTGTTGAGTTCCCTTCGAAAGGGAACATGCACATAAAAAAAAATAAAAAAACTTTTGGAAACTTTATTTTTAAAGAGTGTTGCATAGGTCCAAGAAGAATTTAAGCGCAGAACCCACTGAACTCAACAGAAAACAGAAATGTTGCACTATAAACCTATTTAACAACAAATTATAGGAACTTATGCCCAGTATATAAAGACTATAGCATTACTCACCCATTTTTTTTTTTTTTTTAAGAAAGATGTAGTGACAGTCACCTAAACAGCAAGCGAGGGAATCCTGATGATTTATTGCAGTTTAGCTACACTTGCTTCTGTGTAAATGTGTTACTGTTTCGATGTTACCTTTTCGATTTTGCATCATTTATGGTCATTATTAAAAGAAATGGTCAATTTAGTAACCCAGAAATCACTGTATTTTCTGTATACAGCTGCAGTATCAGTGTTACACACACCACTTATATGAAAGACGATATCCTTGAAATGGAAAACTTTGTGTCCGTTTTGCCATTATACTCTTATATGATTTCCAAATGCTGCCCTCAGCCCATGCAGTCCTCCTTCAAGTCCACACTTGGACTCATGGGATGTTGGGTAGTAGCCCACTGTGTAGACTTCACAAATTGGTGCATCAAGGGTGAATCATAGCAGTAAAAGGGGCTTTTATGAGCACTTACTGAATCATAAAATGACAAATGAGACCCTACGGTTTTGTGGACTAGCGCAAGAGTAAAGGCCATATGACCTCAAGGTCATATTAAAGGTGCATTGCGCAAGAGTCTGAGTTTTCGCAGAACTACGCCCCCTCTGGCGGCAAGCGAAACTGCAACCAGAGGTGTGCACGCTCACGGACCACACGCACACGCACGCTTGCACGAGCACGAGCTGGTCATAACCCAAGGAGCATCAGCCGCACAAATCTTTTGTTTACAATCATAATGTCTTCAGAGGTAATAAAGTTTTAAATCTGCAAGTAATTTAAAATATGTGAAAGGAAAGGCAATTGAGTAAATAACACACTTATGTGTGAGGGAAAAAATGGGGGTAGTAGAAAACTTCGTTTTTTATTCCCATCTATCTCCATGTTGAACTGTGTTATGTGTTTACTGTATCCACTTATGACTATTATTATGGAAACACGTTCATGAACAATATAAGTTATTACTTTGTAAAAGCTCAAAATAGTAATCATGATACCATACCATACACAGTCGGTCAACAAAGTACACCCAAATGTCTCAAGGTAATAAACAATCAAGTGGCACTATGACGTTACCATAAAAGCCAAACAGGCTAATCCGCCGAAGATTTGCAGGGGTTTAGCCTGTTTTATTGATCAGCTAAGTAGCATATTCCAATAGCAATACATCGTAATTAAGCAGTAATTTGCTCAAAATTTGTGTCTAAGTATCTAACTTATATATCAGCATTTTATATCACAATCATTCTGAACCTGATCACTGACAATGGTAAGTTAGTAAAACCTATTCCGATTGTACATTTATCTAGCTTACGCTAAAGCAGTGGTTCTCAATCCTGGTCCTGGGGACCCACAGCTCTGCACAGTTTTTGTGTCTCCCTCATTTAACACACCTGATTCAGATCATCAGCTCGTTAGGAAAGAGCTCTATGAACTGAACTGGGTGTGTCAGATAAAGGAGACATATAAAATGTGCAGAGCTGTGGGTCCCCAGGACCAGGATTGAGAACCAGTGCGCTAAAGCATTACACATTTTATGGATCGTCATTTATTGTCATTATTGGCCGTATCAGACATTAGAGAATGGGATATATCTTACCTTTTTATCAAGAAAAAAGCCAACTGAGGATCCCGTTTGAGCCCTAGAGCAGACCGGAGATCTCTCCATTTGTTGAAAGCCTTCCCTATGTTTACTCTCGTCTTACCCCGACGCCTGTCTGACTCCAATTTGGACCTTTTGGTTGCACTAGACAAAAGTTCTCTTTTTTTTTATCTTACGTGGAGTTTGCGTTGGTGTTTGAAATGAACTACAAGCCGGTCTCTTAGAATCCATTTTCTACGGAGAATGGCGGCGTCGGCGCATACACAAACCTGCCAGACATATGAGCGTGCCGTGAACGCGCATGACGTCACGCCAAGTCTCAGATTCCGACCCGAATCCCTCTTATTTATTTTACTGTACAGGATTATAGAGGCAATCGCAGTGATCAGAGAAGGGCTCATTCAGCCCATCAGGCAATTGTTTAAGCATGCATGGGTTAGAAAACGGGTATTTTTAACATGAAAAGTTGCGCAATGCACCTTTAAGTGTATAAATTGGGAAAGACCATTGTTTTAACTTTCTCAAACTGTCATTTTCATAGAGCTGATCAGAAAATAGTTTGTATACTTTTTAGGGCTTTCATTTTAACATGCCAGATTAATTATAAAGAATGGCTTAATTATACTCTACTGACAGTTTGATAAACCTGATAGCAAAATAGGTTTCTGTGAACTGATCATCTTCAGTTATATGGAAATAAAACAAACATTATGAATGCATTGACTTTTAAACCCACTTTTTACAATGTCTACAACATTGCCAAAGTCAACAAGTCTGCCAAAATAACATAATGCACTGTCTTCTTTTGAGGTTATTCTCAGCAAATATTGTTTATACATGATGAATTGATTTGATTGATTCATTTAGCATTTAATTAGTTCAGTTAAAGTTTGGAAACGACCAATAGCCTTACATGTTTTTACTTTACCATTTTATTGGAATAATCAGACCCCTTTTCATTATAAAACCAGGTTTCTGTTGTCCGACCTCGGTATGAGCACTTTTTAAATGAGCACTTTTCACACTTCAGCCCCATGATCGAGTCAAACCATACTCTGATATTTCACGGGTTTGTGATAAATGAGTGGACGGCAACGTGCTTCTCAGACAGTCTGTCGAGAGGGTAGAACGAAGACCCCTGGAGAGACTTGCGAAATACTAATGAGCAGGGAGACTTTCAAAATACAAAAGCAGAGGCAGACAGACTTGAGCTGCAGGGGCGAGTGGGAAAGACAGGGAAGAACAGGGCGGAGGAGAGGCTGCTGGAGAGCTTTCTTAAAAAAACCCATTCATCATACAGGCAGCAGGCTTCAGTTCAGTAAACAGAAAGGCGAGCATGTTTGCATGAGGCCGTATGTGTATTATGTGTTTGCATGCGCACGCGCGTGACACGGAGAGTGATGAATGGGATGATTTGCATGGAAATGTTTTGCCACGAATCCTCAGCTCAGTATGCAGCCGGTGGTGTTCATTGCTCACCTGTTGTTTTTGTTGTGACTGGCCAGTGCCCTGTGATTAAATGTATGTAGGCTAGTTTCAGCAAACACTTACTAATAATGTGTATATTATGGCAAACTTTATGATATATAAATGTCCATTATTTTTTATAATGTGAAAACAAAGTAGTTTTGCTTTGCTGTGTTTGATATTACAGCAGAATAAATGCATTTCTAAACAGTTTCCTTGAGGTTTCTGCTTAACATAATTTGGATTTGAATATCTACAAGCCATTCTAGCATTGTTTCTAGCATTCTAGTAATGAATTCAATTCAAATTGATATCATAGCCTATGTCTTGAATGCACTTTCACTTAAAATACATTTAGATGACTGTAAAGGATCTAAAAGTCTGTAACAAGAAGCCCCAGATTGTGATCTCTAAGGAGTTTTAAGGGTTTTTTTTTCTTTCTTTTTTTCTGCAAACCAACAACCATGCCACGTTCAAAGTTACATAAATAACTTTTTTTTCCCCTATTCTGATACTCAATTTTGGACTTAGCAGATCGTCTTGACCATTGCTGTGTCCCAATTCGCCTACTTAGGTCTATACTATACCCTAAAAGTATATACTGTTTTTGTGAAGAAAACTTGTCGAATGTGCAATGAGTTGTGGGCAATATTAAACCTGAAAAAGTAGACCATCCGGGTATCTTTAGAATACTCATTTCAACATACTACCATTTGGGACTCACTAGTTTTGAATACTAGGCTATTTAGGATGGGTAGTCTCAGAGCCCGTCTACGGAGAGCCTTGGCACTTCCTATTAGCCCCATTGTATCGATCTTGGTTGCAGTTCCATTAGAATTCCACTGGAGGTGGAAGACAACAGGCTCTTAATATCAGTATAGTGAACTAAATGCTTTTTGGATTAGATATTATTGTATTGTGAAGTTTTGAGTATTTTAAGGAAGTCTTTCAAATTTCTAAAATACTAGAAAAAGTTGTGTCCGCTCAATTGACCCTTCACAGGGAGTTTGATTGACAGGCGATCTGAAACAGACAGTGTTGTATAAAGTACTAGAAAGCAATACTTGAGTAAAAGTACAAGTATCGTACTAGAAAAAGACTTTGGTAGAAGTGAAAGTTACCTTTTAGAATATTACTTAAGTAAAAGTCTTAAAGTATCTGATATATACTGTACTTAAGTATCAAAAGTAATTTTCTGATATTTAATGTACTTAAGTAATTGAAGTAAAAGTAAAAAATTTTTTTTTTTTTTGGTTATGCGTTGAATTCAGCGATCACGGAAATGCGAAAAACTGGAGGGACTGTGTAGCCTGTACTGTAGGACATTTGTTTTATCGTTTATTTCCCACTGCATGTACCTTTAGCTGTAAAAAAAAATTGCATCACAATATTAGTGTATTGTGATTGTCACTATAACATTTTTGTAATTAAACTGAATTTTATTAGGTTTAGTGACATGTTACAATGTTTAGATGGTACAATTTCTGGTAAGCTACGCTTTTTTATTATTTCAATTCAATTGTGATTTGATTTAATATTGACTCATTTGTATAAATATTAGGTAGGCTACACAAGATAGGCGTTAATTTTTCTCAAAAAAAAACCAAACAATAAAAACAACTCACCTAATGCTGTAAACATACAGAGAGCCCTATCAGCTGGTAGTAGGCTATTATTTAAGGTTAAAAATAATTAAATATAATGCGTTTTTTTATTATTATAATAAAACCTTTAATGATATAAGTAAAAATATAATAAATATATAACATAGAACACATATTTTGCAAAATACTCTCTATAGCTTTTTTTTTTCTTGCCAACTGTGCTATAGGCTAGCCTATGTTTATTAAATGGCTTTCCTGAGGTAAATGTGACATAATTGTCCTTCAGCTATGTTATTGACCTCTTCACGCTGATGAAAAACACTTATTGATCGATATTATGTATGAGGAATATACATTTCGGTAAGTTGTCATAAAGTAACTTGCTTTTATCTAGTCTGTCGGTCTCCGTGTCCTCTTTGCTTCGCGATTTTTCTGTGCGTGAGAAAATGCATGTGTGGCATGATGAGAGCGTGTGAAAAATGTCAATTGCGTGTGTCTCACGGAGAATGCGTGAGAGTTGGCAGCTCTGGTTAAACGTGCTCCAGGTGCTCGTGCTTCCATGGCGGTTTCAGTTGTGCTTCCTCCTCCTTTGGCATGGCAACAAACAAGCATTACGCTGAAATAGAGCGCGCGCCGTGCGGAGCGTGCATACTGCAATCTAGGAGCAGTGATTCGCCAAACCTCCCTTATTGTAGTTGCACACATTTCTTCCGATTTTATTTTGTAGTAACGAGTAACGAAGATGCTTAGTGGAAATATAGCGGAGTAAAAGTATACATTTTATCTAGGAAATGTAGTGGAGTAAAAGTGAAAGTTGACATAAATTTAAATAACGAAGTAAAGTACAGATACGTGAAATTTCTACTTAAGTACAGTAACGAAGTATTTGTACTCCGTTACATTACAACACTGGAAACAGAGTATATTGACATCTTTCCGCGGTTAAAACAACATTCTTATGTTTATTTGATGCTATAAATTAACTAGAAGGAAGAGATGATTGGTTCACAAGCAGCTTTAACTGAGGCTCTACAGCGATCTGTTAGACACATTAAAGAGCCACAAAACAGTATTTTGTTTAAATTTCTTTTAAAAAAATGACCAAATTCATATTAAAAGTAACCTGGTCTGTCCTGTCTGTCAGCGCGTTGTCCATGTCCTCTCTGCTCCCCCTTACGAAAAAGAAGTATACTTCAAGTTAATTTGATGAAGTATACTTAAGTAATGTTCAAGTATATTTTTAAGTATACATTATGAAGTAAGTATAGCCTACTAATGTCAATATGTACTAGTAGTAAACTTGTAAGTGTACTATTTTAATACCGCTTGGGACTAAATTGGCCCACTTTTAGTATATAAAAGTATATGACCCGAGAGCTTGCCTGGTGTGCATTTTATAATTGTTCTTGCTATTTGGGATAAGTTGGACCTAATAAGTATAATAACTAAAATTTGTTTTTGTACTGGAAGTAGTTTTTGCAGAAAATGATGTCCTCATGCGAGGACAGTGGGTCTATGTTTTACCATTAAGATGTCCTCATGCAAGGACAGTGGGTCTATAATTTACCATTTTACTAGCAATTATGTGAAGTGTCAGTACAAATGAAGTGATAAACACTTGACAAAATCTTTACTATTATATATTATTATTTACTATTATAAAATTTTATAATAGTACTGGTAATGGCCAGCAGGGAGCAGTAGAAGGCCACTTATTGGCTCACTTTCATTTTGAAATTCTTGATTTTTACCAGTTTTCTGCACTACAGCAAACCAGTTTTTCCATGTTAACTCAATAATTCATGCTTACACACACACACACACACACACACACACACACATACACACACATACACACACATACACACACAGACAAATGTTGTTTTTTCAATGCTATTGCGATCCGTCTAAAAATTCCCAAGTTTAGCTAACCACATGGTAGAATAAATAACGTAATATAGTCCCAATGTCCTCAAACGAGTACTTCACATTTACTGATGTCCTGGAGTGCTACTATTACTAAAATATGTCAAATTTTAATCCCCATATGATGATGGAGACAGTATTGTACATAAATACATTTGTTTCATTCATATAATTTGAATAGATTTTTTACCTGGGTCATTTTTCTTTCGGGAAGTGTTTTGCTGATATTTTGCTGATTTTCCAGCCATTTTCTTCTCACTGACATTGGTGTAATGTTGTTATATCACCACAAGATGGTGTGGGCAGTGTCCCTAAATGTGGCCAACATGTCTAAGATTTACAAATTTGACTATCATTGTGTCAAGAGGCAAAAATGTAATGTCCTCATATGAGGACGCAGGGACTCAGGAGGTTAAGTGTACTATAAGTGTAACAGTAGTAAACTTTAAGTGCACAAGTAGTTCATAATTATGTTTCTCATTTGTACTGCAAGTGAACTTATGGGTATACTAGTAGTTTACTATTTTAATACTTGTAGCAACTTTGAAGTATTTTCTCAGTAAACTACTAGTTTAGTAGTTTTATACTACAAGTTTCCTTTAAGTGAACTTAACATCATACTTATAGTTTACTATTTATATATTATTTTTGCTCTTTTAGTGTACTCTCAGTAAACTACTAGTTTAGGAGTTTTATACTGAAAGTATACTAGCAAGTTTTCTTTTAGTGTACTCTCAGTAAACTACTAGTTTAGTAGTTTTATTCTACAAGTTTTCTTTAAGTGAACTTAACATTATACTCATAGTTTACTATATAATTTTTGTACTTGCAGTAGGCCTATGCTGCTATGTTCAAATGTTTTTTTTTATATACTTGAAAAATACCTTTAACTGTACTTTAATTTTAAAAACATTTTATTAGCTTCATGCATCCTTTTTTATCAACACTTGAATGTTGGTAAGTTTCATAAAGAAAGGCAACATTTTAAACAAAAAAGATGAGAAAATCTCATTTTTGTCAGAGAATACGTCAGATTCAGAAACGTGATCAAACACAGATGGAGTAGATCGAGTCCAACACCCCCAAACCTTCACAGTCGGTTTCTCTTCATGTGTTACGCTTCATTTCATTTTTAAGCATTAAAGACCCACTCCGATGAAAATCATGTTTTTCTAGGTGTTAACATGTTCTTGTGGCATTTTTCTGATGTTAGAGGACATATATTGAGAAAAATAAGCTCAAAGTTGTATTTCTGAGTATTTCTGCATTCAAATGGCTGTGAATCAGTAGCAGGCGCTAAAATGCCAGCTAAAATAGACTGGAGTTGTGACGTAGTAACTCCACTGGGTGGGGCCACAAGCTCATACTCCCCTCCGCCCCCGCCCGCTCAGGTTCACTTCTGAGGAGTAGAGAAGACGATGGCGGATCAACACCTATGTGCGGTAGCGGGTTGCAATACTACTGTACGTTCACACCGCCGCCGACTTGAGCGGCAAAGAAGCTCTGGCCGCCCTGTCAAGGACGCTTGTCAAAAAGTACGAGGAAGCTTGTTGACGCTTTGGCCGCTCTGAAGTAGCAGCATTCTATGTTCGATCATGGGAGAAGAGAAGTGCCACACCATGAAAAGTAAACAGAATAAACAAGCAATACATTGACACTAGAAACCTTTTATAATGACAGCATTTGTATAACCGTTTTGGTCACATTATTATTTATTATTATTAGTGAGTGCGCGCGCGCGGCCGGGGCTCTCTCTCTCTCTCGCCTCGTTCTTATATGCCCTGTCAAGCGCGCCCTGTTAAACTGGCAGGACTTAAAAACACATAATGATAAGCTTTCACTCTGTGATGGTTAAACTGCAATTAATCCGATAATGATAGGAAACCCAGCAACGGCGATGATCAGCTTCTCCTCCGTTTTCTCGGAAGCTCAAGTCGGCGCCGGCGGTTGTGAACGTACAGAGGAGAGGAGGGGGAGGGTCGTCTCCGTGCCAACGGCTCCGCCCACAACGCAGAGGCGAATTGCTAATGAGCTACTGCCGCTCTGCTGAAGCGAAGTCCCAGAAAACGGCACAGGTTTTGTGATTTTGGCTAAAAACGGCATAATCATCATTTAAAGACCACTGAGAATGTTTAAAAATAGCTCGAAATATGATCGGAGTGGGACTTTAAGCAGGTTTGCTTTACAAGCTGTTTAATGTTTGATGATCACGTTATTTTACATTTGCGTGAGCAATCTTCTATCACTTGTTTCAGTTTCTTCTTCTCCTGTGTTTTGATCCGGACTCGGAGATTCTGTACTAAAAGATGTGCCATAGCGCCCCCTACCGTATAACAGTGAAAACATGGATAGCTGGAAAAATCAGTCAATGGTGGGAAAAAGTAGAATTAGAGTAAATTCCTATGTACACCACCATTGGACTAGCCTACCCAAAAATTCAGATACGCAGAATTAGAAACATATCTGTTTTGTATCAATATTTTCAAACAATGTAAGTTTCATAAGACTGTGTATGAAAAACTATGTAATTAAGTATATTTCTGAGAAGTACATAAAGTATATTTTTGAGAAGTATATAAAATGTAGACTGAAAGTATGTTGAAGTATGTTTAGTTGAAAAGATGTATAGTAATAGAACACTTGAATAAACGTATTTTCCATAAGGGAATTATTATCGCTGTGTACAAGATCAGGTTCAGATCCATGCTTATTTTATTTACTCTAAATAAACTAGCTATTCCACCAGAAAGCTTGTTTCTATATAAACTGGAACATGTTAGTTTATAAGACAGTGTGTAATATTATGTCAAAAAAAAAAAAAAGTATTTAATAAGCTACTCAATCAAAATAGTAAACACAAGTACAAGCCAAGAATACTTAGAATACTTAATTATACTTTTAAGTATATCTCGATCAACAAGTATAGGCCAAATATACTTAGACTTTTCTGTCAGTATAAGTCAAGTATACTTAAGTGGAATTTGAAGTATATTTCTGAGAAGTACATAAACTATATTTTTGAGAAGTACATAAAAAGTAGACTGAAAGTATACTTTCTTATTTTTAGTTTAAAAGAAGTATACTAATAGCACACTTGAATAAACTTCTTTTTCGTAAGGGCCGTGATCATGCACAGTGGCGGTTCTACATTGAATTACACCCTGGGCGAGACCCCCTTCGAAAGTTTTCAATTGTCAAATGATTAACAATATAAATTGAACAAAGCTTAAAACAAAAAAAATAATGATATGAAAACAAAGGTTGAGCGTTTGAACATTTGATTTAATTGCTCCAAATAAATAATAGTAATTAAATAAAAATACAAAATCGAACTAAATAATAAATAAGTTATACAAAATAAAATCAAACCAAAGAAAATAAATCTTATAAAAGTTATGCAGGCACACATTTAACAATAATTCTCAAGTGAAAAATAAATCAAATAAATACAAATTGAGTTAATCCTGAGGTGCTTTTCATCTCATTTAACCCTACTCAAACTTATCCTATGTGTTTGCATGTTTAATGGGATGCATTCATAGATATGAATTATTATTATAACAAAATATAAATACAGAAATATATAATTGTTTGTGTTTTGTTAGCTTAAGTTTCAGTGTGGATTGTTTGTGTAACCTTTAGACGTTAATGAAGATAATTTAATATTTTGTCTAAATCATGCAGAAAACCATCTAATTCCAAAGGGACTTAAATATTAAATATGTGTACCTTGAAATGCAATGCAAGTCGCTTTGGATAAAAGCGTCTGCCAATGTAAAATAATATCCACTGTATATTAAAAAATAACTCCAGATGTTCATACCTCCATGAACAACAGCCTTTTAAAAGTGGATTTTAATGTGATTATTCAATTTGTCCCGTTTTGTCTGTTTAAAAATACTACTATCACAAAAAAGGGCAGTGAACATTTCTGCAGCATGTTATGCATTGCTCCAAAGCTGTTAGCGCTGAACCTCTCTGACTTATGTGGTTCTGTAGGTGAAATAAAATACAATTAATGCAATTCCCATGGTCAGAAAATTTAATAAATGCTATAAAATACAACGCTTAACAACAAATTAAATCACAGACCATAAATATGTAACCTAACAAAGTGATACAATCCAACTGTAAAATAACAATACATGATCAAATGCCATCATCACAATTCTCACTTTAGTCACATTTATTAAGTCAAGTCACCTTTATTTATATAGCACTTTTTACAATACAGATTGTTTCAAAGCAGCTTTACACGGATCATAGGAAAATAATGCAACAAAGTTTGTCTCGGCAGATCTAGAACAAAATAGTGTCATAATCCATCTTAAGTAGGTTCAGTGTTGATTCATTTCTGTTGTAAAAAAGTTATTCATTCAGTTAATTAATCTATATAACGTTACGTTAGCAATTCTGGAGAAAATTGTGATGTTATCATCCAGCTCAGTTCAATTCGCATATAATGTTGTCAATGACAGATCAATAGTTTTGTTGAATATTAACTTACAAAGTACTTAGAGCCGTTTTGTATAAGCGTAACGTTAAGTATGTTGTATCCAACAAAGATATAAATTATTTTTAGCTTCTTCTTTTCCTTATTCTACCGTGTTAAACATGAACTCCGTCCACTTCCGGCATCAGACTGTGACCCCGCCCACTTCCGGCATCAGACTGTCAGGCTGGAGCTGTCGTCCTCACACTGTTATGACGTATGGTTCTGCGGTTCTGCAGCCGGTTATTATTGGGCGGCGCCGGTTCGCCCGTGCCTAAAACCGCTACTGATCATGCACAATGTAGTTTTTCACTGCATGAGAACATGGTGTGGCGTGAGAGCGGACATAGCAACATTAACTAAAGGGGGCAGGTCTCCTTCCTGCAAAAACAATTATATGTATGAAAAATTTCAGTCAGGGTTCAGGCCCTATCATAGCACAGAAACTGCGCTTGTTAAAATTACAAATGACTTACTTCTAGCCTCTGACCAGAGGTGTAAAGTTCAGGGGTCAGAAAGTAAAAGTCCAGCCATATGTTCATTCCACCCATGAACTCCAAATCCAAGTCATTGGAACAAAATAATGAGGAGGACTTTTACTTTCTGAACCTGGACTTTACACCTCTGCTTCTGACCAAGGCTGTTATCTTCGTACTAGTTTTACTTGATCTCAGTGCTGCATTTGACACTATAGATCATAAAATACTCTTTGATCAACTACAAAATTATGGTATTCAGGGACAGGCATTAAGGTGGTTTAGATTGTACCTATCAGACAGAAATCATTTTGTCTATTTAAATGGAAGATAACATCAGTAAATGATGGTGTGCTGCAAGAATCTGTGTTAGGCCCTCTGTTATTTTCAATATATATGCTGCCACTTGGTAATATTATAAGAAACCATGGAATTAATTTCCACTGTTATGCTGATGATACTCCAGATGAAATCTCTAAATTATCCTATTTGACAGAATATGTTAAAGATATAAAATATTGGATGACCTATATTAAATTCAGATAAGACTGAGGTATGACTTGTTGGACCAAAAAAAAAAACCTGTACACAGAATCTCTTAGAATACAATTTGCATTTAGAAAGATGTACTGTTACTTCATCCTCTACAGTTAAAGACCTGGGTGTTATATTAGACAGCAACATGTTTTTTTGAAAATTATATTTCATATGTTACAAAAACAGCCTTCTTCAACCTTCTTTTCTGCATCAGAAACAACCTTCTGTTTCTTTAAAAACCATTTAGCATTGTAACTGAATGGGAGAGAGAATGTTAAGGGCAATTCACTCAAAGAGGCTGCTTATTCGTTCTTTTGTATCTGGGACGATAGAACCAACGACACCTTCTGTCCCGTGTCTAACTCCACAAATCTACACAATGCAGAATAGAGTGTTTCATAATATGTCTGTGGCATTGCTAGAAATCTGGGAGCAACTGCTTCTACTGGTTGACAGTTTTTCCATTTGTGTTGTGGTCTTTTGCTTGTTTAACATTTCATTGTAATGTGCAGCTATGGCCATCATATTATGTAGGCTACTACTTCAGTGGCAGCTACTGTTGATGAAATAATCGATTCATCAATATACATGATTATAATCATAATCATGTGTCTGAGACTGACATTCCAGAAATCAAGCTGTTAATACTTTTGTCTCAACAAATGAAATGGCAAGCAACTGGTGACAATGGTGAAATAAGGATACTCTTAAAACATCCTATTTTTACTTTTATTGCATTCCATGGGAATCAAAATTGTCAGTTATATTTTAGCGACAATTGTGCATTTAAAAAAGTGTATTCTCAGATGCTTGTATTGTCTTAGGCTTTTTGTTTAGGTAAAGCTTTGTTGAATTCTTTTCATGGTCTTGTTTGCTATTTTCTCCTGCGATTCACATCTAAATAGGCCTTTGTGCATCTACTGAAAAGGTGTCTCTGAAAACATGCTTGAATTTCCACACGTTCCTTTATATGCTCACTGATTGACTGATAAGCTTAGAAAGAATCGCATCCTAAAGGGCCCTTGAGCCAAGTCCTATTACTCACTGACAGTTCTATTACAGATGCTTTTTCTTCAGTGATGGAGGTATTTCCTGTTTGAAAAGTGTTGCTTCAGTGGCCATTGTGTGATGACATTACCTTTTCAGAATTACCGCTACTTTTGTGTGTGAACAACATGGTCATGTCTTCCCCACACCAGATAAAAACATGATTCCAAATGAAATGGCGGCTCTGAGTCTCAAGGGACAAAAGTAGTTATATTCCTGGGACAAATCTCATTCCTGCCACTCCACTAATAACCTCCTCAGTCACCTTTCTAGATGACATGATAGAAATGTGTGTGTGAGGGTCTGGAAAATGATTTCTTCAGTTGAATGGACAGGATCTGGTTGAGTCATTGCTGGCTGAAGGTGTGTGTTATGTCACTGTCACCTCACCGCACAACAGTGTCCTCCAAACACCTCATCAGCCCAAAGATGGATGCTGTCCACTATGACTCCCTGTAACTGTCGCCCGCGGGGTGAGTGTGAGTGTGTGTGTGTGTGTGTGTAGGGTTCTGCACTATTAAGAAGAATTGAATTGAGAATGCCTTTACCATCCAATTAAACCCCAGAATTTGAATTGGAGTGGCAATAGGCTTCTGAATTGCAATTTGAATTTAAGGAAGAAAAATTAAAATTGAGTGTAATTCCAAAAAGTTCATATAGTTGCTGAAGCTATATTATTATTATTTTACATTATATGTAATTGATGTCAGGAATTACCTAAATTATATAAAATGATTTACGGGAATATGGGAAACCCTGGGTCTGGGCATTCATGCTGATGTCAATTTGACATGTGAAACCTACCTAAAGATTTTTGTAGACCACGTTACAACCCTTCATGCAATGGTGTTCCCTGGTGGAAGTGGCCTCTTTCAGCAGGATAATAAACACATTGTTCATGAATGATTTGAGGAGCATAATGAAGAGTTCAAGCTGTTGCCTTGGCCTCCAAATTCCCCAGATCTCAAACCTATTGAGCATCTGTGCTGGACCAGCAATTCTGATCCATGGCGGCTTCACCTCACAACTTGCATGAAGAATATGCTGCTAAGGTTGTGGTGCCAAATAGCACAGGATACCTTCAGGGGTCGTGTACAGTCCATGCCTTGGCAGAACGGCACCATTTTGGAAGCACGCAGAGGCCCAACAGAATATTTGGAAGGTGGTCATAATGAGGTCATATATATCAAGACTCAAAATGAATTCAGAAAACCTTTTTCAATATTCAACTACACTTTTAACAATACCAGGCAAGGAACAGAATAAAACACAAGCACAAGGAGCAAACAAAGGGAACTAATCAAGACCAGCTGAACAGAATGATTAATTAATGGGTAACCTAGACGACAAACGAGGAAATCAGATCAAGTAATGAAAGGAAGACAAAAGAAACCTGACACTATATATATATATATATATATATGATTCATTGATCTTATTTGCTTTCTTTTTTTTTTTTTTAACTGTCCCTTGTTTTTCAGGCAAACTGATTGAGTTTACGATTTCCGCAAATACTTTTCAGTTTGGTATGCAGTATGCATCAGATGCTCAGTAAGCGGACTAAGGGCGGTCCATGGGCGTACTGTCTGAGGCTGAGATTATTGTTAACTCCACTGCTTCATCCCTTTAACTTCATTGCAGCAAGATATATTCAACCTTGAAAGGACATATTCTGAATGCTCAAAATAAGACAATGTGTTTTGAATTTCAATACTTTTGAAAGAACTTTTCTCAACTTTCATGATTGATTTGGTTAGACAGTAAAAGATCTCACCATATTACTTTTTATTAAGGTGGAAGTGCAGAAAAGAAGGGAAGTCATTGAGCTCTTCTTAAATGGAACTACTAAAAGCTTGACAGGGGCTTCTTGTCATTGCGGGACGGGACATACATCTCGTCAAGGTCTTTCATATAAGAAGAATGTCGTAATGTTCTGTTCGTCCTTCTTTCACCTTCCCCTTCACACATACCAACCCATGTAAACACACACACAAATATACAAGCACACACATTTAGACTTACATTGTAATTTCTATCAAAACAAAACATGTTTTTGGAAACATTATTTTAAATTATTATCCTTTTTCATTTAAATTGTCAGTTTAAAGGTGCCTTGTGTAAAAATAAATAAATTCATACTCCACATTCCATACCAGATGGGGGCAGTATACCTCCAGAAAGTGAGTTGGTCTACTCTAGAGTATGAATATCTTCAAGCTACTCCCCTTCACCTTTACCAGTGAATATGTTCATATTCGTTTTCTTCATATTACATTTTTATTGTTAGTTTGAATTACATTAATTTGACAGACAGCATTCGCTGATGTTGACCAAGCTAGCGCCAACGTAACCAGAGCTTCCAACTATCACGCATTAACCGTGAGACACGCAAACACTTTTCACACGCTCTCACCCCACACATCAATTTTCTCACGCACAGAAAAATCGCGAAGCAAAGAGGACACGGATACCGACAGACTAGACAGAGCAGGTTAGTTATGATATAAAAAAAAATCTCAGCTCTCAGATTCTGTCAATTTTATCACGCAATTCAAACAATAAATACCGTTTTGGCGCTTGTAAATGTTACACGACAGATCCCTAGCGCACGTAAACCGAACATCTCTACTAGCTAATAATAGTAAAAAAAACACGAACACTGAAAGATACAGTAACGTTAGGCTACAACTTACCAAAATGTATTCCTCATATCGACCAATCAGTGTTTTTTATCAGCGTGAAGAGGTCAATAACACAGCTGGAGAACAATTATGTCAGATTTACCTCAGGAAAGCCATTTAATATAACTTACATAATATAGGTCACGTAGTTGGCAAGAAAAAAAGAGCAATAGAGATTGTGCTATGTGTACTATATTACAATACTGTATTTATGAACGTTATATACGTTTATCGAACAGGTTCAAGTACACCCACAAGCCGTGCGAGTTATTCGTGTATTGCATGGCTGGTGGTTATGTTGCCCGCATACCGCCTCCCATGGCCGAAACTGGTATTACGACACCTGTCGGGCCGTGGCTAGTAATGCTAATGCTAATTTAGGTTGATATCTCTGCAGCACTATAACTTGACATTTTTTTAATGACATCATCGCCCTTATTTCTTCTCATTCTTTTGATGCGTGAAGCTCATTTTTTGGATATTTTTACCTCAATTTTTACATATGGCACCTTTAAATATTAATTTTGTGTCATAGTTATAGTTTCTTAATTGAATTAAATTTTATTTTAATATAGGTTAGTATTTTCTAAGAATCTATAATAATACGTTTCATTTTAGTTTTACAGTTTTTTCCGATTGCTAAACAACAGTGAGCACAACTGGAGCTACAACTCTATGTGCTAAACTCTAACTACAGTCTGCACTACCAACAGTCACCTGAGCTAAACAGTTCACATCACCTGCAAAACTCATTCCAAGCAACACAACTCTTAACACATGGCTCAAAACAGGCTCAGTGCAGCCAAACATTATGCACAACCCTCACTGAGATAACACACACTGTCACTCAGAACGGGGGGTGGCGCAAGATGCCGACCTGAACAGTTGTGTTGGTTCGAGCTCTGAGGCGTTTTGAGGAGTTGCATTTTCTGGCCGAATCTGTATACTTTAATTATAAGACATGGCGTGATAACTATTTTTAAGGTAGAATGCTTTAAATTTACTTCATAGAAATCTCATCAGACTGTTACGCAAGCCTATATTGAATATCACTCTGCAAGACCACGTGTGGATTTTCCAAAATGCCAAAGAACAAGGACAGAAAGTTACTCTCTTCCCTTTTCGAAGCATCATCTGGAGCTGATTCATCCCCAAATACTCCAACAGGTAGTCCTCTTTCAAAAAAAGCATGTCAGGAAGAAGACCTCAAAGTATCTAATGCCGATATACTTCGTGCTGTTAACGCTCTTAATGATCGCTTTTCATCGGTGGAACAACAAATTGCCCAGAACTCGGTCGCTATAGTTAATTTAGCAAAGACAACTGACTTTGTGGCCGAGGAGATGAAATCTCTTTCTGCAAGGGTCAAGTCTAATGAGAACAAGGTAGCACAGATTGAACAGGTGGTCCAGATGGTTCAAGGCAAGTGCGATCAAGCCGAGATCTACAGTAGGAGATGGAATTTGAGGCTAAATAATCTGAGAGAAACGAATGGAGAGAATATAAGAATCAAAGTGCTCGAAATCCTGAAAATGTTGACTCCGGACGAGGTAGATGACATCCGTTTTTTTGTCGACACAATCCACAGGATTGGACGTCCTGGTTCTGGAAGTAACCGTCCTAGGCCGGTCATCATCCAGTTCACGCTCAGGACCTACAGAGAGAAAGTCTGGAAAGCTGCACGGGATCATCCTGCACTTAAGGAAAGAGGGGTTCGCCTGGCTGAGGACCTGACATTTGCAGAAAGACAACAGAGGAAGCTGCTATGGCCAAAGGTAAAGGCGGCGAGAGAAGAGGGGAAGAGAGCTTACTTTCGTGGAGCAGATGCTTTTATTGATGGAGAAAAATTGTCTGTGAATAACTTTCAAGATGAGTATTAACTGAGAAAGGACTATGCTGGGTAGACATTCGAACTGAAATCTTGCGCGGTCGTCAGGCCATTTGCGTTCGTCCAGGTGATGTGACTCCTCGTAATTTGGAGTGGATCAATACCGACTGGTTTGTGAAATTTATTTTTGTTTCAGGGTTCTTTATATAACACTGTTCTGACATCCAAATAAGATTTATATTTTTTTTATGTCTGATTTTGTTTTTAGTTGCTTAAAGGTTGTTTCTCTTAATGTTAGGGGTTTACGTGACAGCACTAAAAGGAAGGCTATGTTTATTTTTGTTAGGCGTGCAAATGCAAATATAATTTTTTTACAAGAGACTCATTCGTGTGAATCTGATGTTAAATGGTGGCGTTCTCAGTGGGGCGATCAAATCTTCTTTTCTCATGGTTCTCATCATTCGGCAGGTGTCGCTACTCTACTAAATAAATTTAAAGGTGACGTATTAGAATTGGTTAGCTCCAAAGAAGGTAGATGGTTACTTATGGTTGTTAAATTGGATAATTCTGTTTTTGTTTTAGGGAATTGTTATGGTCATAATTCTTCAGTTCAAGCCAAAAATATGTCTACGGAGGTTATTCATTCTATTTCAGCTCTGTTGGGGAAATATCAAGATGCCCTTTTGATAATGGGTGGTGATTTGAATGACGCCCCAGATGATTCTTTAGATCGTTTCCCACCTCATATGCTTTCTACTTCAAAATTTAAGTTTACTACTGCATTATGTACCAATCTTTCTTTAGTGGATGTTTGGAGATTCTTGAATTTTAATGAAAAATGTTATTCTTGGAGTAATTCATCAAAGTCTTTACAATCAAGGATTGATCTATGGTTAATTAACCCAGAATCCGTCCAATACGTTATTGATATTACATACTGTCATGCACCTCTTTCGGATCATAAAATGATTGTTTTGACTCTTTCTGGACCTGATAGTAAAAATAATAGTATACGAGGCTATTGGAAATTAAATAACAACTTGCTAAGCAATGAAGGGTTTGTTACCCAGGTTCGAGAAGTAGCTCAACTAATTTTTGGAAATAAGAAAATGTCTCACGTTAAAAAATGGGAATTATTTAAGTTTAAAGTTAGACAGTCAGCTGTTTATTTTAGTAAGAAATATAAAAATAAAATGTTGAATAAGGAAAAGGCTCTTATGACAGAATTAGACTTTCCTTTGAAAAAAGTTAATCTTACAGAAGTAGAAAAAGTCAGATTGGAGACAATACAAACTCAAATTGATCATATATATATTAATATAGCAAAAGGGGCATTCATTCGTTCAAGAGCCAAGTGGTTAGAAAAGGGGGAAAAGTATACTAGTTATTTTTTTTCTCTAGAAAAACGAAATTATAAAAGACAAATGATCTCCTCTCTTAAAATCAATGATGTACTAACTTCAAATCCAACAGTGATTACAAATTATGTGGAATCATTCTACACTAAGTTATATGAATCAGTTTTTGAAACTGATAAATGTTCCGACTTTTTTGTGTCAGTTAAGCAATCTGTCTCATCTATTTCTATTCAATTTCGAGACCTTTGTGATGAAGAACTAAGGAAACAAGAGTTGTTTACAGCTATTCATTCAATGAAGAAGAAAAAAAATCACCAGGCACAGATGGTCTCTCAGTTGAATTTTATCTCTGCTTCTGGGATATTATTGAAAACCCCTTACTCGAAATGTATAAGGAATGTATCGATTCGAATGAGTTATTAATGACTTCGATGAAACAGGGATTAATAACCCTTCTTCCGAAACCCGATAAAGATCCATTGATCTTGGATAATTGGCGCCCTATAACATTATTAAATGTAGATTATACATTGTTATCTCTTGTTTATGCAGTTCGTTTGAAAAAAGGTCTAGACGAAATAATAAATGAGTGTCAAACTGGATTTATGGCTGGACGGCACATAAGTTGGAACATTAGACTAATTTTGGACTTAGTAGACTACTCAAATTTAGTAGATTCAGAGGCTTTAATTGTTTTCTTAGACTTCCACAAAGCATTTGATACGATTGAGCATCAGTTTATGTATAGGGCTTTTGAATCCTTTGGTTTTGGGGAAAGATTTATTTCTATAATTAAAATGTTCCATAAAGGTATTAATAGCTCGATTAATTTATATCCTAACACCTCTAAACGATTCCCCATCTGTAGAGGAGTGCGCCAAGGTTGTCCTATAGCCCCTTTCTTGTTCCTCATTGTTGTTGAGTTGAGTTGTTCTCCAAATATTCAAGGACTTACCATCTTCAATAAACAGCTTAGACTAACTCAGCTTGCGGACGATACTGTTCTTTTTTTGAAAGATAAAGAACAGTTGCCCGCAGTATTGCAGCTAGTAGGTACATTTTCTGATGCCTCGGGATTAAAGCTAAATGTAAATAAATGTGAAATAATGTGTCTCTATGACTCAAATGAAAAAAAAATATGTAATATCCCAGTAAAAAACAAGGTTAAGTATTTAGGAATAAATGTAACAAAAGATATAGCGGAAAGACAAGAATTAAATTTTTCCCCCAAACTTAAAAAAACTCAAAACATCTTTAATAATTGGCTTCAAAGAGACTTGACTATCATAGGCAGAGTCCTATTAACCAAAGCAGAAGGGGTATCCAGATTTGTTTATCCAGCTTTATCTCTTGCTGTTCAAGATTTGATTTGTAAAAAAATCAATGAGTTATTTACAAAATTTGTTTGGAAGAATAAACATCATCATTTAAGAAAGGAGGTTCTTCATGGTCCAAGAAGTGAAGGTGGTTTTGAGCTTATGGATTTTTTCGATTTAAATTATACTTTCAAAGTAAAATGGCTCAGAAACTGTCTTCTTAAATCAGACTCAATATGGTTTTTTATTCCATATAATATCTTTAAAAAGATTGGAGGTTTAAATTTTTTGTTAGTATGTGATTGTGCCTGTGACATTATCCAACTTTTACCAACAAGCTCTTAAGGCCTGGAAGTTATGTTATGTACATAACTTTTCCCCACATAAAGCAATCTTGTGGAATAATGCTTATATTACAGTAAACCGGAAATCTCTGTATTTACAGAGTTGGAAAGATAAAGGAATTTATTTCTTATCTGACCTTTTAGATCAGTCAGCTCAGTTTCTTTCTTATGAAAATTTCATGAATAAGTGCAGGCATTTCCTATTAAATATAAAGAGTATTATTCTGTAATAAAAGCCATTCCTACTGGTCTAATGATGTTAATGAGAAGTCATATGATGTCCCTTAACATTTGTAGAATTGATCCCATTCTTTATTTAAATGGTGTAGACATTACCAGTAAAAAGTGCTCAAATAAATTCATTAGAAATATATTTTATAAAAATAGATTTGTTCAGCCTAGAGGGAAAATTTTCTGGAATATTTCCTTTTCAGAGATTATCTGGAAAAAAGCTTGGTTGCTCCCCTTTCGGTTTTGTATATTTAACAAACTTCGAGAAGTACATTTGAAAATTCTTCATAATATTTATGTTAGTAATTATACTTTATCAAAATTTATGGATATTGATGAAAATTGTACTTTTTGTTTGGATCAGCCAGAAAAAAATCTACATCTTTTCTTTGAATGTTATCATTCTAAAAAAATTTGGGATGATCTTTCTAGGCACTTTCAACAGAAGTCTGGTCATAATTGTGAACTTGCATCCAAAGATGTTATCATTTATTTTGATTCGAAAATTGCTTCTGTTAATTTTATGATGAATCTTATGATATTGTTAGGTAAATTTCATATTCATAAGAGTAAATTGAGTAAGTCTAAACCATGTTTGAAGGTTTTTTTGAGTGAATTTGAATTGTATATTGAGTCTCTCAAATGTATTGATAACAAAAAATGTAGAGATACAATTATATTTGCTAAAGAATTGAAGTTAATTGAAAATTGATTTAATGTTTTTTTTTTTTTTTTTTTTAAGTAGTACCAATTATTGGTTTCTATACATAACAGATTGGTTTTATCCCCTTACCTTTTTTTTTCTTTTTATTTGAAAATTTTCCTTGAAATTTTTTTTTAGATTGTTATCTTTTTGGATGTCATGTTATTGTGTCTTTTGATGTTTGTTTGTCTAATGTCTAATGTCTAATAAAAAATAAAATAAAATAAACTGTCACTCAGAACACACTGAGAGTAAAAACACTAGCATCAAACACCAATACAGAAAATACAAACTTTTCATCTTTACAGTTTGAACAATTTCAGTGACTTCATACAAAGTAATATTTTCTTCAAAGAAAAGAGTGACATTCTTTCACATCATTTATTTAAATTTTTAGAACATAATTCTTTAAGGTAAATGAAAATTAGCAGTTTGCTTCAATAGTCTGTAGTAATTTACGGAATTACAGTAATGAGGAAAAAAAAAAAAGGTAGAAACTAAAAGTACATACTGTAATTCGAACAAATAATTGAGGGGCTAATTGTAGCTGCCTGGTTTAAAAAAGGTTGGACTCTTTAAAGGTGCTGTATGTAGTTTTTAGCGGCCTCTAGCGGTGATGTTTCAGATTGCAACCAATAAGTTTACAAGCGCGTGCTCTTACGCGTGCTCGAATTTATGAGCGAGCACTGTGGGTACCGGCCAGACTGAGACGCAACCTATGGACGCAACACACAAAGCATCCCACAACATGCTGGAAACTCAGGTAAACTCCCACTGCAACGTTAAAATAATAGGCTACTTTTATCAGCTTGACGTTGAACGAATGCTCCATGCTCGTACCATGATAAGTATGGAACCCTATCAACCGTGCCGAATTTTGCCACTGCAAGCACCACTTCACATTTTCTTCAGGAAATGTACATTCTAGGTCTGTAGATAAGGTTTCTCCATTATTCAAATGCCCTGCCGATGTTGATCCGTGTTTTTTACCCGAAGTTCATCCGATTCACGTCTGGCCTTACGAGCTTCAGCAGAATTTATTTATTTTTTTATCAATATGGAGTTTGTGTTGGAGTCTGTGTTTTGCTGGGCGCAGGTCGTTTCTTAGTGTTATCAGACATGTCATAAGTTGCATAAGTCATAAGTCCATGTCATAAAGCCTAGTTCACACTACATGACTTTAAAACGTCAGGCTGAACTGTGCGGTTCACACTACATGACTTGCTCTCTGTGAAATCAGGAGTGTTCAAGTTGTTGAGCTGTTCACACCACACAACACAACGTGATTGATCCGCAACAGGAGGTAACGCACTACACAAGTTGACAACAACTCTTGTCACCCAACCATAGGCGTAATTTGCGGGTGGGACATGTCCCCACCACTATTTTCTAAGGTCGATATTGTCCCCACCACTATTGAAACATCTCGCGGCACGAATGTACCAATACAAATAAACAAAACATCTTCAGTTAACTAGCAGAGCATTAGTTAACGATCTAGCGCTAAAATGTGTGTTTTTTTTAATCAACTGATCAAAGTGCTCGTTGCCGCTGCGATCAGTGGCGCGGATAACGTTACTATGTTTGTTTCTGGCTCGCGCACAGCCTTCACTCAGACACGCGCTTCAATCCGTTGTGGAGAGACTCGTTCCGGTGCAATTAGAAAACAAAAAGCACAAAAAAGTGTCCCTGCCTGATATACAACCACTGAAAAACATAATCGGTTTTGATGAGAAAAAAAAAAAAAAAAACTATATGAGTGCGGATTAGAACCCAGAGCCTCTGACACGCGTGGCAAAAATTCTACCCCTGGACCACTTACATACACACTTAATTTCGTCGGATCAACATATAATAGGCCTCACTGAACGACCACTTAAACCCAATCATTGTACTATTTAAATAGATTGCTGGACATCGTAGTGTTATATCTGTTTTATGATTAAGCATTGTGTCTTTGAAAACCGCGTATTTACCCGGTTACCTCAACCCATGCCTTGCTCTGATTGGCTGTAGTTCATGACATCAGTGAGGTTGAGTCGGCCGACAGCTCTGGATATCTAGCATGCTAGATATTTTTCTGGGCTCGGCGACGCGTCTGCGAGGCGTCTGTGAGCGTCTTTGATGTGTTGTTGGCTCTTTCATACTAACAGATTGGCGAGCGTTCATCGCCCGCTAATCCCCCGCGATTTGCACGCGATAACACCCCGACCTGTCGGCGAGCTCAACGATTTGCAAATCGGGCTTAAATCGGGCTTAAAATCATGTAGTGTGAACTAGGCTTAAGTTGCAGTGTCGTAGCTGTTGAATGCAAAGCATAGACTGTAAAAAAATAGGTGCAAAGTCAGTAAGCTAGACGAGGCGAGAGGCTCGGGAGCGCGCATGCAGGTGACGTCACTGGCGGTAAATCCGACCCGGGACCTTCACATAAAAATAAGAATACTTGCTTTCAGAGGTAATAGCAAAACCCGCAAAGTGGATAATTTTAATGTGAGATTACAACCCCTTAACACACAGGCAATAAAAAAAGGATTCGTTTTGGTAGAAAAGCTACATACAGCACCTTTAACTGATGATTCCAAACGCTTTATTTGAATGTCCGTCATCACAGATACGATCACCGTTGGACACCATGACTCGTTGAGAATCACCGTAAAAGCTTGTACAAAAGAAAACAAAATACCAAAATGAATAAACCTTGAAATAAACGTACATCAGAACCAAACAAATAAAGATTGATGACTTGAATATACCAAAACATTATACAAAACAACCAACACTTAATCTTACCACAAAGAAAATAAATCAAAACAAAACAAAGATAGCAGGAAGTCTATAACCGTACCTTGTTCTCCATTTAAACCAGGAGCTAAATCCTTTTAAACTCCTTGCAAACCGTAAACCTTTGATACCACAACCATATACTTCTGGGTCTCGTTCCATACTGAAATGTTTGGAACATATGCGCATTATATCCGCTCACGCGAGTGAACGTCAAAATAAAAGACCTCCGTTACCATAACACAGATGAAACCCAATATCAAAAAATTAAATATCATACAAAAATAAACAATAAATAAAATTTAAGGACTATATTATTTACATTTCAAAACAAACAATATAACAGTCATTAACACTAATCCTGCCTCTCTCTAGCATCAGGCCACAGGTTTTCATCAACATCAGTTCCTATCAAAACCCGTCTTCCTTGTTCCATTTCCAAAATTAGTCTTTCTGAGCTCTACTTTATATATATATATATATATATGCGCATGTATGTATGTATATGTGTGTGTGTGTTCACTAACAAGTCTAAAACAAGACACCTGCTTAGCCTTTCAGCTGAAATTGTAATCAGCAGTGTTTGAAAGGCACAAGGCTGAAATCTATTCTGTTTTGAATGTGTGGTTCACAGTTTTGACAGCAGTGTGTTAGCATTTGAACTAAGTGCTGTAAATCCACAGTGTTGTGCAGGTTGTGGTTAAAGTCATGGGATAAGTGTGTAGAGTTTTGAAAACTGTGTTCAAGCAATGAAAAAAACGAACTAGAGTTTGGTCCACATGAACTGCTGCTGTGCAGACTGTAGTTAGAGTTTTGCACATGTGACTCCAGTTGTGCCCACTGTCGTTTAGCAATCGAAAAAAACTGTAATAAATTGGTAGTTTTTTGTCATTTTTATTCATTAGTTTTAGCTATACTTATTTTAGTATTTCAAGTTAACCTAAACGAAAATGAGAAATTGTGCCTTGGCAACTATAGCTGAGGTAAAATAAGTAAAAAAAAAAAAATAATAATCACAATCACAAGACTTCACAATCACATAAAATGTTACAAGTTGCTTTCTCTGGTCCTTTCCTTCCTAAAGCCATGTGCAAATTGAATACCTCCAAGTTTCATTTTAGAAATCCATCAGCAATCCAGAGACAGTGTTTTCATGCACACTCAGATCTGTGTAAAATAAAATAGCTGATGAAAAACCTTTTCTTTTGATTATAAGAGCATGAGAAGTTAAAAAAGGCCATTTTAATTGGAGAACCCCTCTTCTTTAGCATAATATGACTTCTAAAACGAGCAATGTTTACCTGCAGGGTGTGTGTGTGTGTGTGTGTGTGTGTGTGTGTGTGTGTGTGCGTGTGCGTGTGCGTGTGTGTGTGTGTGTGTGTGTGTGTGTGTGTGTGTGTGTGTGTGTGACATTTCTTTCATCTTTTACATCACAGTCCTCAACATCATTTGTCATTGACTTTTGTTTTGTTCTTATTGCACCTGAGGGATGAGTGGGACATAGATACTAGGAGAAACCATGGAGGGAGGGAGCGAGGGGGACCTTTGACATTTTGCTAATTCAACAGCACAGAGGGAAGTGTTTCAACATCATAGTCACTGCCTAGAGCAGAGTTAGCGAATAAGATCCGGGAAATACATCCCCCCACGGGAGGGATGTAAAGTGGGATATAAGGAGAGAGGTACAGTGTGTGCGTGTGTGTGCGTGCGTGCATGTGCGTGTGTGAGAGAGACTGTAGCGTGCAATATAGATATAGTGTGGGGAGACTGAGTGGGATTCTTCACAGTGCGGATGGGAAAAAAACCCAGCAAAAAACAAATGGATTAAGGTCAGAGACGTCTGGATCTGAACTCAACCTGTCACACATTGATTATTATTAACAATAATAATAGTAATCTCTAATCCCTCAGCATGAATTACACTATTATACACAGCTCATTGTTTTACCCATGCAGGAATTATAGCAGAGGGGATTATTTCATACTATTGTCATGACCGTGAAAACAGTTTTAAGCAATGAAATTCATTAAGCTGAAACTTCATTAGCCACGTGTCTCAGTTTTTCAGCATGCCATTTAGGAACACAAGTCATTCACTTTTTATCAATATGATATTCTAATATCGATAGTTTACGGCAATGTGCTACAAGTGTCTCATACCAGCCACCAAGCGAACGCACTGGGTAACGTTAACATAACTTTCAACACATTCAAATGTATTTTAGTATGATTGTTTTGACTGAGTAAAACAGCGCTGCGTTACCCTACAATTTGAATCCGTCAAATAAAGTGATCCGTATGAGTAGTAATTCATTTACGGCTTTTTCATTAGAATGAAAGAAAAATTCAAAGTTCAAGTTCAGGGAAGAGGAGGTGGGAACTGGCAAATGTTAGACGTAACTTTAATTGTAATAGACATAAACAACATAATGAAAGAAGCAGCAGTGGCCAACTATGGAATATAAGCAGAATATAAACGTCAACGTAAAATGTCCCAGGCCTGGTCCTCTCTCGCCCTTCACTGTAGTCATTCCTTCTTATATCCTTCCGGAGCTCCTCCATGGGACTCTAGACCGGTGTGTCTCAGTAGCATTCGCACCACCAAGCTCGTTCTGCTCCCACGGCTTTCAGTCCCAGCCTGTTTCATACCACAGTAACTTTAATAAAGCTTTAATACATTAGCTCATCCATAAACATGATTTCTGCCCCGTCGGATTGCTTTCCATCAGCTGTGGAGGTGAAGACGACAACTCCCATGATTCTACGCTCATTAACGGCATCATCAAGCTTCGCCTTTGTTATTGTTTTGGATAAGCGACCTCTAGCGTCAAAACTTAAATACTGTGCCTTTAAGCATCCAGACACTTTTTGAGCTCACTGTATATTAGTCTGTTTATATATATATTTAACCATTGTCGAGGGATTCATTTTAAGTTAGATCTGATCATTTTTAGTCATGGCAAATGTTATTATTAGACTGTGTACTGAAGAGCACTGCGCAGTGCCTTAGGAAACGACTGTCCTTTAGTCAAGCTAATGTCAGTTACATTAACATTATAGCAGTGGCATTGTCACAGTTTCACAGAAAGGTCCCCTGCAGTTCCAGTTTGAAATTGGGTTTGTCATTTTGCAGGCTGAAAGTGGTTTATTCAACATTAGCTGTGCAAGACTGCCTTTTGACTGCAGTTTTATGAAGTTGTGAAACTCTCACCACAATGAGGATTGATTGGATTAAAACCACTTAATGTTAATTAAGTACAGTAATCTCCCCGCATGAGTTCTTATTCCCGTAGTCGGGTGATAGCGGAGTAATTACCTTTATTGTTAAATAGGTTGTATAGCGGAGGGATTTTCTAAATTAAACCATTTGTTTTAATACCACAGCGAGGACATCGTTCAAAAAAGACGTCATACGTGGCACTAGGAAGTACAACTAACCAGAAATTACATTTGCATATTAATCAATTAAAGCCTAATATGTGCTTGTCCTTCAGCTTCTCTCCTACTGCCCAGACCCGTTTCTGATATGAGGCCATCTTTTTATTTCAGCATCACCTAATTTCCTGATGAACAGCCGGTCGACGGGAAGGACGTGCTGCGGGACTATCGCATTACCCAGAGGACAATTGATTTATCAAACAGAATTACAATGGTTTATGTCATGGCACGCACACTAATGATCTGAACTTAGAGTTCATTCTCCATCCTCCTTCAGAAGAGCTTGTGCGATGAGTGTGTTTGAGTGTGTGTGTGCTGCTCTTATAAGGAGACAGCTAGAATATGTACCTTTGCAATGTCAAATGTGACTGAGTCCTTTTGATGAGCTTCAGAGGTTGTCCCACTATGAAATATGTCCTCCAAAAGTCCATTTGCAAAATGGTTTGTCTGAAGTCTGTGGTTTGTCTCTGTAGAAATAATATTTATCTAAAGATTCATCTAAAGATTTACTTGACTTTTTATTGGTTGTCTGGAATATTCTTGATTCTGATTAGTCGATTGTGGCATTGTGTTGTTAAACATTGTATACTTACCGAAAAGATGAAATGCACTATACACTACTTTTGTACAGAATTTTGCCCCAATTTAGTATATGCAGATTTTGGGCAGCTGGAGTTAACGGATTTAGTAGAAAATCACATTGTGTATAAAAGATTCAGCCTATAATTCCATCCTGTCGTCGGGGATCAAACATGTTTGATATTTTAAGACCATTTTAAACATACCTTTTACATAACCTATTGCACCTTGGGTGAAAAAAAAACTGTGTGTCTGTGCGTGTGTTTTGTTTTGTTTTTGTTTTCATTCTGTTCCCTGTTCTGCTTTGCCCGAGTTCTGTTCCCTATTTAGTTTCCCTGGTTGTTAATTAGTTCTTGAACCTATTCTGTTTATTAAACCCTTTGTTTTGTCTGTTCATTGTTCTGTGTCGTCTATGTTGATTTGGTTGTTTATCTAAGATTATTATTACTCCTGCAATCTCCTGTGTGTTCCTAGTCTGTTCATTAATAAAGTGTGTTTTGTTTTTTGGATACTCCTTCACCGTGTGCTCACTACAGCCAAACATGAAAATATATACAGTATAGAAAATATATTAGATCATTTCAAAAAAAAAAAAAAATATATATATATATGTTGCAATGATGTTGTTCTTAGCAGAATCTTTAAAGTAATCCACTGTCAGTGGTCTTGATCAACCTGACCACACATTATTCTGCCTTTTAAATGGCTACTTGCCCGATGGTCATTACATTTTGATTAGAATTGAATTTTTTCATTATATATAAAAAAGAAGAGTAATACAACTGGCACAGCTACGTAGGAACTTGGCTGACTTAAACAATGGTCAAAGAGTCAGAGTTTAGTGCTCTTATCTCTGACTACAAAATTCCATGATTGATTAAAATCCAGGCATCTGTAATAAAATAAAGTTAAAACTTTGCCACAATGAACATAAGTGTCATGTAACGTTGAACGATTAAACATTTTTGTCATGTGAATCCATTACAATATCTAAACATGCTGCTTCTTGGAAACTGTATAGAATCACATATGGGAAAGAAGCTTAAAGATTGCCCCAAAATTGCTAATCCTTTGCTCTCCAATTCATGCGTTCCTTTTATGGAAAAACTGCAAGAAAGAAATCACAGAGAGCAGGTGGGGAAGACAGATAGCTGAACTGCTTTGATCTTGAGCAATTCTTAACACGTCTTTGAAAAATGAATTCACTGCTTCTTCAATTTATGAGAAGTGTTCCTCTCCCTGCAGATAAAACAACACAAGCCGCGCATTTGCACACTTGCAAATGAGAGCAACAAGTCTCTTCCCTCTGCTACAGCACGCGAGGGAGACACCGAGGAATCATTAGAATGAGCTAGAATAAGCAAATGGTAAGAATTTCACGAAAACACGCAACTCTACAGTGAGACTCATTTGTTTCGGATTTACTAACAAGCTCCCAGACGGGGCTTATACTTTACTTGGTAACTACTTGTTTCTTTTATAACATCTTAGGTTTTTCATGTTCACAGGGAAAAATTCAGAGCAGTTCTGCTCTAGAGGAGAAAGGTGGTATGCGCGCGCTTTTGGAAAAAAAGAAAGTGGTTCTGCCTGAAGAACCGAGGCTGGGTGGAATATAAATAAAAAAGGAAATAAAAACGAGAAGCTTGGAGGCCTCGTGAATGTACAAGAGAAACTAGGAAATGCAAACTGTACACAGAACAATGTGGGGAGGTAAAGCATATCGAGCAAAAGCACCAGCAGTACAGGCCTGCATGTCATGAGCATTGTGGAGGATCTGTCTCAAAAGTACATTAAATATTAAAAGTACATTAAATATTATTGCTGTTACTATATAGGATATAAGAATGATTTTCAATTCATTCATGCTGCTATCTGAAGTGAATTGTAGAAAAATGCAATGCTAATGAAAAAATCATATGTGTCCTGTGTGGGTTTCTATCACAGTTGGCATTGAATAAATCCTCTGCTTGCTTACAAAAACTCAGAACATTCCCAATTTGTCTACCTGGGTACTAGCAGATCTCAGACTGTGCCATTTCAACAGGGTGTCCCTCAGGGGTCAGTATTGGGTCCTACTCCATTTAGTATATTGCTGCCTCTTGCGTAGATCATCCAGAAGAATGGTCTGGGATATCATTTCCATGCTGACGATACACAGATTTATATTGGCACTCAGCCTGCTTTCAGTTCTGCCTCTTCAAATAAAGGCCTGGATGAAACATAATTTTCCTGAATTAAATTGTTCTAAAACAGATTTTTTTATATCGGCACTCCAACTACTGTTAATATATGTAATAACTCCAGGTGCCAAGTTTGGGTGTGATTTTTATTTTATTTTTTTATGCTCAGCTGACTTTTAATACTCATTTTAAAAATATAACTAAAGTTACCTTTTTTAATCTTTAGAATATTGCCCATTTTAGACCCTTTCTCTCGAGGCCTGATGCAAAAAAAAAAAAAAAAAGGCTTATTCAAACCTTTACAGTGAGGAAAATAAGTATTTGAACACCCTGCTATTTTGCAAGTTCTCCCACTTGGAAATCATGGAGGGGTCTGAAATTGTCATCGTAGGTGCATGTCCACTGTGAGAGACATAATCTAAAAAAAAAAATCCAGAAATCACAATATATGATTTTTTTTACTATTTATTTGTATGATACAGCTGCAAATAAGTATTTGAACACCTGTCTATCAGCTAGAATTCTGACCCTCAAAGACCTGTTAGTCTGCCTTTAAAATGTCCACCTCCACTCCATTTATTATCCTAAATTAGATGCACCTGTTTGAGGTCGTTAGCTGCATAAAGACACCTGTCCACCCCATACAATCAGTAAGAATCCAACTACTAACATGGCCAAGACCAAAGAGCTGTCCAAAGACGCTAGAGACAAAATTGTACACCTCCACAAGGCTGGAAAGGGCTACGGGGAAATTGCCAAGCAGCTTGGTGAAAAAAGGTCCACTGTTGGAGCAATCATTAGAAAATGGAAGAAGCTAAACATGACTGTCAATCTCCCTCGGACTGGGGCTCCATGCAAGATCTCACCTCGTGGGGTCTCAATGATCCTAAGAAAGGTGAGAAATCAGCCCAGAACTACACGGGAGGAGCTGGTCAATGACCTGAAAAGAGCTGGGACCACCGTTTCCAAGGTTACTGTTGGTAATACAATAAGACGTCATGGTTTGAAATCATGCATGGCACGGAAGGTTCCCCTGCTTAAACCAGCACATGTCAAGGCCCGTCTTAAGTTTGCCAATGACCATTTGGATGATCCAGAGGAGTCATGGGAGAAAGTCATGTGGTCAGATGAGACCAAAATAGAACTTTTTGGTCATAATTCCACGTTTGACCTCTGTAATTGCAAACAAAGGCTACTGTACCAAATATTAACATTGATTTTCTCAGGTGTTCAAATACTTATTTGCAGCTGTATTATATTAATAAATAGTTAAAAAATCATACATTGTGATTTCTGGATTTTTTTTTTTTTTTTTGATTTTATCTCACAGTGGACATGCACCTACAATGACAATTTCAGACCCCTCCATGATTTCTAAGTGGGAGAACTTGCAAAATAGCAGGGTGTTCACATACTTATTTTCCTCACTGTATTACATCTAGACCTGTTTACTGTAATTCACAGACGGTAGACCTGCAAATTCTTGCGCTATATACAA
Source organism: Rutilus rutilus (assembly GCF_951802725.1). NCBI lineage: Eukaryota > Metazoa > Chordata > Actinopteri > Cypriniformes > Leuciscidae > Rutilus > Rutilus rutilus. The sequence continues at coordinate 9,881,138 of NC_140210.1, read as the reverse complement.
ATTCAGCTGCTCGTGTCTTGACTCAAGCATTTTTTGCTCCAACACATTAACCCTGATTCTTCAACTACACTGATTCCTGACGCATAATTCTTGTTTTAACTTATAAAGCAGTACATGGGTTGGCTCTGTTTACATTTATAATTTGGGTACACCACCCATACCTTCTCAATCTCTCCGCTTTACTTGTTCTCTTTCTCTTTATCAGCCTCTTTGTAAACTCAATACCATGGGAGGGTGATGCTTTTTCTTGCATTGCTCCAAAGTTATGGAATTCATTACCTGCTTTATTAGGAATGCTCCTTTTTATTGTTTTAAGAAACAACTCAAAACACATCTTTTTCAGTAAAGTTTTTAATCTGTAATTATTATTGTAACTTTTGTTGTTACATACTATGTATAATTTATGTTGTAGCACTTTGAGTATGAGAAAGGCACATTATAAATAAAATGTATTATTATTTTTATTATTAAAAACTGCCCACCTAGAAGTGAGCAACAAAGCAATACTGTGAATACATTTTTAAGAATAAGACACTGTTGTTGTCACAAACTGCTCCGAGACACGAAGGTTGAGAATCCAAATACAGTTTTACTGAAAGAGTAATCCACAATCGTAGTCGAAAACAGGCAAAGGTCATAAACACCGGGTAATCAGTCCAAACAATAAGAGGGTCAAAGGGGCACAGGCAAAAACAGAGGAAACCAAGAAAACCAGACAGAACATCAAAAAAAGAAAAACAGGAGAATGCTTGGAATTGCAGTGTGACACTAAACTTCGCCAGGAATGACAGAAAGAACCAGGCTTATATAGGGTGAGCAAACAAGAAGATGAGACACAGGTGAAAACAATGAGTGCTAATGAGTCCAGACAGAGAATTATGGGAGATGTAGTTTGTGAGGGAATGACAATAGTCTGTTGTGGAGTGCCCTCTGGTGGCTTTCAAGGGCACTCCAGCGGGTGACCATTACAGTTGTAGTAGGAAACTCTAAAATGTCTACATTAGTTTCTGTTTAATGAATGTGAAAAACACCAGAGCAATTACAAAGCTCTGAATATATCACAGTAAGACTGATCTGAAGTATGAAATCTGTTGTTGGACAAATTTCGCATTAGTAATGTTTCATCTAAAAATCAAAAGTAAACTAAATATATTTATAATATTATCATATTTATACTTACTAATAAGTATACTTTATACTTAAAATTGTAATATTTAATATAATAATTTTCAGTGTTGTATTGCAAAATTTGTATTATTAAAATGTTAAAGTATTTATAGATTATTATTATTGTTTTGTTATGACAATGTAAAAATCCAAAACAATTCAATATAAATATTTATCAAACAATAGTTACAATAAGTAATTCACTTTATTTCAGATTTATGTCTGGTATTTTATTCCTAATGTCTCTCATATCCAAATACTTTCATGCAGTCTGCTAGAACATTAAAACTAGATTTCTGATTGAATGAGATTCATCTATTTAAAGCTGACATTTGTGCAATCAATTAGTGAATAACCTTAGATAATGCAATGTTATGTTTCTTTATTATTTTCTTCACATTTAACTTTTAATTGTTTTTTGTATTAATTATTTAATTTGCATGTATCTCCACAATCACTTAACTTATCCACAAAAATAACAACAAACTGTTTTATCTCCTTTCCTTTCTGCATTTCACTTCTGCTCAAGCTTGTATACTAATCTAGCTTAAACAGTACTTGAAACCTGACATTGTATATATACATTGCAGATATTGTTGGCCCTTATGATAAATTGCAATCAATGGTCATCATTTGCAAGTCACTTTGGAAAAAAAGAGCATTATGAAATGAAATAATTATTGTAATGAAATATTAAAACATTCTGTCATTTGAACAGTGATAGAATAAAAACAGTATAGCTTTCCCGTACATTGCATTGGATAGAATAGATCTGCTGTGTATCTCTCCATCTTAGAACGAGTGACTAGGGGCTTGTACACCAGAGAGAGAGAGACAAGAGGGTGGATGAGCGAGAGTAAGAGAGAGAGAGAGAGAGAGAGGATGAGGGTGTGTGTGGCTGAGTGTAGCTGACATGATTAGATCGCATTAGATTCACAACAAACAGCTGCGACCTGCTTACCTGCAGCAGCCTGATCAACTCACTATTCACAGACACATTAGTCCAGAAATTGCATGGTGTTGCAAAATTGGTGAACACAGACACTCATTCAGTCCGGGTCCCAAATGTGCATGAACTGTAATGCCTATATTAATGCATATTTGAATAAGAGCCCTTGAATGAAACCCTATACCATTTAATTCAGAGGTAACAAACACATGCAAACATGCATTAAAACATACTTACTCAAGACCTTTGATATTTGCCTTACATCTGAATGTTTTTCTTGTTAATGTATAACCAGCGTGCAAATTGCAGAGATTTCACACTATACCAAACAAAAGTTTTTGTTATGTTTTTGAAAGAAGTCTCCGCCAGGGCTGCTTTTTCTTAATCATAAAGACAGTTAAACAGTGATATATATATTGGGTGAACTAACCCTTAAAAATGATAATGCTTACATCAATACCCAACGCATATGTCTGGATTTCATACATCTGGTTATGGCCAATTAAAATTATTCATCCCAATACACACATATTAAATATTACAAATCGAAATGGATTGAATTTGTGACAATGATTTTAATTAACTAAATTAAACAAGCAGAAAAAAAAACATTTTGGAGTCAGTCAGTATATCAGAAGTTGGATCAGCATTGCATCACTAGTTCCTAAGACCAAATAAAAAGTTTAAAAGAGAAACAGAATTTTACTAAGAAGAAAAAAATATGAATTGTAATTCAGAACACACCTCAGTGCTTTTTTTAAAGGTGAAATATTTTATTTTTATTTTTTATTTTCTTATTATGATGGTTGTGAAGATACCAACATGTGTTTTGCATAAAGAGAGCACAGAACTGCAGGTCCACAAATTAGAACATTTGTATGATGTGACAGGAAAGAGTAGTTTGACATTTTAAACTCCCTATTGTTGTATGACGTAATTTAGCAGGAACAATTCCTGTTGTTTGGGCTTAGGGAACAGAAACAATACGAGAGTAGAGAGAACGGTACAGGCCGGGACTGTGTTGCCAGATCCCACAAGAAAAACGTGCAACCTGATCTAACAAAAAATGGAAAAAATTAGCAAAATACAAGAATAATACAAAAATTACTCAATATAGAGTGTGCCTTCAACTAAATGTATCTGCCAGGTGAGTATAGCGGACTTGCAGGTCAACTCATAGTGTATCCTGGAAATAAGACCACACAATGCAGCTTGGACCAACTTCACGAACAAACAAGACCAAAGTAGCTTATAAAAAGTGGACATGGTAACACTGACCAAAGGGTTGAAGGTTATAAAGCTCAGTTGGTCGATGGCAGCGGTTAACCTCCGGTCCTGAAGCTTAGCGTCAGTTTGACATATTAATGCTGGAGCAGCTTAGACTGACTGAAACCAATTATTTAGGAGGAAAAAGTAATGTGTCGTGCACAGAAGCGCACACACACAGAGGAGACTTTTGGTTAAGCACTGCTCCAACAAACTGCTACTCTTTCTGAAGTCTTTTTCTTTATCAGAATTATTGCTCTTAAGGGAAGCCATGCTCTACTCTTTCGCTCTCTCTCTCTGTCGACACAAACCAGCACATTCGTGCTGAATTAACTGTCAGTGATTGAATTTTACACTGGAGGCAATTAGGTATATATAAATTAGTTTCTGAAAAGTGGTTAAATAGGTCGTTTCACAAAGAGGATTTGGAGTATATAGAACATTTGTGCTACAGTGAAATTTCATTTGGATTCTTTTTACTTTTTTTAATACATGTTTTCAGTCTTATTATGCATTAATTGTGATTTATCACTGCACATAATTCAAAGGAAAAAATGCACATTACATAGGCTTGGTGGGGAAAATACATAGCTAAATAACTATATTTAGGCAGTGATTTAGACAACTTTTAAAACAAGGCATTACTTAAATCTTGCCAATAATCTTGCACAGTAATTGTATGCCACTTTACGTTAATATAACACGTTTCAACCATATCCAAATAAAAATAATAAATAATTAAAAATTCATATAAAACGAATTTATATATAATGCTTACATATAGGCATTATTTAAATATTTAAATAATAATAATTAAAAATTAATTCTATATTATATATTTAATTATTCATTTATATATATTTATACTCATTATTACTTATTATACTTATTACCAACTGTGTTTCATTTTGGATATATACCACATTATACAGGTAGAAATGAATGGGTGGTGTATTCCACTTCACGTTGACTTTACAGTTTACATTATTAAATGTGGTCTTCATTTGACTTGAATTGAGAATTAACTCTTGTGTTCCTGTAGCTCAAACCATAGAGCAAGGGTTCTTAAATCTTGCCCTCGAGGTCCATTTTTGGCAGAGTTTAGCTCCAACCCAAATCAAACACACCTGAACAAGCTAATCAAGCGCTGCATCCGAAATCGAATACTTCCCTACTATATAGTAAGCGAAAAAGAGTATGCCAACAGAGTAGTATGTCCAAATTCATAGTGTTCAAAAAACAGAAGGCAAAAAGTAACCGCATGACCTATTGCTTCCAGCGAGATTCTGAAGCACGCATTCAGTGGACATTTTACTATCCCATCAGGCCACGGGAGAGGATTTATGAATGGTAGTGAAGCAAAGCAACTGACGCTGGTAGGTCACATGACCTATACAACATGATGGATGTAGTACGTCCGAATTTCATTCATACAATCCATATTCATACTACACAATTTCGGATGCACAGAAGGTATTCAGGATTACTAGAAAGTTATAGGCAGGTGAGTTTGATCAAGGTTGGGGTTAAACTCTGAAGGGAAGTGTGCCTCCTCAAGGGCCCGAGTTGAGAACCCCTGCTGTAGAGCATGAGACTATAGCAGCGCCAAAGTCATGGGTTCGATTCCCAGTGAATGCATGAACAAATAAAATGTATACCTGCAATGCAAAGTTGCTTTGGGTAAATGTTACTCTGCTGGGAAAGCTGTGTTTTTCTTTGGAAGTCTTGGATGAGATGCTTAAAAATACCTGTTCAATCCATCCCTTTGTTTGAGCGCCTCAGAGGCCTTGCCTCAAGCAAAGAAGTAAAAACATGACAGCCTACCTGTTAAGATTCTAAATGCATATTTCAGCAAGCGACATTCATTTGAGAAGGAGGAAAAAAGGGAAATGCCCTAATCTTGCAGTTGCGAGTTGCAGTCTGAGGGCGCTTCGCTGCGGTCTCATCTACCCAGCGCTGCTCTTGCAGGCTTAGGGCTTTGCCAAATAAATTCAGACTAAATCAATTAAACATGAGCTTTTCTCTGTTATGTAAATGTATTATCAACAAAACCTCATTTGAATCTTACCACGCCTGATTCTTTCTGCCTCATTCTCATTGCCATTCTCTCGCGCATTTGACGAGGGACGGTCTCTTTGATACATCTGTTTGAGACGACGGGACGTTTCATTATTTATTGCTCAAATTTATTTCCCTCTGAGAGTGTGTGTGTGTGTTAGGGGGTGAACGCAAGACACCTGTGATGAATTGGTCACACTAGGAGCTGACGTGAACAGAGTTCATCTATTATGGGAGATGGAGTGAGACAGGATTGCATTACCTAAGCACCTCCAGTGTGGGGGATGAGAGGGTTTAAACAGGGCAAGTTAAGATACATGAGGCTATTCGCCACTCTGAAGTAAATGTGTACTCGTAGGTGTTTGTTAGTGAGGAGAACGAACATCAGATTTCGTAACCTTGGCAATTTTTCATGCACTTCAGGGGTTCTTTAGGGTCCAGGTGTTAGTGCTGTCCAGTCGAACAATGGACACTGAATCACTGTACCACCTGGTGTGGAGCTGCTTCCAGGTGGTGTCAACTAGACATTTTCTCAAGATAATATGAATGTCGCTTGCCCATGAAAAACTTGCCATCGGATGTGGTGTCACTGTTGAGGGTGGGTGCAGCAAATCAGCATATTGTGATTCACGAGTTCACACTTACATACAATTAGAGGGAGTAAAGTTTAATGCGTATTTGGCGTGCTGTCCGGGGGGAGGGCTCCGAGCTCGGAGTTCGGCCCGAACCCAGAGTACTCCCCTAAATAGTTGAAGACTTCAACCAGAAGTAGAATAAAACATAACGGTTAGAATAAAAAATAGTTACCATATGTAAATGGTTAGGACTAGAAGTGTGGAGAAGGGGTGGTGGAGGGATGCTGCTAAACTGTCAACGAATTGAGGTGAGACTGCTGAATAGATATACACCTCTTATCGTTGATTGCTGAGTGCTCTCCGCTCATGTTAATTATCTGAACGTGCTCCTCCCGAACTTTGTTAATAAAATCATCATTTAATGAAGGATGATGTGACAATGAAGACTGGAGTTATGCAGGGTTGGGGTTATATATATAATGCTACTGTTCAAAAGTTTGATGTGAGTGATAAAAGTATGTATATATACATATGTTTTTATTTACCTGTCCTTGAGCATTCACAAATCTTATTAATACACAATCAGAGAATAATAACCTATTTTCCAAAGCTAATTTACCAGTTTTCTCCTTTTATTCTCTCTTTATGTCATTTCACTCTTTTCACGTCCTCTTTGTGTTCTTTTCAGGGTGTGTCTTCAGTATTTGGTGATTTATAGCGAGGGAGAATGAGTGCTCCAGATAAGGTTTCAGGAAACGCCAGCTCACCTGAGCTTACCTCTGCTTTGAGCCTCTAGGTCTGGGTACAAAAACACACTAACCTGTGGCCGTGAGCATTGGAGCTTAAAAAAAATTGTGATCATGGATATCAACTGCATGGCATTTCATATTACCCAAGGCTATCGCCTACTCATACATATACAGTGGTATGAAGTTAATCACGCGGGAATGTACAAACCCATGCCAAACTAGATGTTTAAAGAAAGTTGTACAAAAGTTACTGACATGCTAGGGGTTCCAGGTCATTGCTGAGGTAATCTGAGCTGATTTTAACATGTTGCTATATGGTTTCATTTACATTTCTATATTTAAATGACACCTTAATCCAAAATCAATTTACAGTGCATTCAAGTCTCTATGATATTCAGGGGCCAGTTGCACCAGTTGTGTGTAATTTTAAACGTAGCCTTGTAGCATAAATGAGCTCTAAGGGTGTGTTCAGACTTGTAGTTCGGTTCTCTTGGTTCTTTAGGTCTGGACCAAAAAAAGAAAATAATAAATTTAGTCCTGGTTCGCTTAGCGTTCACACTGTCATTTTTAAGACTGAACCTAAAAGATACAAAAAACAAATACAAAAAACGTATTTTACGATGGAATGAACATCTAACACAATGCTGTGTTCTGGGCTAAATTCAAGATTTTGGACCGTTTAGATGTCTTTGTTCCGTGTTGCACCTTTTCAGAGATCTCGGTCCACTTGTTTGGTGCCAACATGCCAAGTGACACACCCTTAGTTACATTTTACCCACTACCAAATCAATGAGCATTACACCATTAAACTTAATTGAAATGTAACCTCACATACAGTATAGGCTAAACTAATTTTTTTCTGGAAGACTTCAACCAGAAGTAGATTAAAACATACTGTAATGGTTAGAATAAATGAGTAGATTGATTAAATTTCATTCATGAGCTCATGTTTTACTTAACAACAATAATTAAAACTTGTATGCTTTCCTGGCTGTATCCCAAACAGTAGAGCATGCCATGGTACTAGCAATACCAACATCACAGGTGTGATTTCCAGGCAATGTACGAACTGATAAAAATGTATACCTTGAATGCAATACAAGTCACTTTGATTAAAATACTCTTGTCTGTATAAATATATAAATATTGTTGCCCTTTACTTAAAAAAAAAAACTCTTTTAACACCAGCACTCTCAAACTTACTCAATCCTTTAGTCTGACACACTACATCTCTGTTATCCTGAGGCTGCAGACACCCCTCTGAAAAAGCTCACGGGAGGTAATGCATGGGTATTATATACCTGTACCACCTACAGACCTCTCTTATCTTCCCACCTGTGCTTATCCATCACTTTCTCAGAGCCATTTCTGTCCATATTGGTGCCCTAGGCGAAATTTCTATTGGGGATCCCTTATCCCTTTTTCCCTTTGCAGCTTAAAGTCACCATGAAATCAAAATGGACAATTCTTATTTTTTTTATGAATATTGCAGTATTTATTATAAATGATTTATCAGTGCACATCCTTATGTAGTATTTAAAGTCGACATTTAGCGGAAGTTGTTATATTCTTTTGTTCACAACTGTGATGTATAACTTAGGGAAACAATTCTCAAACAAGAAAAAAATGTAGGACGGGACTTGATCGTTGTTTGCTATTGCTGTGATGTCATGTGAGAGACAGGTTGTCCCGCCGTCACGCCAGTAAACACGTCATCAGAGAAGAGGTGTCGCTGCAAGAGCTATAGGGGAAGTTATTTTGATTAAAGATTACAAAGGCACATTAATTTAAAAAAAAATTGCACAGATTAATCATTTATAATAAATACTGCAATATTCCATAAAAAAAAAAAAAACACACAGATTTATTTAGATTTTTATGGTGATTTTACTGTGTTATGGTGTCATTGAGGAGCTCATAGGCAACCGCCTACACTGTAAAAAATAGATCCGTAAAATAACAGAAAAAGTACTGGCAACTCATTACCCGGACATTATCCAGTAATTTTACAGACATTTCCATAAAACCTAAAACACAACGGAATGAAGTGCAAAATTAAAAATAGGCCTACAGGTAAAATACCTGTTAAAATATATATATATATATATATATATTTTTTGTTAAATGAATACAGTACATTGTGCCTTTTTTTTTATGTTTAGAGTGTAGTTCACCTATGCCTAGAAACAGCCATGTACTCTCTTTTCTACTTTCAGTGTCTTCTCCGTTTGCAAGTGTCTTTTCTCTCACCCACCTACTTTCTCTCTCCTCTGTTTTGTCATTGACAGTTCATCTGTGGCCTGTATCTCTATGGTCATTTCTCATTCTCCTGTTCTCTTTCAAGAGTTGCCCACTGTATTGGTTTGCAGCACACACTCACACACACACACACACACACACACACACACACACACACAGCCTTTCCCCCTTTTCGTTTTCCTTTACTCCAGTGATAGTAACAGAAGCGTAAGAGCATCTTTCTTTCGCTAATGGGTGGTGGTGAAGGATCAGATTTCTCTTTTGTAATGCAATAGAGTCTTCGCCTCAAGGCATGAGAAACACAGGCTCCCTCAAAGCCCGAGAATCCAACTTCCTGAAAGTTTTTGCCCTCCCCTGGACTATTATTCACAGACATTGGTTGCTAACTGTGGACAAATAGGTATACTAATACCATTATGTATTATGCATTAATTTGTATGCTTCATAGATAATATTTCCTTTGGGAAAATGTGTCCTGCAGGAAAACATTTATGCATTTCAGGTTGTAAATGTATCCAGCCGGTAGGCTTTTACTTAAACCAGAGCTTATCAGATTCCGTCGCTGAGTGTTTGACCTGATTCTAACCAACTATTGATTTAGCCTGTTTGGTAAAGCATTTCTCATGAGTGTTCTGGTTTGATTGACAATCCTTCAGTGGGAACATAGAATTAATTGCTTAAAGGGTTAGTTCACCCAAAAATGAATATTCTGTCAGTAATTACTCACCCTCATGTTGTTCCAACCCCGTAAGACTTTCGTTCATCTTCGGAACACAAATTAAGATATTTTTGATGAAATCTGAGAGCTGGCTCACTCAGAGCCGATCAGCCCTATATGCACACTACGCAAGTTGCGTAGGGCCCCGCAAATTACTCAAGGCCCCGCCTCCCCATCATGTCAAAGCGCATCAATCAAAGTTTACAACATTGATGAGAAAATTAAGCGGAACTATCCTTCTGGTCACGAAAAGAGATGAAAAAAATAAAAATAAAAAACACCATGAGAGTGAATTGAGGGAACAGCAATCAGGTCGACTTGTGTCCTCTCCATGCTTGATGTCAGCAGAGAACAGTAAAGTTAAGTTGATGTGCATCTCTCACTATAGTCTGTCTGTCTTGCTAACCCAGCTGGGCAGTGTATCTTTTGGTCTTTCTGTGTCTTGCTTGCTAATGCCGACCACTTCCAGGGCTGCATGTGTTCTGTGACTTTGTGCCTGACAAAAAAAAAAAAGTGAGAGTGAAATACAACTATTTATTACATTTGATAAATGACAAAGGGCAACAGTGTTTGTTTAGTCGACATGAAATCAAAATTGACCCTATTTACTTTGTTAGCGCATATTACCAGTCTTGTGGTGAACAATTAATCCGTGCAAGTTAATACGCAGAAAATAATCTTGAAAGTAATCTTTAATCAAAATCTGAAAAGTTATTTCCGGTCTGGAATGGCGTTCCTTTTATGATGATGTCAGTTTGACGGCTTGGGTTGAAAACGCTTAACCACTCCCCTCAAACTGTTAGTCTGCTATGAGCAGAGATGGAGAGGAGGAGCGCTAAAGTAAAACCCTGCCCTCTGTTCAATATTTCGTTTCTCTAGGAAATACGTCAAAACACTGGAGAAAAGTAGTTTGCGACTTCCGGTTCATGGGGACTTTAAACTGCAGCTTGGAAAAGATAACCGCGTCGCGCGTTAACATGCGTTCATATGCGCGCGGCGTGCACGAAATGAAACGCGCACTTTCCAGCAAAACATCTGTGGGGACCAGTACAATGGTCGTGATGGCACTCCTCATTATAGGCGCACATACTTTTAAAACAAGACAATGATTATCTAGTCTCCAAGTCAATTTAGTTATAACTCTGCAATAAAACAAGATTGAAACAATGTATTGCCCAGCCAGCAATGACATGTGGGGCCCAGATGAGGGCTTCATGGGCGGCAAATGTGGGCCCCATTATGGGCTTGCACCCGGGATCCACATTGGGGCAAGCCGTGGAAGCCCAGACATACTAAAAGTGGGACCTGTAACTGTAAGGGTACTGCATGGGTCTTAATTGGGCAATTCATGTCAGACCCATTTGGGCCCCACCTGCCCAAATGGGTCTAAAGTGGGCTTGCACCCGGGATCCAACCATGGCTACCCAGATGGGCTTTAAATGGGCTCTGTAAGAGTCTTATGTGGGTCCTAACTGGGCAATTCATGCCAGACCCATTGGGGCCCCACCTACCCAAAGGGGTTTAAAGTGGGTTTGCACCCAGGATCCAGCCGTGGATGCCCAGATGGGCTTTAAAAGGGATCTATAAGGGTGTTATGTGGGATCTTAACCGGGCAATTCATGACAGACCCATTTGGGCCCCACCTGCTTAAAGGGCGTTTAAAATGGGCTTGCACCCGGGATCCACACGGGGGCCAGCCGTGGATGCCCAGATGGGTTTTAAGTGGGACCTGTAATGGTCTTATGTGGATCTTAACTGGGTAATTCATGTCAGACCCATTTGGGCCCCACCTGCCTAAAGGGGTTTAAAGTGGGCTTGCACAAGGATTCAACCGTGAATGCCCCTATGGGCTTAAAGTGGGCTCTGTAAGGATCTTATGTGGGTCCTAACTGGGCAATTCATGCAAGGCCTATCTAAGCCCAACCATGCCAAGTGGTTTAAGGAAACAATCTAAGAAAAACTAAAAATGAGGAATGAATATAAGTCCAAGATAAATACAAGACACTTGACGCTTTGAACTGCAAGAAATATATTGTTAAATTGAACAACAAAAATGATCTTTAAAAAACAATTTAAATGTCACAATGTAACAGGTACCGTAGCAACGGCACCGTGGATAACAGATTAATTCCTGTAAAACAGGAATTTATTTTCTGAATTTTCTTCAGCAATCACATCTCTATTGTTAAGTATCATTGTATGTTTCACATATTATATGTTCAGTGTCTTTTTAACATTACAATGAATTTTCAGTGTCCATGTCAATGCAAAATCCATATTAAAATAAACCTCTTTCCACCAAATGCATGTTCACTTACTCTTCATGCTTGTATTTTATACTATTTATCAAAATGAAATGTAAAGACAATGGTAATATTCACCAGCTTTTTTTTAGATACTTAGAATCTTCCATTCACAGTATTTTATCAGTATCATGTTAATACAGTACTGCAAAATCATGCTCAGAACTCATAAAGTGATTAAAGTGTAACTTTTAACCTCGTTTTAAACTGTAAACATTTTTGTATAAACTCATTGAGCAAAAAAACATTTCCAACAGATGGTGGGAAACTGACATGCTAAACATATCTGTTAACATTACAAGCTCAAAAAAATATCTTCATGTACATATATATACACGAGGAAAGTGTGTGTTGAGCTGACTTGATCTCTAGTAATGTCTCTCGACCGTTACTCTGTTGGACTTTGCCCTCTCGTTTCAACTCATTTCAAACTAAATCAAAAACAGACCCTAACGAAACTCATTTCACTAAAAACAGTTCACTCATATCTCACATACATTTCAGCATAGATAAATGCTACTTCTGAGGTGTTTTTATACAATTACCCACCTGTAAAACAGGAGAGAAACGAGGAGACAAGAGTGTTATCAGTTTCGAGCTCTCTGCAGTAATGAAAAACCCGCGCAACTCACGCAACTACAGTAACTCGTCACTCTACACTGCCCCTACTGGCCTGGAGCAAACACTACACAATTCACTTTAAGTCAGGAAAATTCACATTAAAAATAAAACAATTGGGATAAGTTACTTGTTTAAAAAAAATAATAAAATACAATCACTTGTTTCAAATAAAAGACAATAATTGTGAATATTCTTAAAACACAAATACAACACTTTTGTGGTCGTCACAACAACATACCGGTAAACAAATCAAAAATATATTTTAATTAAAAAAAAATCTCTGAAAAAAACCATCTCTCCAAAAAATACATTAATACAAAATTATTACATAGAACAACAAACATAATCTTTAAAAAACAATTTAAATGTCACAACATACTGGTAAATAAATCAAAAATATATTTTTATATATATTATCCCAGTTCAAACCCATGCCCACTTTGCCCATAAATGTACCATGCAGGACCCATATATGTGTTCCCAGTTCAAACCCATGGCCACTTTGCCCATAAATGTACCATGCAGGACCCATATATGTGTTCTCAGTTCAAACCTATGGCCACTTGGCCCATAAAAATTCTATGCAGGACCCATATATGTGTTCCCAGATCAAACCCATGCCCACTCGGCCCATAAATAAACCATGCAGGACCCATATATGTGTTCCCAGATCAAACCCATGCCCACTTGGCCCATAAATAAACCATGCAGGACCCATATATGTGTTCCCAGTTCAAACCCATGCCCACTTGGCTCATAAAAATTATATGCAGGACCCATATATGCATTCCCAGTTCAAACCCATGCCCACTCGGCCCATAAAAATTCTATGCAGGACCCATATGTGCATTCCCAGTTCAAACCCATGCCCACTTGGCCCATAAATATGCCATTCAAGACCCATATATGTGTTCCCAGATCAAAACCATGCCCACTTGGCCCATAAATATGTCATGCAAGACCCATATATGTGTTCCCAGTTAAAACCCATGCCCACTTGGCCCATAAAAATTCTATGCAGGACCCATATGTGCATTCCCAGATCAAACCCATGCCCACTTGGCCCATAAATATGTCATGCAAGACCCATATATGTGTTCCCAGTTCAAACCCATGCCCACTTGGCCCATGCCTGTCCCTTATGGGGCCCATGTAATCAGCTCATATGGGCTTCCTATGTGGGACTCGTACTACAAAACCTACATGGGACCCGCTGATTTCACCCAGCCAAAGCCCATGCCCACACAGTACCCATGGAACCCGTAGTTAACCCATCTGGGCCCCACGTGTCATTGCTGGCTGGGTGACATTGACTATTGATTTATAGGCTGTATTGCATTTAAAATGTTGATTGGCTGGACATACTGGTCAATATGGATGCACATCCCTCAGTAAATAATAACCATCAAGTATCAAGTATTGCTTTTATCATTTAAAACACAGTAACATGCTATGGCAAGCCATTTTAGCTTTTTTTTTTTCGTTCACAGGATACATTTTTTATATCAATAATTAAATTTTTACTATTTCAAATGTGAATTCTTGATATTAAGAATGTACTTTTTCTAGTAACAATGTCGATTTCTGATATCAGGAATTATTTTCATTAGTACTTAAAGGAGGGAGGATTGTAGTGGGAGCACTGGGGTGTCAGGTGTGACTGTGTGGCAATGGCAAATGGTTTACATGGCTCATGGGTCAGGTAGGAGGGCCCCTTAACAAAATTTTGTTTAGGGCCCCAGGGAGGTCAGGATCGGCTCTGGGCTCTCTCCGTCATAGTGTAACCCCTCCACCCGGGTCCTACTCGCCCCGCTCTGTGCGGGCCTCAAACCCGTGTCTCCGGCGTGAGAGTCATGCACTCTAACAAGGAGGCTAAAGACTTTACTCGAACAGCAACTTCTAGCTGGCCTACGTTACAATAGTCGAAGGTAAGATATCTGCCAGCCCAGAAAAGTTAGTAAAGACATTGTTAAAAAATAGTCCAAGTGACTACAGTGGCTCAACCTTAAGTTTATCAAGCAACGAGAATACTTTTTGTGCGCAAATAACCCCAAAATAACGACTTTATTCAACCATCTCTTATCTTCCATGTCATTCTCCTAAGCTGTTGACCTAGTGTTTTGACGTACAACCCAGAAGCGCTGCACTGGGTTGTACGTCAGAACGTAGGCTCACTATTGGCCGACCCTGGTCATGTGTGTGATGCTGGCCAATAGTGAGCCTATACGTTCTGACATACAACCCAGAAGCGCTGCACTGTTACACTACGTGAACTGACTCAGAGGCCCACACAGAAGAAAATTAATAGTTGAATAAAGTCGTTATTTTGGGGGGGTTTTGCGCACAAAAAGTATTCTCGTCGCTTGATAAACTTAAGGTTGAGACACTAGTCACTTGGTTTAACAATGTTTTTACTAACTTTTCTGGACTGGCAGATATCAATTACCTAGGAGTGAGACAGCTCTCAGATTTCATCAAAAATATCTTAATTTGTTTTCCGAAGATGAACGAAAGTCTTACGGGTTTGGAACAACATGAGGGTGAGTAATTACTGACAGAATTTTCATTTTTGGGTGAACTAACCCTTTAAAGATATGCAGGCGCATCTTATACACACAAACGTGTTTACACCATCTGGTAAACTCTTACTCTTCACAAAGTGATTGATCCCTTGAAACACAAAACTGATCGGCGTCTCAGAAACCATGTTGACTTAAGAATGTCTTGAATAGGGCATCTTCTTCCATGCTCGTAAATATGATTGACAGAAGTATGAGAGTTCAAAGACTAGCAACTGAATACATTCCAGGTTGAGTTTCATTAGATGTTATTTTAGGTAGCACTATTTGTAGACTAAAGTATCTATTTGTCGGTGGCCATGATTTTGTCCAATAGTATGTGCAACAACAGCCTTTTTTTTTTTTTTGTCCTGGAACAACATTCATATCAAATGTAATAATCTATGAAAACTTTTATCAGATGAGCTAAAATAAGCAATATTGCCTTACAAATGCAAAACAGAGAAACTATGCCAACACTGAAACTGGGAAAAGTGTTTTGATTGAATTTGGATTGCTTTGAAATCAGTTTTCACTCTCCAATTTCTCTTAATCTGAGTATAGCTGACTTTTTTTTTTCTGCTGAACACATTTTTTAACACAAAACCAAAGTGTCATAAAAATGGTAGCCTATATATGACTTGTGCATTATATTCCAAGTTTTCCGAAAACATAAGGTTACTCAAACTAATTTAAAGTTTTCAGTTATTAATGATTTATTATTTGTTATATTTTAAAATTATTATTAATGACATTTTACAAATAGCTAATTGATACATTTTTATTATTATTATGTCTATTTCTTTTTCGAGAAGTAGTAATTGAGTCTGACTGATTAACTGTTCTTTTGAGTTGGATCTTTTCAATTAATCAGTTGTTCTGGTTCACAAAACAAGTCTAAATAATTTCAATTTAAATTTAAATTCACTGTATGTCACATGTAGTCTGTTTGGATTTTGTTTTCACTGCGTTCTGTTTTCCCTGTGTTGCCTGCCTGTTTTCTCTAGTTGATAATTAGTGTGAGGTAGTGTTGCCTGTTCCGTTTGACCATGTCTTAAGTTTCCTCAGTTCATTTGTCCGTTATTGTCTTAGTTTTATGTGGTTGTATTTATGTTTTTCTACTGCGATCTCCTGATTGTTCCGTGCGTTTTTAATGAAGACTGTGTTTTTTACTTATCTCCTTCACCGTGCTCGTTACTACAACTGGCAGAATACCGGACCAAACAAATGGATTTAGCTGCTGTCTAGTCTGAGTCTCAGACTTCACACCCACGGACCGTTGGCTGAACGTCTGAATGCATAAGGCTCACAAAATGGGAAACACTTCATGAGTTTCGAAGTTGTCATCTTAACAGTCCACCTGGAAACAAAGCCGTCGTGAAGCCAAACCCCCTCATGGAAGAAGAAAGCTGTCATGTTTACAACTGTGACAATGAACGCTTATCAGGATCAATTAAATGCTGGATTTTCAAAAATATGCAGCACCAGCAGTACACTTGCACAACCTTCTTGAATGAATAATTTATTAGATGCACACTGGTCTGTTATCGTAGGCACAACGACTTTACATTTTCTCACGCCTAAACATGACGCGGAAACAAACGAACTGTGATTGGTTGCTTTACATGTCTGTAAATGTAGACGGATGGAGTAGACCTTCCTCCTGTCTTAGTTTTGCGTGGTTGTGTTTATGTTTTCTCCTGTGATCTCCTGAGTATTCCTTGTGGATTTAATAAAGACTGTTTTGGTTATTTATCTCCTTCGTCGTCCACATTACTACAACAATTCGTGTCAGAGTACAGTCTGTTCATCTTAAGATTTGGAATATTGCGTACTTTTGCATCCATTTTTAATTTTTGTGTTCCTCAGAAGCAAGAAATTCATACAAGTTCTGACTAACATGAGGGTGATTAAAATATGGCAGTATTTTCAATGTTGGCGAACTGTTCCTTTAACAGGTTGTGGTTGCTTAAACTCATTTTTTTTTCTGGATGTAACAAGTACCTCTGACATGAAGTGAGTGGAAACCATTTATACATTGAAAAAAAAAAACACATTAAGAGATGTGACTTAAGAAACATTTAATTCAAGGCAGAGCAGATGATTGGTATCTGTGTGTGTGTGTGTGTGCACCTGTGTCCTCATGTCAGTCCACTATCGCTGTCTGAGTAAGACAGGCTTTAAATGAATAGTGCCCTGGAATGGGGATGGACATAATTGCAAATCAAATTGGTTTTGGAATTAGTTGTTCCAATTACATACTAAATAGAAACCAAGAAATGACCAGCAGGCAGAGGCCAGAGTATTAACACATTTTGCCACTGAGAAATGAAGGAACTGCTCTCAGTGACGGGAGCAAGCACAACCCGCCACCACTGGTCAATTGCTATGGCCACCACCTGGCTTTCATTAGCTTTTCAACAAAAGCAACTTCTGAGTTTAAGGCCTTGTGTTTGGAAGAGAATGATTTTGGAGAGTTACTGTTCATGGAAGCAGAAATGACAGTTTTTAGAAGCTAATAAACATCTTGATATCTTTTTTTGAATTCCTAATGAAGTTGAGTTGTCTAAAATGTATAGTATTATTGATTAAACATGTCTCAGACATCTAATAACCTCTCCGTTTCCCCCAGTGTCTTTTCATTTTTAGTTTCAATGATCAATCATTTAATGAAAACACACCATTATTAATTTAAAAAAATATATTATGCTGGCTTAATATTAGCACATTGACCTTGACACTCTAACTGCTCTGAATATTCATATGGATATTCATTCATTCACTTCTTAATTTACTAGTTACCAAGCACTTATTTTTTTCTGCAGAAATTAGAGGAATAGTATAAATAATGTATAAAGATAATTCTGTCCACTTTTCCTCTTAATGTTACTAACTAATGTTGCTAATTTAAAAAGAAGAAGAAGAAGAAGAAATAAAGGAGTACAGAAGGCTATCACAAAACTGGTCCATGGAGCATTTGTTATGTATTAAGTCTTCTAAATTTGATTGCCGTGCATGAGGCTCTCAAATCAGCACAAGTATTCCCTATCAAGAAGACAGATTTGACATTCATATTACCTGGGGCCAGTTGCATAAACTTAGCCACTTATGTTAAGACTGTGTCTTCAGAACTAATTTGACCAACTAGAAATTAGTCAAGAGGTAATCAGTCTTACTTTTCTGATTCAAATTAAACCGATCTACCTTTTTATTTATGTAACTCACTTAAAAAGGTAGTACAACTCTTAAAAAAAAATAAAAAAAAATAGATGACTAACTTTTAAGACTAATCTAAGCAGTTTATTCCGCACCTCTGGCTTGATGTGTCTCCCATGAATATAGGCTATATGAAGTTGCCTATTTCAACAAATAACCACATAAATTTCATTCTGTTCTTCACACAAGTGTATCATTCAGAAGTCTTGGAAATATAGTGTAAGTTGTATGAACTTTTTTATGAACTTCAAGAAAATCAATCAGGATTGGATTTTTGTTTGTGTGTTTGTGTTAAGATTTTAAGACTGTAGGCCTATTCAACACAAACTCCACAGCATGATTTATTACGTAATGACAAACATCTAACACTTTCTGAAACATTAACTTTTTTCAAGAAGAGATCTGAAAACCTTACATTTTCGGTGTGACTTTCGAGCATAAATGTGTCTATCTGATTGGGGGCGCATGGCACCGTGTTTCAGAAGCTTTTCCTTTTCCACGTGCTCTCCATGAAAAATAATATAGGCTGTAGTGTGCAGAGGGCGGACCAATCAGCGCCAAGCAGGGCGGAGCGGGTGGGATGCTGAATTCAACTTCAAATTCAGCCCTGTACAAATGACTATTCCCGAGAAGAGAAACTCGAACGGCTCATTCAAAGCCTTTTAAAGAAGTGGCAATTTTACTAGCATCCGACTAAACTTTAAATTTCCTGATAGGAGCCTTAGTGCAAGTTTTATCTTAGGTCCGGGCAGCAGGTGTTCAGTGACCGCAACGGAGCTGCAGTTCTCTTCGCTTGATGCATTCATTCTCCCAAACCAGACCGCAAGAGCGTAAGGTGAGGATTTTCAACTTCCAGAGTTACGAATTACGTCGATTCATTGCGTACCCGAACTTTAAGCACTAACTGCTGGAAAACATCTATCAAGTGATGAAGGTGAGTGTATCTGTTGTCTAATAGCCTACGTTTACTATTGCCAGGGTTTGGAACTTGATCGGATGATTGATTCTTATGAGTCGGATCTTTTAGTGAATCAAAAACACAGAGCGCGTCCAGTGTAATCTGACTCCCAAAGGAGTGACTCTTAAGTGTCGGCTCTCTTTAGTGAATCAAAACACTTATGAATCAATCTGTTACTAAATTAATTCGACTCATTTACGGAGCTGCAAGTTATTATTTTCGACTTAATCAATGTAGCTGACTAGCGCTGGTTGTGAACAAACTATATATTATACATTATTTTGGGTTTGTTTTGTATTTATGAAAAGTAGGCTAAATAAAACATCTCAGTAAACACATTTTACAAGAAATGCAGGCTATAAAAATGTAGGCTATAATTTGTTAGCTACTCAGAAGGTTTATGATTTAAGCCATATTACACCATTTGTAATTTGCATAGCCTGCTCATGACGTCTGCCTTTTCTGTTCACAGGTGTTTATTCGTTTACGAGGAATTTGTACTGGACGTTCTTGACTTATGTGATTCTTTTTGCGTCCTGCATGGTTAACCTGTTGGATACATAAAGTCCTCTGGGTAACATTACACTTAACCAGATTAATCAAGCAGTTTCCCGCGGTCTGTTACAAATGGATAAAGGCACATCTAATGAGCACCGATATGGATTGTAAGAGATTCTTCAAGACTGGCTGAATGCCGTGAAATTGCTCGAAATGATCGGGTAGATAATCCGAACTGCGAATACGTCAAAACAACGTGGGTTTACAGGAGATATTGGCGCTCTAAGCGGATAAATTAAATCCGGTACACTCAAACGTATTAATACTTAACTGGAATCAATACTGAAACATCATGAGCCGTCTCGGGACACAGAAGAGCAGCTCGCGCTTAGCGAATGGATGTGCGTTCATTTTGGAGCAGTGTACGGAGACTTGGTCTTTTTGGTTTGAAGGTATCGTTTTCAGTGCTAAATGCGCGGATGAGGGCTTTCAGAAAGCCATGAGACATGAAAGTAAAGAGACCGGGAAAGTCGCGGACTCTGAGCTGAACTCTCCGGCGTGCGGGATGAATGAGAATCGCCTCGTAAATGCGGTGAAGCGAAGCGCGCACTTTACTCTTTTCTCACAAACCTCCACATCTGCCGAGGGTACAGATTCCAGCTTCTCCGAGTGTCAGAGCCCTCATACCAAGGGCAAAGTTAAAGGGATTATTCACACTCAAGGAAATACAAGGAAGGCGATGACGGGGAAAGCGAGGTGCGGGATGTGGGGTTGGATTTTTGCCCTTGTGTTCCTCTGGAATACCCACATGTTGCGCGCTCAAGGTAAGTTTAGAGTTATATACCATAACTTCACTTGTTTACTCAGGGCTTGAAATTTAATTTTGAAATGTTTAAGATTTTACCAAGACCCTTTAAACTCCATGTTTTTAAAAGTTGATTGTAATGATCATTGCATGCATACAATGGATGTATTTGTATAAAATTGTGCTAAGTTATTTAGAGATGGGGTAAATTTAAGCATTTAGGCCATTTAAGGGTATCAGAGAACTAGAAAGAGAAAAAGGGGGGCATAGGCTAGACAGAAGGAGACGGGGGAGATGGATAGAAAGGAAAAGAGGGACATATAAAGAGAGAAAGAAAATGGGGACACAGAAAGAGAGATGGGACATAGAGAGAGAGAGGGGTGGGCGATCGTGCCTGTGTATGTCTCAACAAAAGCGGTAAAGGTCATATGCTGTCAACACGCACATTTTCTCAGGTCACATACAAGTCGTATTGACTGAACGTCAAACTGACAAGTAGAGGGAGCAGGATGCATGCATTTACGAAGTGCAGGCGTGTGAAAGAGAAAGGGTGTGAAGGAAAGGACATGACCCACTGAGATTCAGAATTATGATTCAGAGCAGAATTCAGTTAAGCCTTGACTGGAATCGGCTTCATCAGGCTGTAGACTGCATACGGTGCCAGCTGGGTCGCTCTGGTACCCGGCAGGCTGTTTTTCAAAGGGGGGGGGGGGGGGGGGGGGGGGGGCGGTGTGTTACTGATTGAATTAGGATGTTTTAAAGCAGAGCACAGATTTTGCGTGCCACGCGTGGGAGCATCTCAGTCTTTAAAATGGCAGCAAGATTAAAAGATTCAAAAGTATGATTGTATTGCAAGCGACGCCTTACCGTATTAAGCGCATTTGGCATGGAGATGCCGTGGGCTTTTCAGCATTGGGGCTGTGAAATTCATATGTCTTTCTTTTGAAGGTTGCATTAATGCAAACGCATGAATGCATTCGACTCAAAACAGTTACAAGAACACCCACTCTTGTGACTTTTCTTCAGCATTGGTGGCTGGCACTTTTTCCTCTCTCACTTTCTCTGCGTGCTTGCAGACTCAGCTTTCTCCCTGTGTTAATGTCAAGGTCTCGCTATGGCTTTGGATGTGGCCCAAACCCTTACCTTAAGGAGGTCAGAAGGTTATTGATCACATCCCATCAGAGAATGGCAGAAACAGAGTCATCCTGCTTTGTCAAGCATCATACTAGTTTTATTCCAGTGCAAGCATCAGTTTTCTCTAATCAAATTTATTCTTTTTAAACCTGAAATCCCTCAAGAATTTGTGTCTCACTCACATCATGCAAAGCTTCAGTTTTGAATAAAATTGAACATTTGTTATTCAGAAGTTATATTTAGAAGCAGGCCACTTGCAAGAAAATGTCCAACGTAAGCTCAACTTCTAAATCACTGTCATGGAAAGAATTTAGAGCCTATTATAGACAAAATTGGAAACCAGTAATACGATATTCACAGTAAGTGTGAAGCAGCAATTCAGCATGTGATAACACTATTTTTAAAGGTTGTTTATTTAAAAATAAAAAGATAGTTAGATTAGAAGATAGTTAAGATCTGTTTATCTGAGAGCAGAATTCTGACAGTAATGAAAAATAGGTTTCAAATTGATTACAATTTTCATATTATATAAGTGTCATTTTTTTTCTGCAAGAAATTGCTCTGTTATCAGTAAATGACGCCATAATCCCAAGTATTAACTGACGAGACACAGATTCTTGGAAATTCATTGATCAAAAGTTGTGGGAATCGTGTGGGACACTTGCTGTTCTATGCAATGCAATTCGAGCCTAATCAGATTTCTTCCAGTTGTTCTGTCATGAAGCTGTTAATAATAGGAGGCAGGCCATGTTATTTTCTTCCATCTTAAAAAAACAACAACTAATATTAAATTTATAGTGAATGAAAAGGGCTGCTGAACATACAACATGCATCAACAAGTGTCTTTGTGGGTTTTCCTTTAATCCTAAACCGATTTTTAAAAAGCTTCAGTCCCAAAAGCTGAAACTTTTGATAACTGTCACACGTCGTCCCGAGTTGTTTGGCTGCGCTCTCTGTATTTATGACTCTTGCCAGGCATGTCAGTCGCTTAGTGGCTTTTTGTGTGTACGCTCTCAATGCACGTCAGTGATGAATGTTTGCATTCGAACGCTCTGACATCTTGATGCGCTACTGAGCTCCCTCAGAGAATCAGATGAAGAAGAGAGGTGCAAGAGAGATGGGATGAGAGAAGGGATGTGGGCTGAAACAAGCAGAAAGAGTGCAGATGTTAAAGAGGAGTGGAGCGTGAAAAGGAGGAAGCAGTGCAGAAAGAAGAAAGGGGAAGGATGGATGGAATGGTAGTTTTGGATGGGTAGATCTCTACGGAGGATAGCACTGGCATCTCTTTACCATGCTCTTCCTTTTACATCCATCACAAGAGACAGTTTTAGGGTCACTGGGATGTCTATCAAATCAAAATGGAAAGAAAAGCCTGTGTGTTAGCTAAAGCAGAGGAAGAGAGGGAAAGAAAGTGGAGTGGAGGAGAACATAATGATGGAGGGAGGTAAAACGCGGAGAAATCGAGAGAGAGAGAGTGTAGGCATGATGGAAGAAATCAAGATTGATGTGATTGCTTGTCTGTGTGCACGCGTGCCCGTGTGCGCGAGCCCTGGCAGGGATGGCGCGGCATGAAAACTGCTCCTTGTGTCTGAAGCCTCTCTCTGTGCCGCTCTGGTCAGATGGGCTTTTGATCCCGGATGACAAACTCCTGCAGGGACTGAATAAGAACTGCTCAGAATTATACCCAGTGCCACACTCCAGTACGTACTGCACTTTCCCCACAATCCCTGCCATGCTCCCTCTGGCACACTAAAACCCCATACTGCCTTCCAACTCTCCAGTTACCATAAATATCCAAACAAATCCTCCACAGTTTGTTTATCAAGTCAAAGTAAATTAAGACTCATTATGCACTTTAGTGCTATTATTCAAAGTCAAGTTTTGAATATTGACATGTAGCTCAGTCTACGCTGTTTATGCTATGGCTATGAGTGATACCTCAAGTCATGTGACTTGTTTAGGAGATTGTGTTTAGCATTAGACATTGTGGGTGAAAAAATCTCATAGACTTTCTTTTTAAGGAGGACATTTTCTTCAGAAAATGTAAAAATCTTCAATAGCTGGAGTGACTCTGAAGCCTTGTCCTTACCAGACCAGATGCGCTGTGATGCCACATCTCAACAGAAGGTTACTTTTCCATGTTAATCAGAGTTTGTCGTAACCAGCCGTGACAACGATATGCATAGAGCAACATAGGGGAGATTCTGTTTTTTTTAGAATGGTTTATATTTCTGCAATGTTGTGGTTGACAGCTCAATGATTATCTCAGGCATTTATGTTTTATGTACAATATTAAAATAGTTTTATCTGAGCTTTAATATAATTTACGTGACACTGTTATAGGGGTGGGACAAAATATCGATAGGGCAATATATCGTTGTCCTCCGTGCAATACGAGAATCGATATGCTGGCGGCAAATATCGATATTTTCATTAATAAAATAAGGCGCTCTAAATAGATTTCCCTTCTCCCAACATCGCTTCTCGAGGTGGCGCTCGAGGTGGCGTGCAACACATGAATTAGGGAAACCTGAACATAAGTTAACTAGCTTAAGAAAAAGAGTTTTTTAACAGGATGGCAGACAGCAGTATGAGTGAAATAATAAATGCCCCAGCCACTTTTAAGTCTAAAGTCTGGACTCCCTTCGCCTTCTATGCAATTGATGGGACAAACAAAATTGACAAAGAGTATGCGATATACGAGAACTGCCTGATAAAAGTAAAGTGCACGGGCAATACCATGAACATGCATAGCCACTTGCAATGCCATCACCTTGATCTCATTGAAATATTTAAATTTACTTAAAATGTTCAATTTAATTTTCAGACTGAAAAACTTTTTGTGCTGTTTTCTGACAGTTTGGACTTGAATAAAGAGAGAAAACCCTTTTTGCAGGCATTTTGTTTTCATAGTTAGACAGATATCGTGATGTATCATTATAGGATTGTCTAGATATTGATTATCGCAGAATTGCTTTATCGTGATATTATCGGTATCGTGAGCCGTGTATCGTATTGTATCGTATCTTGAGGTACCTTGTGATTCCCACCCCTAGACACTAATAGCCATAATGAAATATCCATACTACTGTAATTTACCTCAGATGTTAAAAATAAAGAAAATAAGAACATTTGACCTCAACATGGAGGCCACCATGATATGCATGGAGTCTCATGTAAGGTTACCTAATTTTAAACATTTGTCAAAAATCCTGTTGATTTCTTTAAGTATGTATTTCTATTTTACCCTATCCACATTGTGTGCATGAAATAGTCAGTCAAAACGAGCTATAGGGAAAAGCCAGTGTTTTGGACAATGATTTTAGATCCTCCAAATGGATTTCAAGCCAAGTGATGGACACACTTGACCGTGACCAAAAATGATGCTTGAGTAGCAATATGTAAAATTTGTTCGACTGAAGGCGGCTTGTTGTCAAAGAACTTAACCATGACTGGTGTAATTTATCACCTAAAAACACGACACATTGAACATCATAAAGATTTTAATAAACCAAATTTAAGTAATGAATCTTTATATTCGATTTTGGTTTTCGGCTAAATAAAAAACTTTAATTTCAGCTTTATTAGTTTATTTGTGCTGCATCACTACTTTTATGTAAAACCATTTATGAAAAACTCAGATTTTGTGTCTTTTTTTCACACAATGCTGAGGTAAATGACTTCCTACCATGGAAACTATTTGGAATTTTCTGTATTGGGAATTATGTGTGCATATGCTTTGGTCCTAATATATTCTGTTTTGGCTCTCTTCCCTGCATTTTCCTCTGCACATTTACCTTCTTTCACCATGTTTCTCTCTTAAAGTATTTCGAGGTGCCTTGTTATGCCACTGTGTGTGTGTTTATGCATGACTGCAACGTTCGTATTGGGCCCCAGAAGCCGTTGTGCCTTCATTGTTCGCTTGTATTGTCCGGTTGTAGACCCGTCCCTCCCCCAGTCGCGACCCAGACTGTCATTAACCAAAGCCTTTGTGACTCTTTTATTTTAAAGTGGCCAAATGAGTATAAACCTCTTAATTTCAGTGGTAAATGAGTGACTTAATTAGTTTATTGCTAACCACTTTTTATTATAGTAATCATCTTGAATGATTAGAAAAAATAACTTTGATAGTTTTCTGACAGGTGGTTCATTACAAACAACAATATAACTGCTCACATTCACTGCTATGAATTAAAGAGCTTTGTGGAAACGCTTGGCAATAAACACTTGGATTTAATTCGCTCTGCCTGTCTGAACACATCTGCCTTCCGCACTTAAGTATTATCAGGCCATCATTACATGTACAAGATGCGCTCGACATCCTGTCTTACCACCCCCTCTCTCTCTCTTCAACTGAAAGTTAGCACATTTGTCGGCTTGACAATAGTGAATCTTATTTGGGATAAGATCAAAGCCAGACGACATAAGAACATTTTCACACAGAGCAATTTAGATTTGAATTTACATGTGAAACCCTTTCTTTAATTTCCTCATTGTTCTATTCCTCCACTCTGAAATTGGTTTCAGCTGTTTCTTCTTTTTCTGTTTCTTTCTGTCTTTTTTTTTTGTTACTTGTTTATGCCTGTAGCATTGGCTTTGAGTCAAAGCATTGGAGTTTTGACAGAGGCCTTTCCATCGTTACTAATCAGCTTTCACACCAATAGATTTTTTTCTTCAGCGTTTTTAAATGATGAGATTAGTACCAAATATTACATGTTCAAGTGCCTACTTTGCCTTTGAATAGAAGTGGTACCTCTGCAATGTGCGCATACGCTCCATTCATTGGTTTCTGGAAGCCCAGAAGGCCGTGTTTTGTATTATGCAGGATTGTGCAAGTGCAACATTAACATCTTTTCAATTTCTGCTTGTCATCGAGTGAGTTTATCGGTTATGCAGGATTAGTCTGTGAGAACTACTGTAGTTTATTATCTGAATTGGAATTATTTCAGTGCCATGCACTACTTGAACTGCAAGCTCATTAATTAAAAATTAATTAAAAATAAATTTAGGGCAAACTGACATGTCGGTTTACACAGTCAGCTAAAAGCTGATGAGCAAAAAAAAGGTTTTTTTTTTTTTTTATTGTCTCTTGTCTCAGAGTCAAGGTCTCGGTGCTTTATTTGACTATGATGAAATGTGACCTGTGCTCATTTCTAAAAGATGAGTTTTACTCAGGCTTTTTAAAGCCACGGACCTACGATGCCATAACCAGCATCAAAGTTTACTCGCTTAATTGAAAGAGATTCATGATTTCACAGTTGCTCACAGATGAAAGTGTTTACAGTGCCACCACATGACATGACCGACACAGTAAATAACAAAGTACCCAAAGATAAATGGATCCTTTGATGATTAAAAAGAAGGCAGTGCATCTGTGCAAATATTCTGATCAATATTTCTGTGGTTACAATTCTTATCACAGGCGTCCGATGCTTTAGCCGCAGTGTAAGTCAGTTGTTTTCTTAGTAATTGGGCACGTGGAAGCCAAAGCTATGATTCATAACTTACTATTTACAACCTATTGCCTTCTAAGTCAGCATCATAAAATTACTTGAAACCTCAAAAGTAAATGATTTTAAAAAAACTCTAGTCACACAAATTGACTCTATTAAATATAACTATATTATACTTATATATAGCTAAAAATACATTATATTATACTCAAATAATGGGTAAAATAATACATTCGAATTACAAAATAGGGAACTTGAGCACTGAATCAGCATAAAATATAGATTTTTGAGTAATGGCTGTTCAAAATTCAGCTTTGCCATCACAGGAATATAATATTTTTTGCATATCTATATCTATATATATATATATATATATATATATATATATATATATATATTCTAATTAAATTTCACAATGTCATTCTTTTTACTGTTTTTTTATTTATTTATTTAAATCAATGCAACCTTGACGAGTATTCTAAACCTTTCAAAATAATCGTATAGACCCCAAACTTTTGAACATTTGTACTAAATTATTTTAGTAACTATATATATATATAGTAAACTAATTATTTTAATTGAAGGTACATGAGAAAGGTTGACATGGAGCACACTAAATCTCGAACCTTCGGAGAATTGCCTGTTAAAAAAAAAAAAAAAAGGCAAACAGAGAAGAGAGTCTACTGGCAAAAAGAGAACACGACAAGAGCGCGTAATAAAACAAGAATCAACATTAGCTTTGCTTTTCAGAGATTGCGAGAAGAACTGAGAACTTTACAACTCGCTGTTGTAAAAGCGACGCAGAGATAGTGTTTTTATTACTCAACAGATGAGTGAGGTGTTTTATTGAACAGATAAATTGCCACATGTAGCTCTCTAACAGAGTTCATTGCAAAGCATTGTCAGCTGTGAAGGGTCATTTAATTATGGTTGCTGTAACATTATGCTGGAATTTATTTTCAAGGAAGTACAATGTCTATTAATGGGTATAACTACAGTCACGTCTTCAGCTAGTCAGCTTGAGATCCTTTCCATCTAAACTGTTTATATCTCTTAAGCCAGGTAGAGAATGTTTTTTTGAGCAGTAGGATAACCACATTCATCCGCACAGTCAGTTTCTGTTCCTATCACAACTTTAGAGTGTAGCGTTGTATGGACTACTTTTGTGATGTTTTATGGTGCTTTTGTTTTGTTGGAACATAAAAGTCCAAGAAAAGAATTGCTTTCATTGTATGGAAAGGAGTGTTGTTAACAGGCTTCAGAAATGTATTTTGTGTTAAATGAAATAGAGAAATTTGTGGGGGAATCACTTTAGGTTGAGTAAATGACAGAAGATTCATTTTTGAGTGAACTACTCCTTTAAGAGATTATTGAAAAGAGTTTGGAAGCCTCTCTTACTTTTTTAAATCAATTTAATATCAATTAAAATTGGAATAAATTAGACAGACTAATGTCAGTTTTGCAGAGATTTTATCTGTTCTACTGAAGCTGAACTCATTTGATTGTCCTTGAACTGCTGCTGCAGACCCCAAAGTCAGCCTTTATGTGACACTGGAGAGTATTTGTATTCAAGAATGAATTTAGTCATAATTCTCTGCATTTATTGTGTAAAAACAAACCATAAATATACTATAAATCCTATTAATACTTGATTGCATGATGGTTGTAGAGGACAGGGAAGGCTATTAAATTGTGTAATGGAAATTTAGAGTTACGTCTAGTAACTCTAGTTCATCCCAACATTTTCAACTGAAAATGTGTATACAGTCCAGAGTTAGACTTTATGCATTTTCCGTAAAATACAGTTGTTCATAAATAAGTGGTATAATTTGTTCAGAATCAGATATGTGTGTTTACATTGTGTGTGTGTGAGGGAGAGAAATGCTGTCAGTGTTTAACTTACAGAACACCATCTGGCAATCAAGAGTAGAAAGACTGTCTGTTTTCGGAAATATCATATTCTCATATCATAATCATAGATTGATTTTTCTCCAAATATTGGTCCAAAGCAGAAAAATAAAAGACAAAACATATTTTTCAAAAAAAATGTTTTGCATTTTTTAAGTAGCAAGCCACAGTTTTTCTCTCATGTAAAAACACACAAAAACAGAAGCACACATTACACACATTAGGGATGCATTAGAGGCCCCGGTGGCTTAGAGAAAGCTTCGAAATGGAGGCTCTTTATCTTCATTTTGCTCCATTGAACGTTCGCTACAGCCAACATAGCTAGCATGGGACTAAAAGCATTACAATAAACACCCCACCACTTCCACACTCCCCGTCTCTCATTCAAGTGAAATTTATATTTACATTAAGTCATTTAGCGCGTGCTTTCACCCAGAGAAATGCACTTACAACCCCGGAACAAACAATAGACAAGCACTAGTTTGTCTGACAACAGTAACCATAATCTAAATATATCAAATGCTGATATTGCATAAAGAATACAGAAAACCAGTCCAGTGCCCAAACTCATGTATTGCATTTAAGATTTCTTTTCATTTTTACTGTAGGTCTACTGTATATAAGTAGCTGCATTGCATGTGCAAAGTTTAAAAATCAAGTTTGTAACCACCAAAAAAACGAGCCAGCAAAGTCGACATCATCATTGAAATATGTATTGTAATAATTACAAAGCAACAAAATGCAATACATTTCAGTGGAGACATGTCAGACTTTAGGGGGCTCCTTAGATTTTATGAATGCATACAGAGAACATGCATTTATATTATCCAAGCAACCCCCTAAAGCCCAATCTGCCTTAGTTGAAATGTATTGCATTTTGTTACTATGAGTAATAGGCCTACATAAGAAGTAAAAGCAGCATGATACAGTATCACACAACCATTTCTCTAACATACTGTTTCCCCTGTTTTCTTGTCTGTTTTCATAAAAAATACAATCCATCTTGCCTGTTTTGACTAGCAAAAGACTGACAGTTACTTCATCAAAATCAAAATTGTGAGATACGTCAAACCCTCAAAATGTGCAACAAGAAATTGTAAGGCAAATAACAGATTTTGGTTAAAATAGTCTTAGATGCGTTTTTAAGGGTGCTTTCACACTTGGTGTGTCAGGAAAGCGAGTGAGAACACACTCAAACACAGTTTTATCGATTCATACGCTTTTTAGTAAGATTGCGTTCATATCAGCAGCAAACTGTACTTGAGTTCACATGAACCGTACCCCAGACCACCCTCTGGTACGGGTCGGGTGCACATAGCGTTCACATCATCCAAGCAAACCTAACACTGATGTCAATCGAACGCGGGTGCACACCAAAAGTGCTGTGT
This sequence comes from Rutilus rutilus, assembly GCF_951802725.1. NCBI lineage: Eukaryota > Metazoa > Chordata > Actinopteri > Cypriniformes > Leuciscidae > Rutilus > Rutilus rutilus. The sequence continues at coordinate 9,850,555 of NC_140210.1, read as the reverse complement.
TTATGCAACCTTAAACTATTTTTTAGCAAAAAAAAAAATCTGTTTTTTAAAAAAAAAATGTAAATGATGAAATTCTGAATTTTGGAACCGCCTTCATGTTGGTGCAGTAGAGCGAATATGATGCCTTAAAGGACAAGTTCGGTATTTTACACTTAAATCCCTGTTTACAGATCGTTTCTGATGAAATAGAACGGTTAAGATAAAAATTTGGACACATGCTGCTGTCCCGAGAATTTTCCCGAGAAAAACGCATTCAACTTTCGTTTACAAAGACGTGAAACTCACCGAGTGGTCAGGGGTGTTCACTGATATGCTCACACAAAAATCGCTGCAAAAGATGCTTTCCAACAGGTTTTATCGTAGTTTTTGTCCAACTCCATTGACTTGTATTGGATGTCCATTGACTTGTATTGGATGTGCTGTGAGGTACGGTATTACTCCGCCACCAACTGGGCTGGAGTGTCTATTATTCAAGCTCTCAACGGAAGAATGTACGGGTGTGAGGCGTTTGGAAAAATAGGTCCACAGTTTTACAACGAATGGTAAAACACCTGTTGGAAAGCATCTTTTGCAGCGATTTTTGTGTGAGCATATCAGTGAACACCCCTGACCACTCGGTGAGTTTCACGTCTTTGTAAACGAAAGTTTAATGCGTTTTAGGAAGGATTGTTCCAGTGCACATATGCAGCCATTCTGGAGGTGAGGGGGAAAGCGAAAGAAACCTAAAATTCTTGGGACAGCAGCATGTGTCCAAATTTTCATCAGAAACGATCTGTAAACAGGGCTTTAAGTGTAAAATACCGAACTTGTCCTTTAAAATTCTTGGTAGGCAGCTTGCTAGGTGTTGAAATAGATCAAAGGTCTTGGTAAATTTCTGTCAAGGGCACTATATTGTGTTGTTACAGCAAACTCTACAATCTGTAAGGCAGTCACCTGGGTACAGCAATGAATGAAGCACCTGAGTGCGCCATGTCAGGTTACATCTGTGTAAATGACACAAATAAAGAGAGACAGAAAATGAGGGGCGAGGAGGACGGAGGTAGGTTCCTCTGTCTTAGGGAGCTAATATTGTTACGTTTCATTGGATAACCAACATGTGGTGAGGATAGCATACTGTAGCTTACAGTCAGGCCTGTTCTGTGCATTTTGTCCAAAATGCGTACTTTTCCGGGATTGAGGAACATTCATTTTAACATTAGAATGTGATGATTCCTTATATACACTATAAGTTTAAGAAGTAATTTAAGAGCCAACTTAAAAAGAGGATCTGCAAGAACATGGTAATAAAAATGCATTCTCTTTGGAACTTTTTGAAGGACAGCTGGAATTGAAACAAGTTTCAGGATGTCTTTTGGAAACATCACAGATCTCAAAAGCTTTGAGATTTCACAAAAAAACACCGCCATAATGTTTTCATAATTTGTTTACTTATTCTGTTTTATTAAAAAGTTTTGTGTGCACAGATTCATTTATTTTCTCTTGTTTGTTTACCTTTTCATCTATTTTATCAAAAAGTTCATTTGATCTGTTTACTCAGCATTGATCAGCCTGTCATCTAACAGTTAAAGATGTAAATGGTTTGTTTGCAGTGGAAAAATGGGTTTGAAAATTGCATATCTACACAAGTTGCTTCAGAACATCAGAGTTGGTCTATTTCGGCATCTTCTTGTCATTTGTACATTTTCTGGAGCAAATGGGAGAGAGTGACTTGTTTTACAAATGACTTTGCAGCCAAAGATCTGCTGTGGGCAATGTGCTTTGGAGTAAGTAAGAGAATGACACCCAAGGCAATCAATCTCAGTTATCTTTCTAGTTGGTTTTTGATTGAACATTGTGGTTGTTTATGAGGAAGCTAGCCCTCTTTTCAGCCAGCAGTGAGAAGGTTCAAGCATTGGAGCTTCAAATCAGCATGGTTACTCTATATGGTGAATTTATTCAGCAATGAGTCATACTTTATTCTAAGCACAGGACTGAACACAATACCGCTGCAAACAGTGTGTCACTGGAATGGAAATGTGATATTATTTACTGTATGGTGTAGAGTTAAATCTAACAAACCTCCTAACACGATAAAGGATTAGAACAAAAATCCCCAGTACAGAAGTTTGTTTTGATGAATAAACTTCGAGAAGTAAACTTTCACTTGACTTGGCCTCATGAAACAAAAGCAGAACGAAGCCATTCTTACCATTCTTCTTTTTCAGCAATAAAATACTTTCTCATATACCAGTTCAATGTGTATCTATAAGCAGTGTTGGGTTAAAAAAAAGTTGGGTTACATCTTCAACACTGTAATTAGATTACTGCACTAATTACTTTCTCTAAAAAGTATTGCATTCCTTATTACTAATTACTTTCTAAATCCCATCAACCTTGATCAGTTGAACAACACAAGGATAGACATGAAACATGAAATCTTTTAATTCTTTCAAATAAATAATATAAAATTGCATAAATTATTCTTAAACTGACCAATGTATTTAAAGGGGGAACTAGGGCTGGGCGATAAATCGATTTTATCGATTAATTCGAATGTGCAGTTTACGTCGATTTTTTTTGAATGAAAATCGGTTTTCTCTTTAACATTCGCAGACGCTCCCCTCTGGGCTCCCGTAGCTCCGAACGGGCTCAGCTCTTCCCCCGCGCGTTTGGCATAGAGATACACAAACAACACGGCAAGACCGCGACAGCACAAACACACCCGCCAAAAAACAACCTACAGTCTTACAAACTGAATCCGCAGAGCTGCCAACTCTAACGAATTCACCGTGAGACTCACGCAATCGTCACTTTTTAAACGCTCTCACGCCACACATCCATTTTCTCACGCAGAGAAAAGTCGCGAAGCAAAGAGGACACTGACACCGACAGACAAGACAGAGAAGGTTACTATTGCTATGAAACAAATTCTCAGCTCTCAGATTCTGTCGATTTAATTACGAAATTCAAACAATAAACACCGTTTTGGCGCTTGACAGATCGCTGACAGAGTTCAAGTGGCACGTGAACCGATCATCTGTTACTCTTTACTAGCCTACTAGTTAATAGTAGGCTAAATAAACACGAATGATCAATGGGTAATTTGAAAGATACAGTTCAACTTACCGAAATGAAATCAAATCGATCGATCTGTGTTTTTCAACTGCGGAAAGAGGTCTATAATAACAGCTAGAGGACAATACGTCACGTAAAGTCACTTTTACCTCTGGAAAGCCCATTAATGACCATAGCACGTTAGTTGGACTTTAAAATAATTGCTGTAGAGAGTAGTATTTTGCTAAATATGATAACTATATTACATATTTATTATATTTTTACCATAGGCTATCATTAAAATATTATAATGTTGAACTTGTTATTATAAAAAAACGCATAATATTTCATTTGAGATGTTATTTTTAACCTTTAATAATAATACAAGCTGACAGGGCTTTAAATTAACATGTATCTACTGTACCTAGTATTTATCCAAAGGAATCGATATCGAATCAAGATCAGAATCAAATCACAAGAATTGAATTGAAATTGTGAAAGCAATAATAAAAACAGTAGCATACCAGTCATTGTACCATGTAAACATTGTGTTGTCACTAAACTTAATAAAATTCTGTTTAGTTACCAAATGTTTTGACAATACACAATACATTTTTTCACGTTCCCCACCAATCCCAATCCACTCATTTCATGTTATGTTACGTTATGTTATGTTACATTTTCACTGTTTACAAAGGCAGGGCCTGCCATCTTGTCTTTTTGGCTTGTTGTTTCTTATTGCACTTTAACCCCAAGGGGAAAATCCAAATCAAATCCCAGAAGGGAAAATCAAAACAAAATAAAGTTAAAAATTGTTTTGAACAATTTCTTTGTCATCTGCAGATTGATTTTAAGTAGGGGAAGGAAAAAAAATCGATTTAAATCGTAAATCGGATTTGTTGTGAAAAAATCGTTTTTTTTTTTTTAGGCCATATCTGTAACGATCACCAGCTGGAGTTGCCCTTGAGAGCCACCAGAGGGCACTCCACATAAGACTATCATCCACTCTCAAACTACATTTCCCAGAACTCACTGCCTGGACTCATTGTCACTTATCACTGATCACTTTCACCTGTACCTCATTCACTGATTGCATTCACCTGTGTCTCATCATCCTGTTAGTCTCAGTCTATATATACCTTGTTCATTCATTCACTCACCGCGAAGTCTTGTTAAGTGTTACACTGCATTTCTGAGCGTTTCCCTGGTTTTCTTGTTTCCTGGTTTTTGATATCTTGCCCTGTTCCCTGGATTACTCTCTTGCCTCTGGTCCCTGGATTACTCTCTTGCCTCTGGTAGTGATGGCCAGATCGAAGCCTCGTGAAGCAATGAAACAGTTGAACCAAATGTGCCATATTGTTTCGAGGCTTCGAATCAATCCGACACCCGTCTCAACGGTGACACCTAGTGGTCACTTGCAGGTGTTGATCTGAACCAACCTTGACGAGCCATTAAAAAAATGTGTTGCTTTTTTATTATTATAATTTTCTAATATGTGAAGCTTGTAACCTATAGGCTCCTCACTGTGCATAATGTTATTTTGGTCCTGCAAAATGAATATTAATAAAAGAAATCAAGCCACAATGTCTCACTTTTTTTTTGAGATTTTTATTCAAAAATATTAGTTTCTCTGCTGTGGAAAGATTTAGACTAGCCTACTTCTTTTTTTACAGATAATTTCTCCAGCCTTTGAAAAAATCCTCTCACAATGGACACTTGTTGCTGGCATGCAAATATATATATATATATATATATATATATATATATAACAAAGAGAGAGATAACAAAAAACGAAGGTCCACGAGCCGGGACTCGAACTCGGGACGCCCGAGTGCAAAGGCGCTACATATCGGCGAACTGACCACGAGGCCATTGGCGCCGATTCCAAAATATTTTTTTAGCTAGTACATACAAATCAGGAAAGATTACTGCTATCCCTTTCCAGTGTCATTTCAATCCCAGTTAAATTTAAATGTAAGCCTAAATAGCCTATAACTAATCAAATCGCACTATGTCACTATATCACCAAAAATCCGCTATCTCAAAATCAAACTCCTCTCACAAAAACCCACGAGGTCAATATGCGTTCACTTTTATACAGATGTGCGACTGTGTGGTCTGTTCCCGACCGTGTCAATCAAACGCTGATTCGGCGGACCACACCTGATGAAACACTTAGTGAAACACTTCGAGGCTTCGTTTGGCCATAGTCACGTGACATGGGTGTTTTGAATCACGCTTCGGATCAGTGTTTCGAAACATCTGCGTTTCGGGATCTCGCAAAGCTTCGGAACGACTGTTTCGCGTCAGCCATCCTTAGCCTCTGGTCCCTGCCTGTTTTTTGGTTTTGTTTGTTTCTTCGTTTTGACTGCCTGCCTGTGTATGACCCTAACCTGTACATTGGATTACGCCTCTGGATTTCCCCAGCCAATAAAGCTGCATTTGGATCTAACCTTCGTGTCTCCGAGCAGTCCGTAACAGAAGACTTCGCCACACCCAGATCCAGCAGCTATGACCTCCAGGAATCCAGCAGTACGGATCTGGACAGGACCAGCGGCGAAGAGGACTCTGAGCTGGGCAGGACCAGCGATGAAGAGGACTCTGAGCTGGGCAGGACCAGCGATGAAGAGGGCACTGGACTGGACAGGACCAGCGGCGAAGAGGACTCTGAGCTGGGCAGGACCAGCGGCGAAGAGGACTCTGAGCTGGGCAGGACCAGTGGCGAAGAGGACTCTGAGCTGGGCGGGACCAGCGATGAAGAGGGCTCTGTGCTGGACGGGACCAGCGGTGAAGAGGGCTCTGTGCTGGACGGGACCAGCGGTGAAGGCTCTAGCTTGGCTGGCATGTCGCTTGCGGTCTCAGGCGCGGCGGGCATGACGCATACTGCCTTGGCTTCGGCAGATCTGGCGTGAAGTGCGGGCTCGGCTGGACTGGCGTGAAGTGCGGGCTCGGCTGGACTGGCGTGAAGTGCAGACGGTGACATGGGGTGCCACGGAAGGAAGCTCTCCAGACATCTGGAGAGTGCCTCTCTCCAATCCAGACCGGAGAGATCGGGGAGCTCCCTCGGGTCGACCTCCTTAGCCCCCAGCCGGTAACACAACTTAATTGCCTCAAGAGTCTCATCCCGCCGAGACTGAATCTGTTCCTGAGCCTGAATCTGATCCTGATACTGAGCCTGAATCTGTTCCTCTCCCTCGTTCTGCGCCTGTGTCTTCGGACAAGATGGCCGACTCCACGCCTGTGTCTTCGGACAAGATGGCCGAATCGACGCCTGTGTCTTCGGACAAGATGGCCGACTCCACGCCTGTGTCTTCGGACAAGATGGCCGACTCCACGCCTGTGTCTTCGGACAAGATGGCCGACTCCACGCCTGTGTCTTCGGACAAGATGGCCGACTCGGACAAGATGGCCACCGCCAAGCCAGTGTCTCCGGACAAGATGACCACTGCCACGTCGCCTGAGCCCCCAACAGAGATGGCCGCCGACACGCCTGAACCTGAGCCATCAGTAGAGAAGGCCGCCGACACGCCTGAACCTGAACCCTCAGCAGAGATAGCCGCTGCCACGGTGTCTGTTCCTGTCCCTGAGCCGGTGTCTGTTCCTATCCCTGAGCCGGTGTCTGTTCCTGTCCCTGAGCCGGTGTCTGTTCCTGTCCCTGTGCTGGTGTCTGTTCCTGTGCCATGGTCGCCTCCCTGGCCGCCTGAAGGGTCGTCGCCTCCCTGGCCGCCTGAAGGGTCGTCGCCTCCCTGGCCGCCTGAAGGGTCGTCGCCTCCCTGGCCGCCTGAAGGGTCGTCTCCTCCCTGGCCGCCTGCACAGCCTGCTCTGCCCTGGTCGCCTGCACAGCCTGCTCCGCCCTGGCCGCCTGCACAGCCTGCTCCGCCCTGGCCGCCTGCGCAGCCTGCTCCGCCCTGGCCGCCTGCGCAGCCTGCTCCGCCCTGGCCGCCTGCGCAGCCTGATCCGCCCTGGCCGCCTGCGCAGCCTGCTCCGCCCTGGTCGCCTGCACAGCCTGCTCCGCCCTGGCCTTCCGCCCTGCCGGAGTCTTCAGGTCCCCTTCCGCTGCACGGGCCTGGCCCTCCGTCCCGCCCCCGGGTCCGCCTCCGCTCCACCTCCCTCCTGGACAGAGAGCCACCAAATTATTATGAGAGCCACCAGAGGGCACTCCACATAAGACTATCATCCACTCTCAAACTACATTTCCCAGAACTCACTGCCTGGACTCATTGTCACTTATCACTGATCACTTTCACCTGTACCTCATTCACTGATTGCATTCACCTGTGTCTCATCATCCTGTTAGTCTCAGTCTATATATACCTTGTTCATTCATTCACTCACCGCGAAGTCTTGTTAAGTGTTACACTGCATTTCTGAGCGTTTCCCTGGTTTTCTTGTTTCCTGGTTTTTGATATCTTGCCCTGTTCCCTGGATTACTCTCTTGCCTCTGGTCCCTGCCTGTTTTTTGGTTTTGTTTGTTTCTTCGTTTTGACTGCCTGCCTGTGTATGACCCTAACCTGTACATTGGATTACGCCTCTGGATTTCCCCAGCCAATAAAGCTGCATTTGGATCTAACCTTCGTGTCTCCGAGCAGTCCGTAACAATATCGCCCAGCCCTAGGGGGAACATACATTTTAACATTAGACATTACATTTTGATGTTACATCTACACAGTATTTAATGCAATTACATCAGAAGTGACATTAAATGACATAAATATTAAGACGAATCCCTTACTTTACATTTTTTAAGGGAAAAGTAATTAAATGACAGTTATTAATTACATAGTAATGCATTACACCCAACACTGACTATTAAGGCATTCGTATGTTGAGATACTTTGCTGTGTTTGTTTGAGCCACATGTCAACTTTTGGCAAAATCAGTGGTGTGGTTTTGGAACGGACTACTTGTTTGTCCATACAGTAAATCAGGAAATCTGTTTGGAAATGATTTTTTTTATTATATATATTTTTTTGTATTATTATATTATTTTTTATAGAATAATTTCCACACATGCACACTTTCATGCATCAAGATGTGTTTTGCTAGGTTTCATGTCAATAATGGTTCTTGCTCTTAATGTGACTGATCACAAAGTGTCTGAATGTTTTGAATTGAACAAATGCACGTAGATTTGACAGCAATGGTCTTTAATGGCTTAAATTTGATCTGTTAATCAACTATTTGACTCCAGAAGTCTTGGCAATGTTGTATGGAACATTTTTATGGTGCTTTTTGGGAAATGAGTAACACGGACATTGTGCAAAATATCTCTTTTTCATCTTCAATCTTATAACGACACTCATTCTGAACATTAGCACACTGTAGGTTCAATACAGGCTTGTTTTCTTAGTAAACTATGTGAGAAGGAATAAAGTTGATGGCTCTGTGTGTTTGTTTGTTTGTTTGTGTGTTTGTCTGCTGGTGACTGATACTGGCATAATGGATGAAGCGTAGACCTTAATATGCACAATCAATGCTTAATTGGTATCCGCTGAAAACAAATTATTCCTCCGAAAATGAGTTTTCTGGGTCGGGTCGTTATAGGGTAATTAATTCAGCTGTTTAATCGCTTTGTATTGCTGTTTGTTTTTTCATTTTTTTTAAATACATTTTTTAGGACATTTACTGAGTTAAATTTGTTGAAATTCTCAAACATTGATTGAGAGTGATAGGAAGTTGGAGGGTTTGCCATTTTTGTTTTTGCTATTCTTGGTTTAAAATGCTATTGTCACTAGTTGGATTAGAGCAGAAAATCAATTTAAAAAAATGAACCGACTGACCTGCACATAAACCCCATTGCTTTTGCTATATGTTGTGAAACACTCTACACAGTGAATTGCCTAAATTCAGCTTCAATGAAATGTCCTTCAGTAAAGACAGGTCAGTTTTAAAACAGGCAAATGTTGCTTGAATGAAAAATGGTGGGTTGTGCTGTAGTCTAAAGTAGTACTATTTCACTATTTTGGTGTTATTGCCATTGTGGCAGTGACATTATAGAGATGACTGTACTATTTGTAAGTTGCTTTGCATAAAAGCTACTTCTGGATGAAAAAATGTAAATAAATGCAAACAGATTCAAACTCGCATCTCCCCCTTTGACTTTTACTTCTGATATTTCTCAATATAGTTGTTGATATTTTTATGTTAGCATTGTATAGTATGCTACCCCACTGAAAAGACTAACGTAGCTGGTCACTACCTAATGTTGTGTTGGATGCTTTACTCAGATTTATTCACTCTCATGTCATCATTACCACTTTAAACTAGCCTGGTCCAACATTGAAAGAAATTTGTGCTGGTCTAAGCTGTTTTTTTATTTGCAGGTTGGACAAGAAAGCTCTTTAAATATGTTTAATGTCTATTTTGTTAGCTCTTTCTAAAAATCATAGCTTCAATGAAGCATAGTAAAATGGCTCATATGACAGCCAGCCTTCCTCTTCAATAAACACCCTTAGGATACATGGAGAACTCTGTCGAGCGAAGCACATATAGCCTAAAATTCAATCAACAACATGTTTAAATGTGTCATACAAAGAATTATGTAATGCACTTACGCTGTGAGTAATACGATAAATATCCAGCTATAAACTTTTATTGAACAGGTTACATTTAAATTGGAATGTTTGCACCTATGCTCATATATAAATTGGTCACATATTCAGTATGCTGTTTTCTCTAGATTGCAGTGTAGATATCACCTTGTTTCCTAGTTTCTTCACGGTACCATTTTTAATTTGTCAGATAACCATTAGAAATAGGTCACCTTGATTGTAACTGACCTCTTAAAATGGAAGAAAACACACAAAAATATTGCTCTCATAGTTTCAGGCACAAAAGCCATATGCCGTAGAAATCAAGTGTATTTGTTATTTGTTGAATTATTGCTTAATTTATTGCTTAGTTTATTGCTTTAGCAACTGCCGACTCAGTAAATGAATTCAATTAATAACTTGAGTGATGTTCTCAAGGGTAAAGGACACTGAACAAAGAAAAAGGACTATATATTTACAGTATACTTCATTTAATTGTCACTCAGCAAGACTTATGCTTAAAGTCAACATGAAATCAGAATTGAGCCTGTTGCTAGTTGTATTGCGCATGATTCATCAGTGGATGTTTTTCCAAAGGAGGAAAAAAATGATAATATTTCAGCAAAATGTAATAACGCCTCTGAAATGACTTTTTTTTTTTACCTAGACTGTAAAAGATTGTTATCCTGTAGCTAAATGTTAGTTATTCAGGTATTATGTTGGATAACTGTGCAGTTACTGTGTTTCTAGTTTAATATCTTTTTTAATGAAAATATGAAAGAAAGAAATGGAAGTAAATGATTTGCAAACACTATTTCACGTTGAATTCATCATCCATGCCTTCTCCATCCATATATTGTGCCAGACATTCTTGCCCAAACAGGTACTTTTGGAGTCGCTCTTTAATATGTGGAAGCTAATGCATGTTTATTCATGTTTTTAGATCTTGAAGATGTCTCAGATGCCAATAATCAGTCCATTAGTTCCATTTCAAGACATCTTTTTATTGAGTGGACTGTGTGTGTAAAATGCAGAGAGAAAGAGAGACTCACCCAGCACCAGGTGTTGGGTGCTCCATCCATCCATCCATCCATCCATCCATCCATCCATCCATCCATCGCCTGTTCTATCTATCTGTTATTCTATCTATCTTTCTATATATCTACTCTACCGTTCTTTCATTTGTTCTATTGTTCTATCATATTCATTCTAGCTATCATTCTGTCTATCGTTTGTTCATTCTGACGTTTGTTCGCTCTATTGTTTGTTTTATCTATCGCTCTATGTATCTTTTTTTTAAATGCAGTTTTAGACCTGTATCTCTGTATGTACAGTATGTATGTATGTATGTGTGTGTGTGTATGTTCTTCAAAAGCAGATACTACAGTAATACTGACTCAAAAGCCCATAATTAGTCAGTTTTATGAAAAAAGATTAATTGAACATGGATCACTTCACACACCCCACCGTCTCTTTCTTCATTAAATCAATTATTGAGGATCCGTTCATATAATTGCGGCGTCAGACCAGTGACATTTGATCGTGTGTTAATTAAACTTTTTGCCCTCACTTGCTTAAAGAAACAACAGAGCATTAGCATGCACCCACACAAACACTCTATTTCAGTAATGTGTCAGATAGGAAATGCCTATTTTCTTTCTCTCGCTTTCCAAGCTGTACTCACTCATGCCACTAAAATACATTTTATCTGTATCTCATTAATTTACTGTTTTTCTGTTTTCTGTTTATTTCTGACAACCTGTCAGAAAATGAATTGAAAAACGAATGTAATGAAGTCTGTCAACTGAAGACAGTAAAATGTGGAGCCGTTTGTTTTCGATGGCTAATAACTACGAATTTTAAAGATTTAACAAAAGTCTTTTCAGACAGTCTTCTCAGATGGTGCAAAATAGTCTTTTTTGGCTTCAGTGTGAGGCATTTATTGGCATTCTGTCGACAAAATTCAGTTAAGGTCAGCAGTTAAATTAGATTGGCTCTTTAAATTAGCAGGTATACTGCTCTGTTCCAAAACCTAGTGAATATGCCTACCTAGACAGTATTTTAAGGTAATGAGAAGGATGCTTCATAAGGTAGGCAGCAACATTATTCTTTTGATCATCAAGGCAGATGATTCCATAATGCATTGCGACGATAGCGAACCAAGTTGAGAGAAAAGTTGAATAAAATTACACAGTACCGAAGTACTGAAAAGATAAAAATATGATATTAAATAGTTATTAGAAGCTTTGCACACCTGTGCTTTCATAATACGAGTGAATTGCAACTTGTTTTGCTTCCTCGCACTCTTCCTCCCCATTTCTCTCTGTGTTTGTGCCAACATAATATTTATGGCTGTTCGGTGTCTCATCGCACACACACACGCACACAGACACTTCCTATTAAGTCTTTCAAGCACCTGTTTATTCATATTACCTCTCTAGAAATTAGCATATACTTATATGCAGACCAATTTGTGAACAGCCTTATTATTCACAAATGCAATTAAATAAACATGTGTTGCTCTAATAATGATAATCAGAATTCATTTTCACCATGCTTAACCTCATGCATTAACCATATGCTCAAGCTGGGAGCACTCTTGATGATTTGTGGTGTTTGATGGTTTGTACACACGTATACAGTATGCACGTGTGTTGGATTTGGAACATGCATTCCATGATTATACTTGAAATTAATTGGCAGCTGCATAGTATGAGGAAGTGTTAGACTCGTGTATCATGTGCGATTAATTCATTGAGACTTCAGTCTAGAGTCCCAGTGTCCCAGTGCATGCATAAACTATTGTTTCCTTGTGCCTTCGCTGTGAGCAACAGAAGCAAGTTTCTTTAGGCACAAAGAGAGCGTTTTTTTTTTGTTAAATGAGGCGTCCGGCTGATAATGAAATGTATGAATTGTATTTATTGTACAGATTCTATGCACTGTTGCACACGTACATGCCCAGTCAGCCTGTTTTATTTGTTTCATATGTCTTCCCCAGTCTGTGTGGTATGAATAAAATAACTTTAAGTGCCTGAAGTGAAATTATGCCTACAGTACAGAGATATTTTCTGTATACCTGAACTGACTCTTAAAGGCGCCTGCATTTCATGTTTTTAGAGTAAATGCTAATGCATTATTAACTTCTTTGTGTAAACCATATTTTTTAATTGGCAAGAAATTGAGTGCATCTTTAAAATAACTTATAATTAATGTTACTTCAGACTTTTTTATTTTTAGAATAAGACAAAGGCAAATTGATGGTTTGTTTCAGTATTTTAGCATCAGCTACTATAGGTGTTATTATTTTCATATAGTGTTGTATTTTTATATTTTACATTTCATTTTCATTTTAGTTCGTTACATTTTTTATTTATTTTTTACAATGTCTATAGCTTTTATTTATTTTTATTTCAGTTTTAGTTATTTTAGTACACCAATTGAAACCAAATTAAGATAATACATTTTGCCTCAGCATCTAGCTGAAATTAGCTAAAAGTTTACTTTTATTATAGTTTATTTTATTCCGAATAACGTTAATTTGAAGTAATGAAGTTTTGGTTTCATTTTAGGTTTAATTGACTATTATTACCTTGACTTCTTAGTAAGAAACCATTGAAATGTGTTTCTTGTCTTTTAGTTTAACAATATTTTTGATAATTTACAATATTATCCATCAGTTTTCCTTTTTCCTAGTTTGAATTGGATATTTCCGGTGTCATCCATCAACTCAGACGACTAATTTGTGATCGAGGGCTTTGATGGTAGTTGTGAAACCAGGGACATGCATGCAAAGCCTGATGGGGAGGAGGGAGGGGGAAACTTTCAGAAACGCTCCAAGTGTTTGTTTTTGAGAACTTCCAAACTAGGACATCTCTGTGCTTCTAGTTCAGCCCTCTGGAGAGCTCCAGAGAATGTTAAACATGTCAATTTCACTCAATATTGGAAGTCGATAGTTTTCCTGAACAATTCTGCAATCTCATTTTCTTTGGTCTCTGATTTAGGGTTGATTAGTTTAAGCGATGGTGATTTGTTCACAGATTTCTTTGTTTTGGTAAATGTACATTTAAACGACAAATACCTGTATAGATTGGTGGTGGTGCATCAAAGGCAACAGTTGCTAAGTCTCTTTGAAATAAAGGTTTGTTAATTAAACTGTGTTCTTTTTTGGCAATTTCTCTAAAAGGTCTATGAATACATTGCTGCCATCTGTTACTAAAACCTAAAAATGTCATCTCTTTTATCTGGCTGCTAATTAATTTGCTATCTGGAAATGCACACATGTGCCGTGAATGTGGCCCAAAGGAGTCAGCTATTCACTTGGGATGTAAACTCCCTTGATATCAAAACTAGCCAATTAGCACTTAGTAATGAGCATTTTTCGATAGCTCATGCATTTTGGACTAAACTCTTCACTTGATGCCCTTAGTGTGTCAGCCAACCATTGTATAAGTGAACTTGGCATGATTTGAAGTATGTAGGGCTACACTCTCTGAGTCCTCTTGTTTTAGCTTTCGAATCTGGTACCACTTTACAATAAGGTCTCATTTGTTACCATTAGTTAAAGGTGCAGTAAGTGATTTCTGAGAAACACTGTTGATATTTGAAATCAACTCAAAAAAACACACCCATCCCTTCATTGCACCGCCCCCAAAATAGCAAACATGCAATGCAGGAGTGGATGTCTCTTTATCATAACTGAAGTGAAGCAAAATAATGCTTCGTGAAAAATAAAGTGAAGATGACGGATGACAAGGAAGGAAGAACAAAAAATGACCATACAGTACACAAGAGTATATACAAGCAAGAGTTAATTGAAGGTCGCCAGCAGCACATCAGCTCCAGACAAACAATGACACTCAAAACTCTCCTGTTACTACAGCTAACATTACACCAACAGCATAGCTTAGTTCTGTGAAACATTGCAAAACCAATGTTTCTCAAGTATGGAGCAGAAACAACCCAACCTCTGCGTCAGTTTTCAGGCCTTCCCGCTTAGATCTCTCCTGGGCTGGAAAGCTTTTCTAATATTAACACGGTTCCTAAAGCTCTTGCCTGATCATAACCCTTCTTTTTCCAGTGATATTCCTCTGAGCTTTTCTCTTTTGTAATGTCTCTCAGACATCTCTCTTTCAACAGTCTTTCTTCAAATCTCCCTCTTGCTCACTCTCTCTCTCCTCCTCCATCATGAGTGGACACGCCCTCTACTGCTGATTGGCTACAAGTGTGTTGTGGCGCTCGGTCCGATCCACTTTCAGCAGCTTTTTTCAGAAATCGCTTACTGCGCCTTAAAGGCATTAGATAACATGAACTAATAATGAACACTATATATTTTTAAAGCATTTATTTTTAAATCGTATACCTTTTCGATATTAGTGAAAATACAATTGTTTATTGTCTGTTCATGTTAAGTCACGTTGCATTAACAAATGTTAACAGATACATAAAATATCAATTTCTAAAAAAAAGTATAAAATATATTTAAAAATATATTAAACATAATATAAAGTGTTACCTAGAATTTTATTTATATTTTTCCTAAGTAATTGACCCTTCGCTAAGCCACGCCCGAAAACCGCCGCAGGCCAATCGTGGCTTAGCAACCGTAACTAAGTCTGTCAAGCTTTCGAGCGAGGGAAACTTGCCGAAGCGTTGTGCGTATGGATTGTGCAAATCTGATACCCGGTATCCTAAAAGTCTGGATACGGGGGTGGAATTTTTTTTCCTTCCCGAAACCTAAAACCCATGGGGAGAAATTCCGGGACGACAGGATTAACAAAAACACCTACGTTTGCTCCACGACGTGTGATCAGTAGCCTGACGCGCTAAAAATATAAGCGGGAGAATGTTATCATTGCAAAGTGGTCAGGCTAATGTCTTGTGTTTATTCCACAAGATGTATGGATAAGCTGTTTGATTGAAATTTGAAAATAATATAATAATTCTAACTCACCCTGCTGTGCATGCACATAGCTGTTCCTCAGTCTGTGCGTTTCCCATTTGAATGGTCAGCGTATGAGGCGGCTGCTGCTTGCGCTGGGACCTATAGGCTTTAGCTTCAATTTTGATTCAATTATTCTCTAATCGGTTGCATATTATGTTGTGGATTTATCCCTCGAATGCATACTGCAGTCCCTTTTGTCTTGCTCTCTCAGATATTTCACCTGTTCGCTGTATCTCCTTGGGAATGTCTGACACCAGTGCATTCATACTGTAATAGACGTGCCAGGTGCGAAAGCTTGTCAGGCGTAGCAACAGTAACTAAGGAGGGCGGGGCTTAGCGAAGGGTCAATTGCAGTAAAGTTCAGTTCGTTAGCATTAGTTAACATATAAACTAACACTGAACAATATGCCTGTTAATGATGCCACATACTGTATTTTTAACATTTTCAGTTTTATAAATTAGCATTAGTTCATGAAAGGAGATGAATAATGGACAATAGTATATTTATAAATTAACCTGAGTTTCAATAGCTTCGAAATTGTTGCTCATTGTTAGATCATGGTTCCTGATTTATTAACTATATGTTAACGTTTTGAACATTAATGTAAATTGTTATCATTGAAATAAAATTTAAAAAGGCAAACTGCTTTATCTACAACTAATAAAACATTAATATATTGCAAAGTGTTGCGACGATTCGACCAAACAAGGTCTTTGTCATTGACTGACGAAGACCTTGGGCTCTATCTTGCACCCAGCGCAATTGACTTTGTACACAGACGCATGTATTATTCCTATTTTGCACCCGCGCACAGCGGACTTTTCCCTCCACAGACGCACGTCGGTTAACTAAGAAATACACTTGCGCTCCCGGGGGCGGTTCAACGCAAAGAGGAGGCGTGTTCCGGCGCAAACGTTCCCTCATGCTATTTTACAGGTTTAGAAAACAATAGCGCCACTAACCGAAAAAAACTAGTTTAAAGTCAGTGGCGCATGTTATTATATGCTATTTTAAGGGCGCATGCTTGGCCATAATCAATGTAGCGTGTGCACAACGTGAGATTCTCTCATCTACACAGAAGCAGTAGTTTTCATTTTTGCAAATCATACATTATTACGATAGATAGATAGATAGATAGATAGATAGATAGACAGTTTATTATAAAAGCATCTAGCTTACACATTTACCCAAATTATCATACGCCTGTTTAACCGAAGTTAATTTGGGTGTGTTTCTCCATCCCCAACGTCACTTCTCTGTGTTTTACGGCCCTGATGAGAACGTCGGTCTCCTCGGCTGTGAACGCTCCTGGCGTGCGCCTGGCAAATCCGCCGTTATAATAGGAATCCGCTATAAAACAAGCGCGCCTGCTCTTAAAGGGAATGTGAGATGACGCTCTGATTGGTTTATTTCACGTTACGGCCAAACCACACCTATGAATAATGAAGCTACTTCAGACCAACCCATTTTAGATTTGCGTCGGGCGCAAGAGTCATTTATCCCGCCGGTATAATAGCAACAGCGCCCAAGACCCGCCCACAAAGTTACTTGCGTTTCGCGCTTGATACTTGTGTTTCAGATCGTTAAAATAGGGCCCCTTGTGTGGTCGAAACGTTACAATATATTAAAGTTTTATGGGAGCAGATGAAGCAGTGTGATGGTTTTTTTCATTTCTTTGATTTTGAATTTTTTTGAAGGAGCACCTGCCCAAGTTTGAATATGCACACACTATTTCAAATTGATATTTGTATGAAACACTCCACCATGATGCTAGGATGTTGTGAGTGGTTTGCTCATTCATGTTCCTTGCTCTGTACAATTAATTTTGCACAAATTTTACTTCGCCATTCCCAATTTACCCACCTGGTCCAGGAGTCACCAAGATCAGCTGTTTTACAGCTTATTCTCTGCTTACTTTCCTGGTCTGTGCTTGTGTACTTG
This sequence comes from Rutilus rutilus, assembly GCF_951802725.1. NCBI lineage: Eukaryota > Metazoa > Chordata > Actinopteri > Cypriniformes > Leuciscidae > Rutilus > Rutilus rutilus. Next base: position 9,833,109 of record NC_140210.1, on the reverse strand, counting down.
CGCACAAAAGCACACAGAGCCACATAGCCTGCAGACTCAGTAAAGTAATTAGGCAAGTGCTTTGTTTACAGACCATCTAATTGTAATCACAGTGTTTACAGTGTGATGCTAATTACAATAGCTTTAATTTGTTTATGCCACATCCCTGTCCTTCATTCAGCGTATGAGTTCAATTGCAGTACATAGAAGACGTTTTTTGCTTCTCATGTTCGGTTTTATTTAAATTTTTTGTGCTCTCACGCTTGTGCATTGTTTTTGTGATCGTAAAGTGTGTTGTGGTTTACTGTGCTGTTCTTCTGCATGTGATCCATTTATATGTGGGACCATTACAAACCGATAAGAGAAAATGAATTGAGAGGTTGATTGTGCAACTTTTGGTTGAGGTACACATTGATATTAAGGGCTCTCAGCATAAGCCAGAGATCCTCTTAAGAATCCGAGAATTTCACTAATGACATCTTTCATCCCCAAACACACACGCACGCACACACGCATGCACACACGCGCACACACACACACACACACACACACACACGAGAGACGGTGAGAGAGGGAACATCCATCAAGTTCAATTGCACTTTAACTTGTCACATGTGCCTTTTTAAGCGTTTATAAGGAAGAGAAAATACAAGATAACTGAACAAAGCAAATTTGAAGTTTTGTGTGTGTGGTGTGGTGTGGTATATCTCAATATAGTTGTTGTTTATTTCCCGTAAAGGCAGTAAAAAATGGTTTCTGTGTTCAATAACTGTGCGTTAATTTCTGTTTTTTAATAATCCAGTTTCACTAACACAATGAAAATACTTTAACAAATGAAAGGTAATTTGATTATTTTCTCCTTTTAACTTGGCACAAACTAGAAAAGAAGATCATTGATGATAACCAAATGATTAACCTGGCATTTGTGCTAAAACAGCTTCACATCATGTAACAGTTAAGAACAGACTGTTATAACCTTTCTAAAATAGTTCAAACTTTAAATTATGGCTGGGCGAGCCATAAAGCTGATAAATACACACACTCATATACATCAGTTCATCCTCGGTTAACATATTGTTTGCTCAGACAAGCTTTATTTTCAGGAAAATATGCTTAAACCGAAAAACAAATGAATGGATATTGTTCTTAGAGCCTCATATAATAGTGAAAATAACTAATAGCATTAAAGACATAAATGAGACATCAATGTTTCATTAATATTCATGACATGAAACAATATATAAATGAATAAACATTAACTTATTAACATTAATACCATGCAGCAAATGTTAGAGGTCTTTACTGACATTATTTTTTTTTACTTCGGGAATTAGGACTGATGCATAGTTGGTTACGGTGGAATCGGTCAGCCCCTAAATAACAAGTTCTTCCTATTTTTGACTGGTTTGGTACAATTCATGCTCTGTACTTTTAGCCTTTATGTGCAGTGATGTTGAACACAAAAGTGTGAGATGAGAAAGGGCTGATGTTGACAAGAAAGAAAAGGGAATGATGTGATGGAAAAAAGGCATTAAAGGAGAAAACACATTATAACTGTAATAAAACCCACAGCAAGCATTTGTCTTGGGAATGATGCCTCCTGCATAATCATGTTGGGGAAACACTTCTGCAGTCATCACACAAACAGTTGGGAGTGAGCGTGATCCAAATATGAGTCCTGAGAGAGAAAGAGTGTGTGTTTGAGCAAGGTATGAGGGGTCTTTGGGTCCACATTCTGATTTGTTCTTTTGACATGATGCTCATTGAACAGATGTTGGTGTAGATTGAAACTGTTCTCCAGCAGGTGGTTTTGTTTGTGAGTGTGTGTGTGTGTGTGTGTGTGTGTGTGTGTGTGTGTGTGTGCAAATTTGTGTTTATAGGGCCTTTGGAGAATATTTGAGATTAATCCTGATTTCTCACATCCAGCAGTTTAGTAGGTGTAATGTAGGTCTAACATTTTCTTTTTATATAGTTAATGTTGGTGATTTGTATTGATGTTTGTGGCAGTTATACTTTTTGAAAATGAGTTTGATGCTCTTAATGGAATATTAAAGTGGAATAATAAAGATACCAAAAATATAGAGTGGAGAGAAAAGAGAGGGGGGAAACTCAATGAAGGATTATAAAAATAATAGTTTATATAAGTATAATAATATACGATAATTAAAATAATGGCCTGATGATGATCACAATGGTGTTGTGCCTCTCTCACATGGGTCCATTTCATTAGAATCTTATCTAAATGGTGACATCGAAATGCATGTTTGTGCATGTGTTATCACAGTACGGTTGGTTTCTGTTGTGTGTCCTTACACATAAACGAATGCACGCTCTCAAACACACACACACACACACACACACACACACACACACACACACACACACACACACTCACACACATACACACAGAATGGAACAAAAGATGGAGACATGAGAGCGAGCAATACCCGCTTAAGATGCAGATATGAACCTATTTCACTCATCCATGATTTCCCTCATGCCATACTCAGCTTGTTCACTGCAGTGTTTTTCCCCTATTTTCTTTAGAAACATTCCCAGCTGGCCCAATCTACCTATTGGAACTTATCAGATGGAGGCCTGTCTGAAAGTTCTCACACAAAAACTGCATAAATATCTTCTTTGACTGAAGACAAAACATGTCCAGGGTTCCATAGAATTCATTTGTTAGAGGAACTGTCCACAGCCTTTTATTTTAAATATGTATGCTTTTTACATTCTAAATTCTACATAATATTGGACTCAAATCAGTGCTAGAACGCGCATGGGAAAATATGTTTATTTCAATGACTGTCCTTTGCTTTACAAAAACAGTCCCCATGAAATCAATTTTGGAGTTATGTTGCTTTTAGTCAAGCTTTGAGGTCATTTATGTGCTGGTGCACTTTTAACAGGTATACGCAATGAAAATTTATAGTCCGTTTCTTCTGGGTAAATGAGCAAGAATATTGATTAGCCAGTAGCAAATCGTTTTTGCTATGCTTTTATTTGCTTAGGATTTTTTTGCTTGCTTTGTCGCCTGCCAGTTGAAAATTGTGAAGTCTGATTGCTCAGATAAGTAATAGCACGCCTCATCTCAACAAACCGTGTTGAGGTTATCTTTCATGTTTGTGGTGCAGGACGAGACACATGCTTAATCTAAATTATTGATTTGTGGAACAGTAATGTCTGTCCAGAAGCTGTGAAAATGTTGCATATATTTCACTAATATTGTGTGTGTGTGTGTGTATATATATATATATATATATATATATATATATGTGTGTGTGTGTATATATATATATATATATATATATATATACAGGGTTCGAAATGACTTAGGGGTAAAATTAAATTATTAAATTATTAAAAAATCTGAAGACTACCTTGCTACACTATAGGCTACTGTAGGCAAAATTATATGGACCAATGTTGAAGGTGGGATGATGGTCTTGGGATGTTTTTCATGGTTTGGGCTAGGCCCAGTATTGTAGTGGTGTCTGGAGAAGTGGCTATAATCTAACAGGGTAAACCTCTAACTCTGGAGCAACAAAGTTACAAGTTCTTTTTCCTCTTTTTCTCTCAGAATTGCGAGATATAAAGTCAGAATTGCGTGAAATAAAGTCGCATTTGCGTCTTATAAAGTCAGAATTCAGACTTTTTTTCTCGCAATTGCGACTTTAGGCTATATCACGCAATTCTGACTTTATTATACATAATTGCGAGTTTATATCTCGGAATTCTGACATATTTTTTCAGAATTGTGAGATATAAACTAACAATTGTGATATATAAAGTCCAATTCTAAGGAAAAAAATACTTTTTTTTTTTTTTTTACCTCAGAATAGTTTATATCTCACAATTCTGACTTTATAACACGCAATTGTGATTTTATATCATGCAATTCTGACTTTATATACTTATATCCCAATTGCGTATTATAAAGTCAGAATTGCGAGATATAGGCTAAACATGCAATTCTGAGAAAATAAAGTCAGAATTTCAAGTATATTTCTCGCAATTGCGAGATTATATCTCTTATAACACACAACTGCAACTTTATATCACGCAATTTTGACTTAATAACACACAATTGCGACTTTATATCACGCAATTCTGACTTTATAACCTGCAATTGCGACTTTATATCACGTAATTCTGAGATAAAAAGTCAGAATTGTGAGATCATGTAAACACGCAATTGTGAGAAAAAAAGTCAGAATTGTGAGATTAAAAAGTCACAATTAGGCCTACCTTTTTTATTTTTCACACGGAAACAAGCTTCCATAGTCTGCTGTTAGCTGGCAGATCATTTGGCTTCAAACACATACAGCTAGCAAGAAACGTTGACAAACGTACTCTTCTAATCATTACACTGGGTCTCTAGTTAATGCAACTTTTGATATAGGAACTCGAACTCCTAATATTTTACTATAAGCAATTATGGAGATATAAACATAATCTAAGCACTTACAGGATTTTCATTCAGGATTTCACTTTTTGTGAGGTTTCGTTTTGCCGCGTTCAGCTACAGTAGCCTACTGTCTGCGGGAGCACCACAACAACAATCTGTGACGCTGTATAGGAACTCACTCGGCTAGCTGTCCTGATTGCTGCCTCGCGCTAGGAAATAAATGAATTACTGTTATAAATATAAAACGTCACTAAAGACCTATAATTTTCACAATCATTTTATATATATATATATATATATATATATATATATATTGATTATAATAAGAAATGTATTTTTGAGCACCAAATCAGCATATTAGATGATTTCTGAAGGATCATATGGTACTGAAGACTGGAGTAATGATGCTGAATGTTTCTTCCATCACAGGAATTTTTAAATATATTAAAATGGAAAGCCGTTATATTAAATTGTATTAATAATATTTCACAATATTACGTTTTTTACTGTATTTTTTTTTATCAAATAACTGCAGCCTTGAGGAGAGAACGGGGAGAGTATTGTGTGTGTGTGTGTCCTACATATTTATTAAGCTCTTGATGGCCCTTATTTTTAAAATTGAGATGCTATCAGAAAATAAGGGTCATATTAGTTTTGCAGAATCTTGCTTAGAAGAAGATGTGTGATTTGCGAGTAAAAGCAAGCTGTAAGTGAGTTTTTCTTAAAAAAAAAAAAAACACATTAGAAGGGCAATTTTAGCTCTCCTATAGTGGATAATCTTCAGGCAAACACATTTTATAATGTAGTTTTGGGTTCTCTGGGTTCTCTCAAGTTTACAAGATATATGAAGCACTTTTAGCTTAGAGTTGAGGGCTAATCTTTGCTAATGCTAAATTAGATGCTGTGATGGTAGACCTATTTCTAAGAGTATTAGTACACTCACAGACAGGTGTCTGAGTGTGTGTTTGTGTGTGTGTGTGTGTGTGTGTGTGTGTGTGTGTGTGTGTGTGTGTGTGTGTGTGTGTGTGTGTGTGTGTGCCAAAGTAGTTTATTGGCGGGGAAAGTGGTGGATTGTTGCCTATATGCACTTCAGAGCTTTTGTGGGCCAAAAGTAGAAGTGAAGATATAAAACACAACAATGGAAAAAAATTATAGTGGTAAATAAAGTGTCTACTGAAGTCAGCACATTCCCTGCATTGTTATAATGTTAAGAAAACATTCTGTTGTTTATTTGCCAGGCACAATATCTTCTAACTTAAAGATGGCAATTGATGAATTATCAGTATTATGTAGTAATATTATATGTAATATAATATGTAGTAAAAAAAAATGTCTGTACGTTGTGTCTAATAGCGGTCTTTAGACATGACTATATTTAAAAAGGAGTGTAGCTTCTCAGACTTTATTGCTTAAATAAAGCCTGACTTTTCCACAATGGATATTTTTTTGCCATTTCTGGACATTCTGAGTGTATAGATTTGTATATTTGGCGTTTGTTCCCCATGTATTCCACAGTAATTGGTCGTCTCAGGCAAAAGGAGTGGAGTACATCGGCATGGGTAAACCTTTTATGCTGTAATTGATTGATTCAAGGTTTTTGTTTGTTTGGTTTGAGTTGAGTTATTTAGATTTCTGCTTGTACTTTTGCATGAGAGTGTCATTTTAAGGCTATTTTAGCATTTTTTTATTTAGACTGTTAGTGATGTTCTCTTGCATTAGAGGTGGAGAGAATTGCAGCATGGAAAAATGTGCTTTCTGATTTGTGTCAGTTTCTGTCATTTTTGGCTTGTCCGAACTTCATATTGAGTGTTTGGTGTGTTGGTTAGGTAAGAACCTTATAGAGGAATAGATCACCCAAAAATGAAAGTTTTTTCATTATGGCAGCTGTCACATTTTCTCTTCTTCGTTACTTTATTTCATGAAACAGAAGATGAATTTATGAAGAATATATTTTCTTTGTGATATAATGGAGGTGAATGAGGTATGGTGATGTTAAAGCACCAGCAAAGCATCATAAAAGTGCTTCATACAACTTTCGCACTATATTCCAAGTCTTCTAAATCCATATGATAGCTTTAGCATGATAAACAGATCGGAAGTGAAAAATATATTCGTTGTGATTTGTATAGAAAAGACCAGTCAGTACATTTTTCAAAATGTATTCTATTATGTTCCATGAAAGAAAGAAAGTTATATGGGTTTGGAACAGCATCAGGACAGAATTTTCATTTATGAATGAACTAGCCTATTGCTTTAAGACCTTCACAATTCAACTGGAGAGAGTCATTGATTCAGAGAAATAAAGGAGAGAGATAGAGAGGAAAGTGAGGGAAGTGAAGAAGAGAGGCGTATTCTCAGCATCCAGCCTCCCAACACTTAACCTGAATGAGATATGGAAGAAGGAGCAAAAGAAAAAAGACAGAGAGAGAGGCCTGGTGTGATAGGAGAAAGACTTGTTATCAGTCTTCATTGAGATAAATGAGCCGCCTGTATGAGTTCGGCAGAGAGAGAGAGATAGAGCGTACGTGTGTGAGTTTTTGTTAGACACTATCAGTATACTTAGGCTGCGCTTTACAAGTGAAGGAGAATGGACGGAAACAGGGTTATCTACAACAGAGTGCAAGAAAGGATAAGGACATAAATGTTGAGGTGAACTGAGACTTCTGGGGGAAAAAACAGCAACATTTGGTTGGGTAGATTTAATATCCATTAAGATTTTTTTGTGTGTGTGTGTTTTTGTCCTTAAGCAGTAAAGAACTCATAAAGAGCTATTATGCTAACAACATTTTTGTCAGGAATGAAAAGGAGGCTGTGAGGGATAGAATACTATAATACTATAATACTAGTTCATTGGATTGTACTGTTGTTAAACAACAATCCGATTGTTCCGTTGACAAAACATCTTTTAGAAAAAAACTTTCAGTAGACAAAAACCTCCATAAAACAGTTTTAAAAATTGTGAGATGTGAAAATGATGTAATCAATGAACTTTATACAGTGTGTGCTATTGTAAAAACTGTCTATTCCTCACAGCCTTGTTTTCATATGCATTAAATTCAAAATGGCATCTAACCTGACTAAGGTCTATATACAACATAGTCTTTGTAACACAATTTTGTCTCATTAAAGTGGCCATATTTTAAATTTTTACAGTTTTTCACCCTGAAATTCTCTTATAACGTTAGTAGGGGTGTAATGGTACATGTATTCATCCCGAACCGTCACGGTTCGGTACATACAGTCAGATGACGAATACAGTCATTACCAGTTGATCCACACTCCAATCCAGAAGGGGGCGCGTGCGGTAATGCAACACTGTTTGCTAACCGCCACAACAGGGAAAAAGAGCAGCAGAAGAAGAGACAATCTATGCACCAAATCAAAACAAGAGTTCAGATGGCATGCAAGAGCTTGCTAGTAGCCTATACTCTGAGTTTCCATTCATTTTTGTGATGTGCTCCACTAATTTCACGGAAAGGAAACTGGGAAGGCAGAGAGCAGCATTCTGTTCGTTTTCTGTACTGTACCAACTGCCATAGGGGGGACTAAATGCCGCTAGGTTGAACAAACTAATTTGCACTACTGTCTCTTCAAAATAAATGAAAAGAAACCTAGCATTGGGAATTTGTTACTTGTTGCGTATCGAAACGTGACCCCAAAACTGAGGTACATACCAAACCGTGACTATTTTTTATTTTAGTGTTGCATGGCTATTTTCCATCCTCTCTCTCACATTTAGACTGTTTTAGCTACTGTACTGTACCTTTAAACTACATGTAAGTTACCTGTAAATTGTTATGATTGGCTAAGCTTAGCTAAGAAATTAAACGAATTACACCAGTTTTCTAAATACTGAATGGGTGTTTATGTAAATGTGAGTGGTCAAATGCTCCTGGTTGTCAATTCTGTTTTTGTTTATGCAATTGTAAATGTCTTGGTAGCACGGAAAATCCTATTTTCCAGTTTATGAACCCTTTAAGTACTCTGATTCATTATTCTTGTAGAAAACGTGGTGTGAGCGATTGAATGTTTGCTCTTACTGGCAGCCATGTGAAGCTGGATACCATTCTCTTTAAAGATGAACTGAACTGAAAGAATCAACGTTGATAACGTTCTGTTTATGACAATTAAAAGTAAATTATCCAGGGGCTGTCGGAGGGCTAGCCAGTTTTAAGGCAGCTAGCCATGACTTGAGGGCTGGTTTCCTTGTCAAAGGTAGCCTGTGAAAATTTATCGTAACTAGGGCTGTAATCTCCCAGTCGATTAGTCGATTATTTGGTCGATACGTTCTGGCTCGACCAAAATTCTGATTGGTCAATTTTTTTTGCCGCGTTCAGTGTTGCCGCGTTCATTTCATCATGAACTTCATCGACAGACTGAAGAAAGTAGGCTACTAGAAGGTTTGCTGAATATTATTGATTTAATTGTGAGAGCGTTTAATTCATAGTCAGTCAGTCAGTCCTCTTCTACCATGTCAACAAAGACATCGGCAGTGTGGCAGCATTTTTTTAAAAGTTAATAATCTATTCGTGTCTCAGCCGCGAAGTTGAGCTCCACAGAGCGGCTGCACAAAGCTGAAATGATAGTGTCTGTCAGTTGTTATAATACATATGACAAAAACAGTTGTCTAAATTATGTTGCATATTCCTCAAAAGTTCTTGTGATGATATCACTAGTTGACAACATAGTACTATTTTCGGAAATCATAGGCTATGATATTGCGCAGGTGCATGTGATGCAACGCTGTCAGAGCCGACAGACTCGTGTGTCAGACTCATTTCAGTGCAAAATAATAAGGTCAAAAACGATTTAATATACTGCAAATAGCCTACTAGTTTTTTATGTTTATTTATAATTCATTTAGGCGGACAACAAGGCTACCAAGTACTGTGCACAGTGCGCAGCTAATTAATTTAACGTTTATTTATTTTTATTTTTTTTACATAATTTTTAGTCGATTTTTAGTAGAAAATTTTAGGACTTCAGTCGACCAAGATTTTCTTTGGTTGATTACAGCCCTAATCGTAACCCCAGCTGCCTTAGCCCTATACAATTCATTACTACAGCCAGGGGCAATACAGTATGAACCCCCCCTAGACCTGATGGTTTCTGTTTCCTCAGCCATGTCAGCTAGCCTCAGACTATTTACATGCTATGGCTGCTATGCTGGTGTTGGTTAGCAACGGAGTAGCTTACAATGCCAGTGACGTAGCCGAATGTTGAAATCCAACAACAACACCATTTTCAAAGTACCATTTTATCCCTTTTAACAAATTCTGCCACTTTAATAATTGTACCAATGAGAATAAATAAAATACATCTGTTATATCACCTTTACTCAAAATTCCAGTTCAGTTCATCTTTAAGCATGTACCATAGTCAGTAACTTAAGTGAAGCAACCCATGTGCACTAAGTTAGTCAGTTTAGCACATATTACATAGAATCTACCTGGTAAGTGTGCTGATTATATGGGAATATAACAGGACAGTCTGTTCAAATTAATATAGAAAAATTCAGTTGAATATAAAAAATTGTGTTGAATATTTAAAAATCAGTTGAACACTTGAAGATTTAAAGGGTTAGTTCACCCCAAAATGAAAATCCAGTATTTCTAAACCTGTATGAATTTTTTTCTTCTGCTGAATACAAAAGAGGATATTTTGAAGAATGTCGGTAACCAAACAGTTGATGAACCCCATTGACTTCCATAGTATTTGTTTTTCCATTTTATGAAAGGGGCCCATCAACTGTTTGGTTACCCATACTCTTTTAAAATATGATATATTTTTTTGTTCAGCAGAAGTAAGAAATTCATACAGGTTTGGAACAACTTGATGATGTGTAAATGATGACAGAATTTTCATTTTTGGGGGAACTATTCCTTTTAAATTCAATTGAACATTTGAAGATTTAAACCTGTGTTGTGTATCTAGGTAAAATATCACCTCCAAACAAGAACTCTCTTTTTTGCTTGAAATTGTGCCGTGTATTAAAGGGATAGTTCACCCAAAAATGAAAATGCTGTCCTCATTTGCTCACCCTCATGTTGTTCCAAACCTGTATGACTTTCTTTCTTCTGCTGAACACAAAAGAAGATATTTTGAAGAAAGTCGGTAACCAAACGACTGATGGACCCCATTGACTTCCATAGTAGGAAAAAAAAATACTATGGAAGTCAATGGGGACCAGCAACTGTTTAATTACCAACCTTCTTTAAAATATCTTCTTTTGTGTTCAATTGCTATTTTTCTTTTTTGCAACATTATTTTAATAGCATTTTTGTTTTACACCAAAATTCACAGCACTATAATGCACTATAAAGAACTATAACTATAAAATCAGCATACATTAAATGCAGTACAACAAACATGACTTATGATTTATAAATATTTTACCTTTTTTTTTTACACCATTTCTTCACTCTAATTAAAATGTTTTACTATTACTTACTATTTTGTGTTAAGTAATGAAAATTATTTTTTCAATTCCAAAAAGTCATTTTTAAGGGGAAAATATGCTTAATTGTCATGACAGTAATGGCATAATTTAAACAAATCTTAATGGTACAAAAGGTTGCCTTTCTAAAAAATATCTTTAGAAATGTGAAAGAAAGTTTTGCTCTTGTGGTTTAATATGACCTGGGGATTTTGTGAGATTCTGCCTGTTTGTCTTCCTTTTAAGAAGAGAGAACTTTCACACTGCTACTAAATTGTATTACATAAAGCACCGACTTAAATTTAGTATCTCTGTTTATGTTACATGGTTTGTGAAAATGGGAATTTAATAATAGGCTTCTGCTAATGTTTAAAAGAAGCTGTGGTGACTTGCCAAGAAAAGTGAAAATGGAAAACTGTTGCATAACAACTCACACTCTCTCTCTCTCTCTCTCTCTCCCCCTCTCGCTCACATATAAACTCATCAGTTTATTCAGTGATAGTGTGGACAGTTGCTGGTTTACAGGTGGCCACAGCTGTGTGGGGAAATGGATCGCTGTTAATCAGGTTGGCATGAGTCCTGCGGTATCATATGCCTCTAATGTATGTGGGCGTGGATGTGGACGTGTCAAGTGTCAGCAGTTGTCTGCTTGAGTTCTCACTGGAAGCGTCTGGATGGGTATCATATATCTGTCTGTGGTTAGCGAGCCACACAAACACTCTCACAGATTGACACGCAGAGTGAATGCGCTCACACACACCCTTTTGATAACTCAGCGTTTTACCCAGGGAGAAACAGGATACTTTCTATAACTTGATTTTAACATAAGTGGTAACAACTGGAGCAGGTGGCAGCTCTTTATGTGTATATATGTGTCTGGGGGGCGTTTTCCCAGAGGAGGCAAGTGAGGCAGTGCCTGCTTGAAGAATTAAAGCAGACGATAAATTCATCAGTAAAAAGTAGGCCTGGGCAATATCGCAAAAACTTTATTGTTGATATTTATTTGCTCTGAAGTAATTTTTCATTGAGGAATTCGTTATTTTGATCATACAGCCACTGAAGCCTATTAGATTCAAAATCTAAAACAAATCTAGTAAAAAATAAATAAAATCAAGGCATGTTTTCTATAATATTTTTCACAAAATTAACATAAGGCAGATTATTTCATCTTTATAATCACCAATATAACAATACATAATAGCCATAGCTTTAATGTCAGCAGCAAAATCTTTGCAATTATGTTGTGTATATTTAATATAGGCTATATAAAATGCTATAATGCTCAGTGTTTTAATTTATACATACAAAGTAGGGGTGTAATGATACACTCATGTCACTATCCGATACAAATCACGATACTGAACTCACAATAAAATACTATTGTGACATTTTATGCCAAAATAAAGAAGAGTTTTTATTATTTTTATTATTAAAATAATCACATTATTATTTTATTATCAGGACCCACAAATATTCCCCCATTGCATTATTATACATTATATTCAACATTATATGTAGTAATGTCACTGAAACATTTGTTTTCTCACGCAGTACTTGCTTTCAATGCAGGCGTTTCCTCTCAGACAAGCCATGGCGATGATCAATGCAATCAATCACAGTTCTAATCGCAAGGAAGCATGTCAAAAGGACTATTCCCAAACTGTGAATGGTTAGTTTATCCAATAAATTGAATTCTGCTTTTAGGCTACTCACTCTCGTGTTGTTTTGCACTTTACTCAAGCATTTGAGCATCCGTGTTTACTTCAGT